>NC_086448.1:191621506-191955881 GCF_028390025.1 Pseudophryne corroboree
TTCATCTGTATGTTCAAACAGGTCAATAAAATAATGCAGCATATCCAGCAGTGTGCATGCCCCCACTGCACTCTACTTGCCCTTCCCTACCACAAAACTCCCTCTCCTGGCATAGGTGGCTCCTAATGCAAGTTAATATTCAGCTGCATTTAACTGTGCAGTGTATTGGTTTACAACTCCCAGATGGACTAACATCCAACCGTAACTCAAGCTCTACATGGTTTTATTCAATCAATGGATGATAGTTTCAGCATTACTTACGGATATAGGGGGTAATTCAGAGTTGGTCGCAGCAGCAAATTTGTTAGGAGTTGGGCAAAACCATGTGCACTGCAGAGGAGGCAGATATAACATGTGCAGAGAGAGTTAGATTTGGGTGGGTATATTGTTTCTGTGCAGGGTAAATACTGGCTGCTTTATTTTTACACTGCAATTTAGATTTCAGTTTGAACACACCCCACCCAAATCTAACTCTTTCTGCACATGTTATATCTGCCTCTCCTGCAGTGCACATGGGTGGTCATTCCGAGTTGTTCGCTCGCTGCTATTTTTAGCAGAATTGCTAATAGGCTAAAATCCGGCAGTTCTACGCATGCGTATGCACCGCAGGGCACACGCGCTAAGCAATTTTACACAAAACTATGCTATTTTACTCACGGGCGAACAAAGCTTTTCAGTCACTCTGTTGATCGGAGAATGATTGACAGGAAGTGGGTGTTTCTGGGTGGTAACTGAGCGTTTTCCGGGAGTGTGCTAAAAAATGCAGGCGTGCCAGCAGAAAACGCAGGAGTGGCTGGAGAAACGGGGGAGTGGCTGGCCGGACGCTGGGCGTGTTTGTGACGTCAAACCAGGAACTAAACGGACTGAGCTGATCGCAATCTGTGAGTAAGTCTGGAGCTACTCAGAAACTGCAAGGAAATACTTAATAGCAGAATTGCTAATCTTTCGTTAGCAATTCTCCCAAAGGGCGGCGGCTTTGCGTTTGCATTGCTGTTAAAAGTAGCTAGCGAGCGAACAACTCGGAATGACCACCATGATTTTGCCCAACTGCTAACAAATTTGCAGCTGCGATCAACTCTGAATTAGGCCCATAAGCTACATTTGTAGATTTTTTTAGTAATATCATTGGGGGCTAGCAGTTTGCTTTTAATATTAAATACTGTATTACCGGTACAGAGCAAAAAACTCTATGACACTAATATAATAAGTAGCAGACAGCATGTATACCATTATCAGATTAGTGCATAACATGTAATGCACCTTTGTAACATTCAGCCATTAATAAAAAAATTTAAAATAAAACATAAGATGTAGGGAAATATCCAATAAAGCATTTGACATAAAGGGTCTTTGGCTTTTTATGTGCAGACAGCAACCTGACATGAACTAAGCAGCTGCATCCTCTCATAGAGAGTGTCCACTGTGACTGCAGCACATGATAGTAGCAGCAATAAATCCTAAACTGCCACAGAATCTCCCTGTTTTCTCTGAGGACACAAAGGATAGGACAACCCAATACATACATGGGAGACGGCCAAGAAACACTAGGTGCTCCAGGAAATGCTAGTCCTTTGGCAGTCCACAAGCTGCTGTAACTTTAGGCGCTCAAAAAAGTATTTACTGAAACCGTTTGTGATCATGGTGTAAATAGTATTTTGTGGAATACTGTAAAACTAAATACCACTGAATAAATCATTAATTTCTCCTTTAGATCTCCTGACAAATATCAAAATATCAATTTATTCTACATGGGTTGATCCAAATACTAACACTGGGTAACAGGATTAACGTCAACTGGACAGTATCTGGAGGTGGCTTACCCGGAGGGTCTCCTCAGTGGGAGGCTCAGACAGTTGCTGGACCTCCAAAAGATCACATCTTTGAAACCCTGAATTATTTTGTGATCCTAAACCTCATAGAATTGAATTTACATGGCAAGCTGCTCTTCATTTGCCATAACTGAGATTTCTCAGAAATTATTTATTCACATTAAAGTCACTTTAGTGACAGAAGAATACCGCTGAACCCAATCTCCAATTTCTTGAAATTCATCTATATATACTGTATATTGATCTGGTTATTATTGGATCGGCCAGGAGGCTTCCGGGTGGAGCTCCTGTCCCCCACGGAAAGGTAGGCAAGTTGGATCTAGCCTCACTCCCGCTGCCCCAGGCAGCCAAACTTCATAGTGTGTGGTCCGGGGGATGCCGATGACGAGATTTGCTCTGAATCATGTCATTGCAGTCCCGCCCCCCGCTATTCAATGCCAGTAATCAGAGCCTTGAATAGCGGAGGCGTGACATCATGTACCGCCCACCCACGATGAGCCAACACTCCCTGTAATGCCGACCCAGCTTCTGCCTCCCGAATGGCGCCTATCTGCTTTGCAATCCCTTTGCTGAGCGGTTAGCGCCGGGCCTGCACATATATATATAAATATATATACAGCACTAGTTACATCCCCATATCAGTAGCCACACACCTGCAGTGTTGGTCACAATTTGTGTGGTGGCACGCAATAAGGAATTCAGAAATTTCAGCTCCAGGCCCATGAGGACATTAATCTGGCACTGGGCTACAAGTGCCCCTGGGCAGGGCCGGTGCAAGGGTGTTCGGGGCCCCCTGCAAACTATAAATTTGCGCCCTCCCTCCCATACATAGCAAAGAGACAGTGTGTACCGAAGGTGCAAAAAACAGGTGAAGCGTGGCCACACAACAGTACCAAAATAGTAGGTTGCAATGGCAGCGGCAGCACTCATGGTCATACAAGTAACGTGCTATAAATTGCTTCTACATTTCAGTTTTATTTAAAAAAGTCACAATTCCTGACAATGAAGTTTTATAAAACCGAAACGTAAAAGCAATTTCTAGCATGTTTCTTGAATGACCGTGAGTGCCGCCGCCATTGCAACCTACTCGATATTTACATCGGTGGGCACAGGGCAACTACTTTTATACATAGTTTGGAGTACCGGACAAACAAATAGATAGATATATATATATTTATATATATATATATATACATATGCAATAAGCCCCAGCACTCCGGTCAGTCAATTACTGGCTCCGGTGCCCCCCTAGTGGGTGATGACTCCCACACACATGCAGTCCATAGATTGGGCGGCACCCAGAGACTCGACATTTGTGAATGCAAAAAACCCGCAGGGTGTGTTTAATCAAATGGTGACATTTCGGAGACTTGTTCCCCTCTTCACACAAAAATACAAGCTGGCGGGATCACGGACCACACTGGGGGAGGAACAGGAGGGGGGTAAGTTATTACTCATTATCTTTTGTATTTATTGTCACACTTTGCACTGTATTTTTGTCTGAAGAAGGGGACAAGTCCCCGAAACGGTCACCATTTGATTAAACACATCTTGCAGGGTTTTGTGCATTCACCCATGTCCAGTCTCTCAGTGCCGCCCAGCAGTAACAAGCTCTCTGCTCCCGGGGCCATCACTTGCTCTTTACGTCCAACCCTTCCAACTCCCCCTCCCTATCGCTAGCGGCATGGGTGGACTAGAAGAGTTGCGCCTCATGCTGCCAGCTCCACTGTCTGCCACAGTGTGACAGGCTCAGCGGCAGCCCACAGCAACAGCGTACAGCACAGGGATGCAGAGCAGGGAGAGCGCCAAGAACCATGGATTAATATTTATTTACATTAAGATGTTTCAAATTAACATCTCTATAGAGTTTCCAAATTTTTAATACTCATTTATATGTACAACCATGAAAATCAGAAACCACCATGCGAAGAACGGGTAGAACAGCTAATATATATATATATATATATATATACCCACATATATGTCATAAATGGCATACACTTGTAGATCATGGTGGAATACATCTATATATATTATATATGTGTGATAATGTTCACCAAGTATTATTACAGAACAATTCTGTTATAAATGACGAAATGCCTTTGTAGTTTGTACAGCAAAGCGTACAGATTATATGCTGATACGGGCACCACATCTGAAAAAAATAGTACTGAACAGCAAGTCTTTAGTAAAATCCGGGGGGGGCGGCAGCTTCACATGATTTTTGTGAGCCTAAGGTTACTCAGGATGTCTAGTAAAATCAAGGGGCCGGGCCAATGAAGCTAGATTTGGCACACCCAGAAAATGGGGCCAGTACGCTTCTTTTTTCTGTCACTGACACTAAACGCCAACAGCATGCATACCTTCCAACTGTACCTTTTTAATAGGTACAGTATCTTTTTTTTATGATCTGTACCGATTTTTTGGCTCTTCAAACTTCCATTGAAAGTCCTTTACCCATGACCATGCCCCCTTTCCTAATTTGTACCAATTTTTATGTGTAAAATGTTGGAGGGTATGCAGCATGTCAATGATGCTGCGGCATTTGGAGCACCACAAGTGACATCGCTGCCCCAGATCTGCACATGTGCAGTGCGTCTAAAAACATCAGAGATGTGTGTAAGTATCGGGTTTACTTACATCTCTGAATCCCACAGTCATTAGCATTAATCTCTGTGTTTGCTTATTATAGATAGATAATTACACTGAGTGTGTTCTTTATGTACTAACAGCAATTTCCTTTATGTTTTTGCACAGATTTCATGAACATTTATCCAAAACACAATAATAAAGTTTCTTGTTTTTTCCTTTCTGTATCTTATTGAAATGACCTTTTCCAGGCACTTTGCCCCTTCTTCCTATTCACATTGATTTTAGTTCCTGTGTAACAGCAACAAGTGACAATGGGGGTCATTCCAAGTTGATCGCTCGCTAGCAGTTTTTAGCAGTCGTGCAAACACTAAGCCGCTGCCCTCTGGGAGTGTATTTTCGCTTAGCAGAAGTGCAAACGAAAGGATCGCAGAGCGGCTACAAAAAAAAACGTGCAGTTTCAGAGTAGCTCCAGACCTATTCCTAGCTTGCGATCACTTCAGACTGTTCAGTTCCGGATTTGACGTCACAAACACGCCCTGTGTTCGGCCAACCATGCCTGCGTTTTTCCTACCACGCCTGCGTTTTTCCTGGCACGCCTGCGTTTTTTCAAACACTCCCTGAAAACAGTCAGTTGACATCCAGAAATGCCCCTTTCCTGTCAATCACTCTGCGGCTGGCATTGAGACTGAAAAACGTCGCTAGACCTTATGTAAAAATGCATCGGCTGTTGTGAAAGTACATCGCGTGTGCGCACTGCGCCGCATACGCATGCGCAGAAGTGCCGCTTTTTCACTTAATCGCTGCGCAGCAAACATTTTTCACTAGCGATCAACTCGGAATGACCCCCAGAGGGCCTAATTCAGCATGGATCGCAAAATCTTTCTCTAATGGGCAAAACCATGTGCACTGCAGGGGGGAGGATATAACTTGTGCAGAGAGAGTTAGATTTGGGTGGGGTGTATTCAAACTGAAATCTAAATTGCAGTGTAAAAATAAAGCAGCCAGTATTTACCCTGCACAGAAACAAAATAACCCACCCAAATCTAACTCTCTCTGCACGTTACATTTGCCCCACCTGCAGTGCACATGAATTGTGAATCCATGTAACGTAATTACGAATTACATAACAATCTCAAAACAAATTGCTGCTATTTTGATGCTGTGTTCCATTATCTCCTCTGGAAACTTATCCTACTCCAGTAGCAAGACCAGTCCAAGCTAGACTGCAAGCTCTCATGAGCAGGACCCACCTATCTCTTGTATGCTCCCACCTCATCCACTTGTGTGCATACTTACCTACTTCTTGTGTTTCCTCTCGGGGAGAATCCCAGAGAGGAGATGCTGTTTGCCACTACGGGGAGGGCTAAAATCCTGCAATTTGTTGGTCCCAGAGGAGGGGATGGGGCTAACATGACACAATTTGCGTAATTTTTTCCCATCACCTCCACACTGCACCACGATTCCAGTGATTATCTCCTTATCCTGCCTGCTTCACTCTGAAGAGAGCGGGATGTGGGAGATCCACCAACTCTTCCGGGGATGCAGGGACAAACCTAAAAAATGAGGAGTCTCCCGCAGGTTCCAGGAGGGTAGGCAAGCATGCTTGTTTCTTGCCACCTGAATAGATATACTTCTTAATTACACCAGTTATACATTCTGTGTGTTATACCCAATGCATAACGGTGATCATTCCGAGTTGATCGCTCGTTATTTTTTTTTCGCAACGGAGCGATTAGTCGCTAATGCGCATGCGCAATGTCCGCAGTGCGACTGCGCCAAGTAAATTTGCTATGCAGTTAGGTATTTTACTCACTGCATTACGAGGTTTTTTCTTCGTTCTGGTGATCGTAATGTGATTGACAGGAAGTGGGTGTTTCTGGGCGGAAACTGGCCGTTTTATGGGAGTGTGTGAAGAAACGCTACCGTTTCTGGGAAAAACGCGGGAGTGGCTGGAGAAACAGAGGAGTGTCTGGGCGAACGCTGGGTGTGTTTGTGACGTCAAACCAGGAACGACAAGCACTGAACTGATCGCACTGGAAGAGTAAGTCTCGAGCTACTCAGAAACTGCACAGAGAAGTCTTTTCGCAATATTGCGAGTGTTTCGTTCGCAATTTTGATAAGCTAAGATTCACTCCCAGTAGGCGGCAGCTTAGCGTGTGCAAAGCTGCTAAAAGCAGCTTGCGAGCGAACAACTCGGAATGACCACCAATATTGGGGGTCATTTTGACCCGTTCGCACGCAGCGGTTCATCGCTGCGGTGCAAACAGGTTGGAAATGCACATGCGCAACGCTCGAAAATGCACACACGCGTTGTTGCCCAGCGACAGCTGTCGCCGGGTAACGACCAGTTTTCCGGGCGTGGAGATCCAAACGCAGGCATGTCGAGGCGTTTGGAGGGCTGTTGTCTGACGTCAATTCCGGGACCTTCATCGCTGGATCCATCACACTGGGTAAGTAACTGCAGGGCTGGTCTTGTTCTGCACAAAACTTTTTTAGCATAGCAGGGCTGCACAAGCGATCGCAGCCCTGCTATGCTAAAATACACTCCCCCATAGGCGGCATATAGTTGATCGCATGAGCAGCAAAAAGTTGCTAAGTGCGATCAACTCGGAATGACCCCCCTTGTTCTTCGGTATGTCCTTTGTGATACCTATTGGTATGCAGGGCTGCCATCAGAAACTGTGTGGCACAGGATTGTAAGAATAGGCACTCCCCTTCACCTTCTGCTCCCCCTTGCAGCCCCCTTGCAGACCTCACAACTTACCGTTCCTGGCACCGGTTGCCGGTCTTGGGAAAAGACCTTAGGCTGCTGGCGGTATATCAAATTTGGAGGTGGATGCAGGCCAATCTGAGCTCGCTGGTCAGTAGCCAATCAGAAGCATCAACTCCTGACTGGCTGACGGTCAACAAGTTCCGATTAGCTAGCGGACAGCTGTATGTTCAAAATGCCGCTGGTGCTGTCCCTCCAAGGAAGCTGACAGTACGCTCCAACCCACACTGCTGCCATGCGGGCCCCCTCGCAGTCTGGACTCGGAACTGGGGTCTCAACAGTTTCCCCCCTGATGGTGGCCCTGTTGTTATTTATCCCACTTACACTACAGTGGTTATTAACACCTGCCATACTAGCTAGCTAGGCAGATTAGACTGATCAAGGAAGAAACATACATAGTGAAAGCACTAGCTTATTCCTTGTTCAGGCAACTCTTCTTAAGACAAATCATTCTAATCTCTTTTAATTAATGGCTTGTTTCACCCACATTAAACTATTATCTGACTCAAATACAAAAAGGAATAGGATATTCAAATATTATTAAAAGTAGAGTTTAAATACATGCAACATGTGTTTTAAATCAAGCATTGGCCCTCATTCCGAGTTGTTCGCTCGCAAGCTGCTTTTAGCAGCATTGCACACGCTAAGCCGCCGCCTACTGGGAGTGAATCTTAGCTTATCAAAATTGCGAACGAAAGATTAGCAGAATTGCGAATAGACACTTCTTAGCAGTTTCTGAGTAGCTCCACACTTACTCGGCAACTGCGATCAGTTCAGTCAGTTTCGTTCCTGGTTTGACGTCACAAACACACCCAGCGTTCGCCCAGACACTCCCCCGTTTCTTCAGACACTCCCGCGTTTTTCCTAGAAACGGCAGCGTTTTTTCACACACTCCCATAAAACGGCCAGTTTCCGCCCAGAAACACCCACTTCCTGTCAATCACATTACGATCACCAGAACGAAGAAAAAACCTCGTAATGCCGTGAGTAAAAAACCTAACTGCATAGCAAATTTACTTGGCGCAGTCACAGTGCGGACATTGCGCATGCGCATTAGCGACTAATCGCTCCGTTGCGAAAAAAAATTAACGAGCGAACAACTCGGAATGACCCCCATTGTGCAAAACCCTTGCATCCCTGTGCTAAGTAAGGAAAACCTTCATGTATGCCCTATCATTTCTACTTCCAGCTCCTGTCAGTATCTCACAGTATAAATAAAATCTTATTTTTCTGGTGGCAATTACTGCAGGAATTCCTAAATCATTATGCAACAGACACTATCCGCTGCCCAAGGGACTGATTCAATCACCCACGAGAGACATCTTCCTGCGGCTTCACTGGATGTGTCACTTGCCACACTGACCAGAAATCAGCCACCATAATTGTGCTTATGTACGCTGCTCGAGAACCTGGTGGCAGCTCATGTCTAATTAAATCGCCATCTAGAGTCTCCATCAGCTAAATGCAATAAGCAATGATATCAGTGTAAACTGCTACTATGTTGGAAGCTATAGAGGCTTTGTATTAAAGTAACATATAGCTAAGAAGATTTAGATCCTCTAAACTGATTTATTGGTGAATTTCAACATGCATTTATGCCTACTCAGTACCAATAAATCAGAAACAGGCATTTTAGTGGTATAATGTTAAATGGGATCAGTATGGTATCCTGGCGGTTAGGAGTCCAACGCCGGGATCCTGACAGCCGGAATACTGGCGGCGAGCGCAGTGTCCCCTTGCGGGGTTGCTATGCTCGCCACGCTTCGGGCCCGGTGGCGACCTTTGGTGAGGAATAATGTGAACCGATTACTATGTATTTTCCAATAAATACATACGTGTTACCGGCGGCCGAGATCCCGGCTGTCATGATCCTGACAGCGGGATCCTGGCCACCAGTATGCCGGCAGCGGGGCGAGCGCTAGAAAGCCCCTTGCGGGCACGGTGGTTTGCTGTGCTCGCCACAGGTTATATTCTCCCTCTATAGGGGTCATGGACACCCATAAAGGGTGAAAAACCTGTGGCGTCGGTATTCTGGCAGCTGCATTTCACCGCCTGTCTGGGTTCCGATGTCGGCATTGTGACTGCCGGGATCTTGACAGGCAGTCTCGTGATTGCCTCCCTTTTCCAATGCAATAGGTGTAGTGAAGCAGTAAGACAAAGATTGAAAGGTTTGTTCACCAGGATATTGTGTGTGTGTGAAGACAATATTCTCACTGTCTGAACAAATAAAACTTTACATGTGTGGTGGTGTCAGCATATGGCACACACTGAGCTGCACTTCCCATGCTGTACACAGCACAAGTCCTTAGTATCTCCATGTGTCTTATAGAAGAACACAGTGATTAGTGTGTGCCAATATGCTGCCAGGAAATTCTGAGACATAGGGCGGGGGAGAAATCCAGCACAGAACAAGATGTCACATGCAGTATTTAAAACCCCATATTAATGAAAGTCTTCAGTAAAAAGGTCCAAGTGTGGCAAGACAGACATAGGGGGTCATTCCGAATTGATCGCTCGCTAGCTGTTTTTAGCAGCCGTGCAAACGCATAGTCACCACCCATGGGGGAGTGTATTTTCGCTTTGCAAGTGTGCGAACGCCTGTGCAGCCGAGCTCTGCAAAAACATTTTGTGCAGTTTCAGAGTCTGAACTTACTCAGCCCTTGCAATCACTTCAGTCTTTTTGGTGCCGGAATTGACGTCACACACCCGCCCCCCAAACGCCCGTACACGCCTGCGTTTTCCCTACCACTCCTAGAAAACGGTCACTTGACACCCATAAGTGCCCTCTTTCTGTCAATCTTCTTGCGATTGGCTGTGCGTATGGATTCTTTGTTAAATCCATAGCTCAGCAACGATCCGCATTGTACCCGTACAACGCACGTGTGCAGTGCGGTGCATACGCATGCGCAGTAGAGACCTGATCACAGCGCAGTGAAAATCAGCAGCGTGCGATCAACTCGGAATGACCCCCATAATACTAAAGCCAGCATGGCTACTGTGTGCCATTTACTTGTACAATGTCATAAAGTGCAAAATGCACTAACATGGTTGCTAGGTGTTTCTATTTAAGAAACTCTAGTAACAGGGAAAGCATGAACAACGGTACCCAGAAGTGCCGAGTTGGTGTTACTTTACTGTGTGGCATACTGTATGGTTTATAATATGGTGCAAAGGGCATTACTGCGTGGGGCATAATATGGTTCAAGGGGCATTACTGTGTGTGGTATAAAATGGTGTGAGGGGGCACTATTGTGTGGGGCATAATAAGGTGTAAGGAGCACAGAATGTTATAAGGAGTATTAAGGTGCATACACACTGGCCATTTTTGCCCAGCGTGTATGCACAGCGATGATCGTGGACATCGCTGACAGGAAAATAGCTCAGTGCATACACACTGAGCTATTTTGCCCTGTGCCAGCGATGTCCACGGGGAAGGGGGGGATGAAGCACTTCCCACAGTAGGAGACTGTGGAAAGTGCTTCACTCGGCTGTTCAAACAGCCAGACGAATGGCGGCGGCTAGCGATGATGCAGGAGCGCGCATCAGTGCTAACCGCTTATCGTTAGCCCATACACACAGAACGAGTTGAGGCTCAAAGTAGCTCAAAATGCCAAAAGTGAGCTACTATGAGCTCAAAATTGCCCAGTGTGTATGAGCCTTTACTGTGTGTGTTATAATATGCTGCAAGGGGGGGCACTATTGTGTGTGGCATAAAAAGGTGTAAGGAGCACTTAATGTTATAAGGGGTATTACTGCATGTGGTATAATATGGTGTAAGGGGACACTACTTTGTGAGGCATAATAAGGTGCAAGGAGCACTTAATGTTATAAGGGCTATTATGGTGTGTGGCAAATTGTGTATGGGACATTACTGTGTGTGGTGCAAAATGTGTAAGAGGCATTACTATAAGGAGGTACAATGCAAATAATGTAAGGGTCATGAATGAGGATTTTTTTTCCTGTGGTGGCCAATGTCAAGGGAGCAGGGTGCCCTGTGGTGTAAACTGTAGTGTAAGGTAGTATTTTCCTGCGAGGCTATGCCCCTTGCAGTGACGCTAAAACCCCCTTTTTTTTGTGCGCCAATTCTTGGGTAAGTGATGACGTTAGGTGATGTGATTAGATTATCGAAGAGCATGTTTTAAATAACCAGGGGGGATGCATTATTACTGTTCACACTGAGAGCCATATTGTCTAGAAACGGCCCTGTATCCATGCATTAGCACAGATGACTAAATCAGCATCTCAGTTTGATTTAACCATCTGTGATTAAGTATAGATTTTCCTAAAACCTGAACTAATAGGGTGCCTTGAGCACCGAGTTTGGGAACCAGTGCAATAAACTGATGTTATATGACTTTTTGCAATGCTAATAGTTTTCCACTGAAGATTAAATCTCTGTAGGAAATGGAGAACTTGTACAAACTTGACCATGTTGTTAGATGTGGCCTCCAGGCCCAAACTCTTATCTATTTAATTTTTGTTCTTATTTGCTCATATATTCCATTCAAATTATTTATTTATTTTTGTGTATTCTGTTGGTAATTCGTCTTTAATTATCCAAATATAATTATCTTTACAGCTTGATAGACACTCTAGCATTAAATGTTCACAGAATTAAAGTATCAAAGACTGCCTTATAAGTATCTAGACAAAAGGGGATATTCAATTGTACTTGCTAAATGTTCACGCATTCTGAATTGAGGGAAACGGGAAAAAGGATATATTCTGCACTAGTCAATCATTTGTTACTGTAATTGTTCATATAGAATCCCCAATTTTTAGCATCATGGAATAATTCTTCATCTATCAACTGGAGGTGCTGCCATAGACAATAAAGGTAGGAAACAACAATATACAGAAAAGGATTGTCCCTTTGTTGGTGCACTATAAAGAGAGAATATATCTAAAATGTAACTTTTAATGTTTTCAATTAAAATGCCTCACAATGTGAAATATATATAAGACAAAAAGTGAGTATATTATACTGTAGCTTATTAATCAGCATCAGTCCATCCGTGTTTAGTTAACATATATATTCCAAGCTAATGATCTAACTGTGCTTAACGCACGCTGCCCATGACTGCATCTCTCACAAGCACCCCATATTAGTTAGTTGCTTATTGTATATACACATGGTTTTACATAAACATTTTGAATTTCAACATTTATACAGTGCACAGTGAATAAGCGGGCGTGCTACCACCGCTTTGAAATGCCTACGTGCACGTTTCACATCCGCTTTGTCAAGGCGAAAGTATACTGCTCATTATTCAGTGTTATGATTGGTGCTCTATAAATATATCCAGAGTGAGTACCTCATTTTCACAAGCTATTTTAGGAATCATACCAAGACCACATAGTTCCTTGTGGACATACAGTTTATCGATCTCAATTAATTAATAATTTTTGGAAGTATCTGCTAATTGATCATTGAAAATAGCTCAGAGGATTATTACCAGGGTGTAAAAATATATTAAAATGGTTTAAATTTAGAATAAAAACAACACACAGTGAATATTTTTTGTAATAGATATATATATATATATATATATATATTATTCACTTTATTTTTTTGTAATATATATTTCACATCGTGAGGCATTTTAATTGAAAACATTAAAAGTTACATTTTAGATATATTCTCTCTTTACAGTGCACCAACAAAGAGACAATCCTTTTCTGTATATTGTTAAATGTTCACGCAAAAAAGGGGTATTATAGTGGTTTTTGTCCAATGTTTTGCATTGGTCTATTCAATTATACGCCTTTGTTTTTGCAATAATTTTCCTGTTTTCTCACAAAAATACATAGGATCTGGGATAAGTTCCCGGAAAAATGGGGCTGATATGAATGATTATTGGGGAGGCACAAAAAAACCCCCAGATGACTGCTGGCATTGGGCACAATTGAACATACCTGGGGGAATCAATTAGTCATTGTAAATTACTGCAGCTTATTGAATATATTAAATATCCCCCCAAAAAGTGTTATATGAACTTCTGCATGAACGTGTGATTCAGAGACTTAGTCTGTGAATACACGGCATGTTGGGCTGCCTGCACAGTCTATTTTTCCTTGCGTTGCCGATCCCGTGGGACCGCGCATCGGCATCGCAAGGACTATACACACGGTGCGATATGCAATATATTTTCTTATGATTTTGACTATATTGTCAAAATCGAAAGACATTTCGCACCATGGCCCTCTTTCCGAGTTGATCGGTCGCAAGGCGAATTTAGCAGAGTTACACACGCTAAGCCGCCGCCTACTGGGAGTGAATCTTAGCTTCTTAAAATTGCGACCGATGTATTCGCAATATTGCGATTACTAACTACTTAGCAGTTTCAGAGTAGCTCCAGACTTACTCTGCCTGTGCGATCAGTTCAGTGCTTGTCGTTCCTGGTTGACGTCACAAACACACCCAGCGTTCGCCCAGGCACTCCCACCGTTTCTCCGGCCACTCCTGCGTTTTTTCCGGAAACGGTAGCGTTTTCAGCCACACGCCCCTGAAACGCCGTGTTTCCGCCCAGTAACACCCATTTCCTGTCAATCACATTACGATCGCCGGAGCGAAGAAAAAGCCGTGAGTAAAAATACTTTCTTCATAGTAAAGTTACTTGGCGCAGTCGCAGTGCGAACTTTGCGCATGCGTACTAAGCGGATTTTCACTGCGATGCGATGAAAAAGAACGAGCGAACAACTCGGAATGAGGGCCAATGTGTACACAGCTTAACTTTACAGATTGCTAAGGAACTTGCTCAATGTATTTACTAATTTTAATATTTATACTACTTTTCAGGTTGGTAGCAGCGTGTTGTATCATCAAAGTAAAAGCATGTTGTATCATCAAAGTAAAAATACATGACAAAACATGCTGTCTTACAAGGTCACAAAAAGTACATTGTATCCCAATTTTGTTTTTATACACATTGTATATTTCCTAAAAGTTTGGTATACATTTAAATATATTTGTCAATACTTTCAGACATACAATTTATATTCTTAAGTGAAACTAATCACTTTATGCTGTTTTGCAATTTATTATGTGTACATTGCAACTTTTTGCTGCTGGTACGATCACCTAATCCCCGCCTATGGGGGAGTGTATTTTTGCTTAGCAGGGCTGCGAACGCTTGTGCAGCCCTGCTAAGCTAAAAAAGTTTTCATCAACCTAGGAGTAAGGCTGGAGCTACTTACCCTGTGCGACAGATCCAGCGACGTTCCTCCCGGCTTTTATGTCAGACATCCACCCTCCGTTTGCCTGGACACTCCTGCGTTCGGACGACCACTCCCCGAAAACGGCATCCAACGGTGAGTATCCGCCCCGGAACGCCTCTCCACTGTCAATCTTCATGCGATCGGCACTGCATCTTCTTTTTCGCTGTGCACGTCATTGCCCGGCGACCGACACTGCCGGGCAATGACGCTCATGCGTAATGCGCACGCCGTGCATGCGTAGTTCTAACCCGTTTGCACCCCAGTGAAGAACTGCTGTGTGCGAACGGGTTGGAATGACCCCCCTTATACTGTACATAGAGAATTGCTGATTGAGATTCCAGAATAGTTTACATTGTAATTTTCATTCAGAAATTCAGAAGTATATCTTATGCTATATACATCTATTATTCTTAAGGAATACAGTATTATTATTATTATCATTAGTAGTAGTAGTAGTAGTAGTAGTAGTAGTAGTAGTAGCAGAAGTAGTAGTTTATATTCTGACATTTATATTTTAATGGTTTCAAACTATGAGGTTTCTTTGTTGCCTTTTAAAACACAACATAATGTTCTTGATTCTTTGTGCATTGTTGAGGATTAACAATAAACATAGAAAAATAATTATTAAGTAGTTTACTCCTGATTTTAACATTCAGTATAATGTGATCTGATGTTGAGGGACAATGGCACAAATGCTGAACATTATGTTCTTCTATTATCTAATGTCATCACCTACCCAAAACTGAGAATAAATGAAAATAAGTCAGTTTAGTTTAGTAAGAATTTGCTACATTAGGTATTGGTTGTGTAGAAAATAAAATTTGTAATAAAACAATTCCAGTGGTCGCGATATCCTTTACTGAAAACTGAGATGATAATAGCATATGTAGCTAATGTTGTATATATTTAAATTTAAAATTATTTATTTAAAACAGTCACTAAATATGTTAGCATATATTAAAATATTATATACAATATTTGCAACAGCGTATGGTTTAACATGAGATACCTAGAGCTAAAAGTAGTGTAGACATCTTTATAACACAATTGAGTTTCAGGTATTAGTTATTTAAATTGAATCATACAATAAATATATATGTGGGTGTGTACTGTATCTAGAAATACTGAGAAATGTGATTAAGTATACCAAATTATATATATATATATATATATATTGGGTAGTGGGAGTATGGCGCCACAGGTGTGTGAGTAGTAGAACAAAATAAAGATGATGCAAATGCAACAAATTTAGACACTCCTTAAGTAATACAAGGTGTCAGCTAACCCTTAAATATTAGGCAGGGATAAACTGCCTCAGTTAGGATATGTAAAAGGGGGGGATAAGGGTTTCAGCGACCAACAGTGTCTAGTACAATAAGATATAAATATGAGGAGACTTAGTGGATACGTGAAAAATAGTAGAACATTTATTTATACAATATATAAAAAAAAAATAATGATAATAATTTGTATCAAGGTGGGTTTAAAAGCCGGGAATCTAATACAAATATAAAAAGTAAAATAAAAGGACAGCTAAAAAACTACATAAATTGCATGTAATAAAAGACAATAAATAATTAATTAAATATCGGATAAAAGAGTGCTGCTTATCTTTTAAGTGGAGAGTCAATTGAGGTACACCCAACGCGTTTCGTCACTCAGACTTCATCAAGGGGTATGGGACCACTGAACAGACACTCCTATTTATAGCACATGTAATTAGAAATGGATGATTGTGACATCACTTCCTGTGGGGAACTAATAATACTGTGCGGTGTAAGTTTTTTAACATTAGCATAAGCCTTTGATAGAGAGCAGAGTAATAACCTCAGTGCACTAAACGGATTGAAAAAACGAGCTGTAGAATATAAGTTATAGTTAAAGAAAGTCCGGGGACGGGTCCGACGTCACTTCCGCCCCACTTCCTTTAGCCGAATCTTCTTATTGCGCATGCGCGATTGCGCCACGCTTCCGGTCAGCGGATCCGTGTGTTGATGCTTTAGTCGTCGCGTCACTTCCTGTCTCGGGTGTTACTGACGTCTGTGGCTTGTATAGGCGGCGGTGGGTTGTCAATCATCGTAGCGGCCATTTTATAGAAGTCTTTAGGTATCTATGACAGATTGCAGTGCTGAGTTCCATTATATCTCGTCCGAGATTTTCGTCTGGATAAAGTATGGGTTGAGGCAGACTGTCAGTCATTGCGGCGGCCATCTTTTTGGAGTCTTTGGTATCAGGACATATGATAGTGCTGAGTTCAATTGCGGAAACAGCTCACACATATAAAAATAAAGAAATGCATATATTAGTGTCTCTTTGATTAAAATTTAATACTTGTTTACTTCTGGGAGAACTGGTAATAATCTATACGGAATTTGTTACAAAAACGGGGTATTTCTATCTATATAATGATATGGATATATTCCTGGAAATAATCCATACAATAATATTTTTATCTCATATTATGGCTTATATCAGGATAAGTTGGACCCATTTTGGTATCCAACCTTAGAGCATGGAGAGTAAGAATGATTATTTAAAAGGAGGTGATGGTGAATAAAGATGTACATTTTAAGGAAAAATATGAATTAAAAATTATGAGTGCTTATTTATTAAATTATGTGGGATAGTATAAATAAGGGATAGCCAGTGAAGTCATAGTAGTGATGATCAGTCATATATAAGTTATTAGTGATTAAGTATAGAGAAAGTGTATCCCTGTATGACTGATACTCGGAAAAATGATAGATCCCAGTGCTGTGGTGATTTATGCACATATACATGTGGTATTATTATTAAGAGCCTGACAAGGCTCATTCTCTTACAGTACCCAATCTTCGCAAGTGGTTACCCACTTGGTACTGGTTGGGCCCAACACTGCTTAGCTTCCAAGATCGGGCGGGATTGGGCGTGATGCCAGTGCGGTATGACTGTACCATATAATAAAATTAGTCAGGCACATACTATTAAAGGTTTTTATTAGGATAATACATATATTATATACAGAGTTTTATATATAGTGATATTTACATAGAGAAGTGAATTGTGCTTGGAAAAAGAAGTAGCTTATCTGTGATCGGAGGATTTTAGAAGGGAGTGCTTCTCTCATAGAAATGGGGCGATCTCATATCCCTCGTTGAAGCCCATGGGGTGTGTAGTTTTCAGATGGAATATCCAGAACATCTCTCTTTGGGAGAGCTTCTTAGCCAAATCTCCACCTCTCTCGCCACTGGTCACGTGTTCGATGGCTTTAAAGGTCATCTCTTCTGGATTGGAATTGTGTTTCAATTTGAAGTGTCTGTACAGCAGATGGGTCTCTACTTTATTTTTGATACTCCGTACATGTTCTTGTATCCTAATTTTCAAGGTTCTTTTTGTTTTACCCACATATTTCTTGTGGCATGTGCATTCTAGTAAGTAGATTACTGATGTGATATTGCAGTTCATGAATTCTTTAATTTTAAATTCTTGAGTGCTGTCCGTATTGCAGAAAGTTTTTCTATTAGGATTGAGGAATTTGCAGATGTTGCAGTGTCCACATTTATAGGATCCAATGCATTTAGGGAGAGAGTTAGGGTTTCCCTCTAGTGGGATTTCTCGTAACATGCTAGGTGCGAGGATGTCTTTCAAGTTGCGTGATTTCCGGAAGACAAGTTCTGGTTGGGGTGGAAGAAGGTTTTTTAAGATGGGGTCCATTAAGAGTATGTCCCAGTGATTTCTTAATGAAGTCCTGATAGTCTGTTCGTGACAACTGTAGGTGGTTATGAAGGATAGCGACTCTTTCTTTGCCGTGTTGTCCTTGTATGTCAACAAATTCTCTCTATCCAAGTTTCTCGTCTTCATGACTGCTTCATCTAGTATGGCTTTCGGATAAAGTTTCTCCTCAAATCTTTTTCTGTATGTTCCAAGTTGTTCCTCACAGTCATCTCTTTTGTGGCAGTTCCTCTTTATTCTATGAAATTGTGAGTAGGGAATATTGTTCTTCCATTTTTTAGAGTGATTACTCTTGTAGTGAAGGTAACTGTTCCTGTCAACATCTTTTATGAAGTTTTTTGTGGACACTATCTCCTCCTCTCCAGTTAAAATCAGGTCCAGGAATTCGATGGCTTCTTTGTTTAAATTGTAGGTAAATGATAAGTTAAAATCATTGATTTGTAGAAGTTTAAAAAAGTCCATAAATGATTCTGCGCTCCCATCCCATATGATCAAGATATCGTCAATATATCTTTTGTACATGACGATATATTCCTTAAAGTGCTGTGTGGTGTATATATGCTTCTCCTCCCATTGTCCCATAAATAAGTTTGCAAAACTGGGGGCAAAAATGGTCCCCATTGCGGTGCCACACCGTTGCAAATAAAATTTGTCTAAAAACTTAAAATAATTCCGGCTTAAAATGAATTTCATTAAATCACAAATAAAATTCTTATGGGGTTCAGTGAGGGAGTTGTCTTTATCCAAGTATTCCCTGCTTGCCTCAATTCCCTTTGTGTGCTCAATACAGGTGTATAAAGATTGTACATCAATGGTTATCCATACGTATGACTCTTTCCATTTCACTTTCTTGATTTCATTCAGGACCATGGTGGTGTCTTTGAGATACGATGGTAATTTCTTGACATATGGGTTCAGAAACACATCCACATACTTAGATAGATTAGATGTAAGGGAGTCTATCCCAGCGACGATTGGTCTCCCTGGTGGGTTGGACAGGCTCTTGTGGATTTTGGGCAGAAAATAAAATATGGGGGTTGTGGGGTTGGATTGCATTAAAAACGAGAATTCGTCCTTAGTGATGACCTCATTTCTCAGTCCTTGTAGGAGTAGGGACCTTAGTTCATCTATATATAGATCTTTTGGATCATCTGACAGCACAGTGTAGGAGTCGGAATCCCCTAGGAGTCTCTCTGCTTCTTGTATATAGTTGTCCCTGTTCATAATTACCAACCCCCCCCTTTATCAGCTGGTTTTAAAACAATATCAGTATTCTTCTGTAATTTGCGCAATGCTTCTACTTCTCTGTTATGTAAATTCTTATTGGTTACCGGTGGTGGTTCCGTTTCACACAGGTCCTTCTTCACTAGGTCGTAAAAGACACTGATATTACTCCCCTTGGATTCTACTGGATAATATTTGCTTTGTTGTTTGAGTCCTGATTTAGAGTTTGCTTCGTAGTTTGAGATGACAGCATTTTCTTTTTTCATGAAATGTCTCTTAAGGGTTAGTTTCCGCACGAATTTATTAAGGTCGATGAAAGTTTCAAATTTATTTAATCCTTCAGAGGGTGCGAAGGAAAGTCCTTTACTCAGGAGTGATTGTTCTGGTTTGGTGAGGGTATAGGTTGACAGGTTAAAGATACCGTTGTCCCCTGTATTAGAAATCATAGGTTTCTTTTCTTGAATTCCTTTCCTCCTACCGCCCCGTTTTCCTCTACTTCTGCAAAACGCCTTTTTAGTGGGGAGGCATGTCTGACGTCCTCCTGTATTGTGCTCTTGGGATGTTCTTTTGGTCGTGTCCCTCGGCCTGCGGATAAAAAATCCTGATCACTATTGGATTTAAGTCGGTTTAGGGCATTGAATCTGTTATATGTCCTTATATGTGGTGTTTTTGGTGATTCCGTTCTCCATGTAGGTTTTGTTCTTTGCGGTATCGTCTTCCACTGATACCTTTGATCTGTTTTTTGAGGTTTATCATATGTTTTGAATCTGCTCCAGTTCTTGGTGTTCCCCTGTTCATAGTCCCTTTTATCTCTAAGAAATTTCTTCTCTTTCCCTCTTATGACTTCTTCTTCGATGTGATCCAGCTTTTTATTCAGAACATTCTCATTGACCCGGTAGTCTTCTTTGCCTTTATGAGGTTCCAATTCAGCTTCTTTATCCTTAATGTCCTTTTCCAGTGTCAACGCACTTTTTCTCCTTTCGTTTATAATTAATTTCATTAAGTTCATAGAGCATGTATGTAAAATGGAATCCCATTTTTCAATGAATTCAGGGTCTGTATTACCGAGAGTGGGCTGTTTCAAAATTCTTAAACCTCTCGGTATTCTATTTACTTCAATATAGTGCTCAAGTCCTTTTATGTCCCACCAATTCTTTATTTCTTTAGCCATCAATCGTTCCATTCCCCAAAACAGGTCGTCTAGATCGCCTGATGGGGGTGTGGTGTTTTTCTCAGTCTCTTCGTTAAATATCTTTTGGCACCAATCGTTACGTTTATTGGTGCGTTCATTTAGTCTGAACATTCTATAAATCTATACACAGACACCAGGCTGCCTTACAAATTGTATCAAGTAAAATTGGGTAGTGGGAGTATGGCGCCACAGGTGTGTGAGTAGTAGAACAAAATAAAGATGATGCAAATGCAACAAATTTAGACACTCCTTAAGTAATACAAGGTGTCAGCTAACCCTTAAATATTAGGCAGGGATAAACTGCCTCAGTTAGGAAATGTAAAAGGGGGGGATAAGGGTTTCAGCGACCAACAGTGTCTAGTACAATAAGATATAAATATGAGGAGACTTAGTGGATACGTGAAAAATAGTAGAACATTTATTTATACAATATATAAAAAAAAAATAATGATAATAATTTGTATCAAGGTGGGTTTAAAAGCCGGGAATCTAATACAAATATAAAAAGTAAAATAAAAGGACAGCTAAAAAACTACATAAATTGCATGTAATAAAAGACAATAAATAATTAATTAAATATCGGATAAAAGAGTGCTACTTATCTTTTAAGTGGAGAGTCAATTGAGGTACACCCAACGCGTTTCGTCACTCAGACTTCATCAAGGGGTATGGGACCACTGAACAGACACTCCTATTTATAGCACATGTAATTAGAAATGGATGATTGTGACATCACTTCCTGTGGGGAACTAATAATACTGTGCGGTGTAAGTTTTTTAACATTAGCATAAGCCTTTGATAGAGAGCAGAGTAATAACCTCAGTGCACTAAACGGATTGAAAAAACGAGCTGTAGAATATAAGTTATAGTTAAAGAAAGTCCGGGGACGGGTCCGACGTCACTTCCGCCCCACTTCCTTTAGCCGAATCTTCTTATTGCGCATGCGCGATTGCGCCACGCTTCCGGTCAGCGGATCCGTGTGTTGATGCTTTAGTCGTCGCGTCACTTCCTGTCTCGGGTGTTACTGACGTCTGTGGCTTGTATAGGCGGCGGTGGGTTGTCAATCATCGTAGCGGCCATTTTATAGAAGTCTTTAGGTATCTATGACAGATTGCAGTGCTGAGTTCCATTATATCTCGTCCGAGATTTTCGTCTGGATAAAGTATGGGTTGAGGCAGACTGTCAGTCATTGCGGCGGCCATCTTTTTGGAGTCTTTGGTATCAGGACATATGATAGTGCTGAGTTCAATTGCGGAAACAGCTCACACATATAAAAATAAAGAAATGCATATATTAGTGTCTCTTTGATTAAAATTTAATACTTGTTTACTTCTGGGAGAACTGGTAATAATCTATACGGAATTTGTTACAAAAACGGGGTATTTCTATCTATATAATGATATGGATATATTCCTGGAAATAATCCATACAATAATATTTTTATCTCATATTATGGCTTATATCAGGATAAGTTGGACCCATTTTGGTATCCAACCTTAGAGCATGGAGAGTAAGAATGATTATTTAAAAGGAGGTGATGGTGAATAAAGATGTACATTTTAAGGAAAAATATGAATTAAAAATTATGAGTGCTTATTTATTAAATTATGTGGGATAGTATAAATAAGGGATAGCCAGTGAAGTCATAGTAGTGATGATCAGTCATATATAAGTTATTAGTGATTAAGTATAGAGAAAGTGTATCCCTGTATGACTGATACTCGGAAAAATGATAGATCCCAGTGCTGTGGTGATTTATGCACATATACATGTGGTATTATTATTAAGAGCCTGACAAGGCTCATTCTCTTACAGTACCCAATCTTCGCAAGTGGTTACCCACTTGGTACTGGTTGGGCCCAACACTGCTTAGCTTCCAAGATCGGGCGGGATTGGGCGTGATGCCAGTGCGGTATGACTGTACCATATAATAAAATTAGTCAGGCACATACTATTAAAGGTTTTTATTAGGATAATACATATATTATATACAGAGTTTTATATATAGTTATATTTACATAGAGAAGTGAATTGTGCTTGGAAAAAGAAGTAGCTTATCTGTGATCGGAGGATTTTAGAAGGGAGTGCTTCTCTCATAGAAATGGGGCGATCTCATATCCCTCGTTGAAGCCCATGGGGTGTGTAGTTTTCAGATGGAATATGCAGAACATCTCTCTTTGGGAGAGCTTCTTAGCCAAATCTCCACCTCTCTCGCCACTGGTCACGTGTTCGATGGCTTTAAAGGTCATCTCTTCTGGATTGGAATTGTGTTTCAATTTGAAGTGTCTGTACAGCAGATGGGTCTCTACTTTATTTTTGATACTCCGTACATGTTCTTGTATCCTAATTTTCAAGGTTCTTTTTGTTTTACCCACATATTTCTTGTGGCATGTGCATTCTAGTAAGTAGATTACTGATGTGATATTGCAGTTCATGAATTCTTTACACACCTGTGGCGCCATACTCCCACTACCCAATTTTACTTGATACAATTTGTAAGGCAGCCTGGTGTCTGTGTATAGATTTATAGAATGTTCAGACTAAATGAACGCACCAATAAACGTAACGATTGGTGCCAAAAGATATTTAACGAAGAGACTGAGAAAAACACCACACCCACATCAGGCGATCTAGACGACCTGTTTTGGGGAATGGAACGATTGATGGCTAAAGAAATAAAGAATTGGTGGGACATAAAAGGACTTGAGCACTATATTGAAGTAAATAGAATACCGAGAGGTTTAAGAATTTTGAAACAGCCCACTCTCGGTAATACAGACCCTGAATTCATTGAAAAATGGGATTCCATTTTACATACATGCTCTATGAACTTAATGAAATTAATTATAAACGAAAGGAGAAAAAGTGCGTTGACACTGGAAAAGGACATTAAGGATAAAGAAGCTGAATTGGAACCTCATAAAGGCAAAGAAGACTACCGGGTCAATGAGAATGTTCTGAATAAAAAGCTGGATCACATCGAAGAAGAAGTCATAAGAGGGAAAGAGAAGAAATTTCTTAGAGATAAAAGGGACTACGAACAGGGGAACACCAAGAACTGGAGCAGATTCAAAACATATGATAAACCTCAAAAAACAGATCAAAGGTATCAGTGGAAGACGATACCGCAAAGAACAAAACCTACATGGAGAACGGAATCACCAAAAACACCACATATAAGGACATATAACAGATTCAATGCCCTAAACCGACTTAAATCCAATAGTGATCAGGATTTTTTATCCGCAGGCCGAGGGACACGACCAAAAGAACATCCCAAGAGCACAATACAGGAGGACGTCAGACATGCCTCCCCACTAAAAAGGCGTTTTGCAGAAGTAGAGGAAAACGGGGCGGTAGGAGGAAAGGAATTCAAGAAAAGAAACCTATGATTTCTAATACAGGGGACAACGGTATCTTTAACCTGTCAACCTATACCCTCACCAAACCAGAACAATCACTCCTGAGTAAAGGACTTTCCTTCGCACCCTCTGAAGGATTAAATAAATTTGAAACTTTCATCGACCTTAATAAATTCGTGCGGAAACTAACCCTTAAGAGACATTTCATGAAAAAAGAAAATGCTGTCATCTCAAACTACGAAGCAAACTCTAAATCAGGACTCAAACAACAAAGCAAATATTATCCAGTAGAATCCAAGGGGAGTAATATCAGTGTCTTTTACGACCTAGTGAAGAAGGACCTGTGTGAAACGGAACCACCACCGGTAACCAATAAGAATTTACATAACAGAGAAGTAGAAGCATTGCGCAAATTACAGAAGAATACTGATATTGTTTTAAAACCAGCTGATAAAGGGGGGGGTTGGTAATTATGAACAGGGACAACTATATACAAGAAGCAGAGAGACTCCTAGGGGATTCCGACTCCTACACTGTGCTGTCAGATGATCCAAAAGATCTATATATAGATGAACTAAGGTCCCTACTCCTACAAGGACTGAGAAATGAGGTCATCACTAAGGACGAATTCTCGTTTTTAATGCAATCCAACCCCACAACCCCCATATTTTATTTTCTGCCCAAAATCCACAAGAGCCTGTCCAACCCACCAGGGAGACCAATCGTCGCTGGGATAGACTCCCTTACATCTAATCTCTCTAAGTATGTGGATGTGTTTCTGAACCCATATGTCAAGAAATTACCATCGTATCTCAAAGACACCACCATGGTCCTGAATGAAATCAAGAAAGTGAAATGGAAAGAGTCATACGTATGGATAACCATTGATGTACAATCTTTATACACCTGTATTGAGCACACAAAGGGAATTGAGGCAAGCAGGGAATAGTTGGATAAAGACAACTCCCTCACTGAACCCCATAAGAATTTTATTTGTGATTTAATGAAATTCATTTTAAGCCGGAATTATTTTACGTTTTTAGACAAATTTTATTTGCAACGGTGTGGCACCGCAATGGGGACCATTTTTGCCCCCAGTTTTGCAAACTTATTTATGGGACAATGGGAGGAGAAGCATATATACACCACACAGCACTTTAAGGAATATATCGTCATGTACAAAAGATATATTGACGATATCTTGATCATATGGGATGGGAGCGCAGAATCATTTATGGACTTTTTTAAACTTCTACAAATCAATGATTTTAACTTATCATTTACCTACAATTTAAACAAAGAAGCCATCGAATTCCTGGACCTGATTTTAACTGGAGAGGAGGAGATAGTGTCCACAAAAAACTTCATAAAAGATGTTGACAGGAACAGTTACCTTCACTACAAGAGTAATCACTCTAAAAAATGGAAGAATAATATTCCCTACTCACAATTTCATAGAATAAAGAGGAACTGCCACAAAAGAGATGACTGTGAGGAACAACTTGGAACATACAGAAAAAGATTTGAGGAGAAACTTTATCCGAAAGCCATACTAGATGAAGCAGTCATGAAGACGAGAAACTTGGATAGAGAGAATTTGTTGACATACAAGGACAACACGGCAAAGAAAGAGTCGCTATCCTTCATAACCACCTACAGTTGTCACGAACAGACTATCAGGACTTCATTAAGAAATCACTGGGACATACTCTTAATGGACCCCATCTTAAAAAACCTTCTTCCACCCCAACCAGAACTTGTCTTCCGGAAATCACGCAACTTGAAAGACATCCTCGCACCTAGCATGTTACGAGAAATCCCACTAGAGGGAAACCCTAACTCTCTCCCTAAATGCATTGGATCCTATAAATGTGGACACTGCAACATCTGCAAATTCCTCAATCCTAATAGAAAAACTTTCTGCAATACGGACAGCACTCAAGAATTTAAAATTAAAGAATTCATGAACTGCAATATCACATCAGTAATCTACTTACTAGAATGCACATGCCACAAGAAATATGTGGGTAAAACAAAAAGAACCTTGAAAATTAGGATACAAGAACATGTACGGAGTATCAAAAATAAAGTAGAGACCCATCTGCTGTACAGACACTTCAAATTGAAACACAATTCCAATCCAGAAGAGATGACCTTTAAAGCCATCGAACACGTGACCAGTGGCGAGAGAGGTGGAGATTTGGCTAAGAAGCTCTCCCAAAGAGAGATGTTCTGGATATTCCATCTGAAAACTACACACCCCATGGGCTTCAACGAGGGATATGAGATCGCCCCATTTCTATGAGAGAAGCACTCCCTTCTAAAATCCTCCGATCACAGATAAGCTACTTCTTTTTCCAAGCACAATTCACTTCTCTATGTAAATATCACTATATATAAAACTCTGTATATAATATATGTATTATCCTAATAAAAACCTTTAATAGTATGTGCCTGACTAATTTTATTATATGGTACAGTCATACCGCACTGGCATCACGCCCAATCCCGCCCGATCTTGGAAGCTAAGCAGTGTTGGGCCCAACCAGTACCAAGTGGGTAACCACTTGCGAAGATTGGGTACTGTAAGAGAATGAGCCTTGTCAGGCTCTTAATAATAATACCACATGTATATGTGCATAAATCACCACAGCACTGGGATCTATCATTTTTCCGAGTATCAGTCATACAGGGATACACTTTCTCTATACTTAATCACTAATAACTTATATATGACTGATCATCACTACTATGACTTCACTGGCTATCCCTTATTTATACTATCCCACATAATTTAATAAATAAGCACTCATAATTTTTAATTCATATTTTTCCTTAAAATGTACATCTTTATTCACCATCACCTCCTTTTAAATAATCATTCTTACTCTCCATGCTCTAAGGTTGGATACCAAAATGGGTCCAACTTATCCTGATATAAGCCATAATATGAGATAAAAATATTATTGTATGGATTATTTCCAGGAATATATCCATATCATTATATAGATAGAAATACCCCGTTTTTGTAACAAATTCCGTATAGATTATTACCAGTTCTCCCAGAAGTAAACAAGTATTAAATTTTAATCAAAGAGACACTAATATATGCATTTCTTTATTTTTATATGTGTGAGCTGTTTCCGCAATTGAACTCAGCACTATCATATGTCCTGATACCAAAGACTCCAAAAAGATGGCCGCCGCAATGACTGACAGTCTGCCTCAACCCATACTTTATCCAGACGAAAATCTCGGACGAGATATAATGGAACTCAGCACTGCAATCTGTCATAGATACCTAAAGACTTCTATAAAATGGCCGCTACGATGATTGACAACCCACCGCCGCCTATACAAGCCACAGACGTCAGTAACACCCGAGACAGGAAGTGACGCGACGACTAAAGCATCAACACACGGATCCGCTGACCGGAAGCGTGGCACAATCGCGCATGCGCAATAAGAAGATTCGGCTAAAGGAAGTGGGGCGGAAGTGACGTCGGACCCGTCCCCGGACTTTCTTTAACTATAACTTATATTCTACAGCTCGTTTTTTCAATCCGTTTAGTGCACTGAGGTTATTACTCTGCTCTCTATCAAAGGCTTATGCTAATGTTAAAAAACTTACACCGCACAGTATTATTAGTTCCCCACAGGAAGTGATGTCACAATCATCCATTTCTAATTACATGTGCTATAAATAGGAGTGTCTGTTCAGTGGTCCCATACCCCTTGATGAAGTCTGAGTGACGAAACGCGTTGGGTGTACCTCAATTGACTCTCCACTTAAAAGATAAGCAGCACTCTTTTATCCGATATTTAATTAATTATTTATTGTCTTTTATTACATGCAATTTATGTCGTTTTTTAGCTGTCCTTTTATTTTACTTTTTATATTTGTATTAGATTCCCGGCTTTTAAACCCACCTTGATACAAATTATTATCATTATTTTTTTTTTATATATTGTATAAATAAATGTTCTACTATTTTTCACGTATCCACTAAGTCTCCTCATATTTATATCTTATTGTACTAGACACTGTTGGTCGCTGAAACCCTTATCCCCCCCTTTTACATATATATATATATATATATGCAAAAGCCCTCGCTGACTGACGGACTGACTGACTGATCACTAATTCTTTTACTTCCCGATATGTTAGGAAGCTGACATTTAACATAGGTAGTCTTCAAGTGGGATATAGGAAAACTGAGTAATTAGAATTTTAATAAACCTCCCCTAAGTGTATGAAAAGGGGGTTGACATAAAGACGTCATTACCGATTCGTGGCTTGATAGGATAACGCCCCAAACGGCCTATAGGATCAAAATTTGGATTGCACCTCCAGTGTGTAGAATTTAATAAACTACAAAAATGGTCTTGTCACCTTTTACCGTATCTGCTACGAATGCTCCTCGGGTAACGCCAAGAACCGTGGATTAATATTTACTTACATTAAGACATCTCAAATTTACAGCTCTATAGATTTACCAAACTTTTAACACTCATTTATATTTACAACCGTGAAAATCAGAAACTCCCGTGCGAAGAACGGGTAGAACTTTAAAATATGCAGCATCATACTGCACAAGAGCAGAAATTGATAATGTGAATATATACAATTTAGTCTCATGGCTTCATGTCACATGATCTAAGAGCTGCAATGCTTCATTGGATATCAGAAAGAGCTCGACCTTTTAGAGGATGGAAGCTCCACTTACCTGTGATCATATTATCAGAAGCTGGTCTCTTTGCAGAATCTATTGCATTTGGCAAGGTCTTAATACTACTATGGTAATTTAAATTAAGGTCAGTGTCCCACGTTAATGGAAGGAGGAAAAAAAATATGGATATTAGTGACATTTGTGGGTTTCTGATACATGAGTTTCACCTAATTTGGCTCAACATCTGAATAAATATAATCTCAGCAAATGTCACGCTGTTCAGAAAATATTTATGTCTGTGCAGGATGACCAAAGCAATCCGTAGAAACCTTCCAGCAGCCTGAAGAACGCTACCAATATTTTTCTAGGTAAAATAATTACTTTTTCCGCTGCCTATGTGATTTAAGGAATAAATATTTATACAAGCAAATATGTGTAAAAAATGAAATAGATGTAAATCTCTAATTCAGCTGAAAATTATTAAACCAATGGAACTTTTGGAATATGTTTTTTCGGCAACGCAATAAAAAAATGCATCAGGTGTCTGAAATGGCTCTGATGCAATAGCTTTATTTATCCAAAATGTGGTCTAATAAGAGATGCAAGAGGGGCTTCATATAAATCATCAACCTAAGCTAGAGACATTAATATTTTACTCAACTGTAACATTTTGGTCGCTGTTGTGTCTATTTTAGAGCTTGTGTTAAAATGCAACGTAATTTATTCTGCTGAAGCAGCATTTAATTAGACAACCCAGAGATCTGTCCTATCAGATGCCACTATCCGAAAACATTACCATTTGTCAGCCATTTATACAGTATGTTACTGTTATTTCCAGTCCTCATTATATAGCCTTAAAGGACAAGACCAGTGGCGTATCTATAACGGGTGCAGTGTGTGTGGAGCACGCGGGCCCCCACGGATCCAGGGGGGCCCACACTAGACACGCTACATCCATTTCTCAGTACTCACCTCTCCGGAGTCCGGTGTCCTCTCCAGTAGCCCTGCAAAGTTACCGGGAAAATGGTGCTGCTGCCATTTCCCTGGAGTCCTGTGCACACGCATTAGGAAAATTTGTCTGGAAAATGGCCACCACGCAGTAAATTCTAGCACAGGGATAGAGTTTACTAGTGCCGTAACTAGAAAGACTGCACTGTGAGCCAAAAGAGAGAGAGAAGAGGGCCAAGATGGGATTACATGCGGGCCCCCGCCTCTCTTAATATGTCCCTGACCAAGACAGTGTGCACTGATCATGTTGCAAACTTATAGGTCTGAGGGTTTGGACAACTATCAGTATGCTACTTAAAAAATATTTATAGGAAAACATTATTTTTTTTTGTTTTATTTTTGTATTCATTGTGTATGACATGATGTCTAGAGGGTGTAATTTAATGCAGACATCACTTGACTTCATCATACTTTGCGCAGCCATTTTGCCAGGGCTCCTCTGATCGTCTGTTTCTGGGGGCCACCGGCTGCATGGCAGGGAGTAGGGGGTCTGCATATGGGCCGACTCAGCTTTTAAAACACTTCTGACTGCAAATACAGAATCTTTGTTCAGGTAAAAAAAAAAAATCTTTATTTTGCTCCTTCGTATGTACAGTCCTTCAGAACCAGTGGACAAATGCTGTGGGGTATGTTAAACTGTCAAGTGCTAAAACTCACGTCCTTCAGAACCAATGGACAAATGCTGCAGGTAAATAATGTTTTGTTTTTTTGTTTTTTTACCATGCTGTCCCTAACTGGATACCAAAATAAAAAGAATTCAGTGGATGGGATGTAGTAAATCACAATACGGCACCAACAGCATGCTACATCCTGAAAATATAAATTGCCGCTTTACATGAAGATGTTATAGTATATTTGGCCGTTTATATGGGATGTAAGTAAAATTATAAAACATTTCTTACAGTACATTTCCTTTATTGCCTGAATACCTTAGTTTGTCACGTGTTGGATTCAGACATAAGACCTCTGCTGCATAAAACATTATTTTCTGAAATGAATGAGAGATGTCCTTATATCAGAGCTGAGCTAGCTGGAATACTACAAGCAGCAAAAAAAAAAAAAAAAAAATAGACTTAATTTAATTAGTAGCCTTTGACCTAACACTAAACAGACTACATTCGTCTACATGAAATGACTCCATCTCACCTCCTTATAAAGTGTTCGCGGTTGACCAGTGGAAATATAATAGCATTTTCACTTGTAATTTTGTAGGCTACAAGAATCAGATTTCATTTTTACTATATCCTATGGGGGCACGTGAGTTTTAGCACTTGACAGTTTAACATACCCCACAGTTACCTATTTAACACCAAACAAGTTGACCGTGGGAAAATCAGTATAAAGCTTAATATTAAATGTGTTTAAACAAAATGAATATGAAGACTTAAAATCGGGGGAATTTTATGCCTCTTCCAGCTAACTGCCTGCTAGCAAACTATGCCAGCAGGCGGTAAGATACTGTACCTGAGGCGAAAGGGTAGCTCTGCTAATATTGCACTGAAGAGAAGCTATATAGGCACTCACCACATTCATAACACAATTAAGTACTCACAGTTTCAATTTCTTAACAGTAACAAAAATGCACAAAACATAGGGGGTAATTCCAAGTTGATCGCAGCAGGATTTTTGATAGCAATTGGGCAAAACCATGTGCACTGCAGGGGAGGCAGATATAACATGTGCAGAGAGAGTTAGATTTGGGTGGGTTATTTTATTTCTGTGCAGGGTAAATACTGGCTGCTTTATTTTTACACTGCAAATTAGATTGCAGATTGAACACACCCCACCCAAATCTAACTCTCTCTGCACATGTTATATCTGCCTCCCCTGCAGTGCACATGGTTTTGCCCAATTGCTAACAAAAAACCTGCTGCGATCAACTTGGAATTACCCCCATAGCACTGTAATCAGCACCAGTTTCAGTAACTACGAACCATAAAATGTACAAGTGCAGCACAAATACAGGACCTACAGTACATTTCTGAAAATGCTTCTTGTTTACACAGAAACTAAACAATTTGTGGGTCAAAAACTTCAAAGTAGATATGTGCTATTTACAGGGCCAGATTAAGGTCTGTGGGGGCCCCTGGACAACAACCCTGTGGGGCCCCATCAGTTACTATATATATATATATATATATATATATATTTAAAGCACTCACGGCTCCAAAAAATAAAAGACAGGACACTGTCTGATTAAGTTGACGTTTCAATGTTTGGAGTCAAACATTTTCATCTGATGAATATGTTCGACTCTAAACATTGAAACGTCAACTTAATCACACAGTGTCCTGTCTTTAGTTCTTTGGAGCCGTGAGTGCCGCCTAGAGGGGAATTGCTTTGTATGTGGGACTGCATAGTCACCCGTGGAGTAGCAATCAGTAGATACGATTGCTCTGGGATACTTACATTGGTTAAAAATGAATCAAGACTTGTGATACTAGGACACACAGCACAGGATATTTGTGGTACAATACCATAAAGTTCATCTATTGAATCTGACCCCCTGAGTATCACATGCCGGTTTTTTAAATTGATCAGGTTGGAAATTATAGGAATCATCTGTCGATTCTGATTCCATAAATATCACACGCTTATCTTCCATGACTGGCCAGGCATTTTCGGCTATGAGTTCATATTGGGTGATTAATTTTTTAACCGATATAAGTGTCCCAGAGCAATCGTATCTACTGATTTTTTAATGTTAACTACTCAAATGAGATATACCCCGGATGAAGTCTCTGTGAGAGATGAAATGCGTTGTGTTATCAGTCTTGTTGTGATGTGACCTCCAGTCTACCATCTTAGAAGGAGTTTGTGAAAGAAATATCTGTACACTTGCTCTTATGTGGACCACCACTGGATGTTAGTGGTGGATGAAACGTTTTACGAACATTTATACCATTACAGTTTCAGATTTTTTTTATACATTTTAATAAATTTGTACTGTATATTGGAACCTACTGATTGCTTTTTTAAATAAGATTATATTTGGACATTGTGTCACTCTATTGTATAATTAGGGGTGTTATAACAGCCCCAAGGCGCCAATTTCACTATTGCTGTATATCTATTGTTTGGGGACCTAGTGGAATAAGACAGCCGGTTCAAATTATTGAAAAAGATCCCTACCCAAGTACTCTGAGTTTAATTAGCGCAGAGAGGGAGTTTTGTGTTATACATACACACACATTAAGAAAATGTGCAGTCCCTGTTTGGCTGCCGCAGAATCCCCACTACTCCCCGTTCTGTGCCCGGCAGCAGCAGCAGCAGCAGCCCGCATAGCCGTTATCACTGCAGCAGCAGTGCACCGAGGCTTCCCGGACACGGGTCTTCTCCCCCCCCGCCGCCGGCCGGCTCCTCTGCATTGGCTGCAGCCACTGCTGTGTGTGGGGACCCTCTATGTGTGGGGGCCCCGGGATGACCGCCCTTGTCGCCCTGTGGTTAATCGGTTCTGGCTAGTTAAAATGCACGGAGCGGACAAGTAAGCGCACTTGCACATATAAAGGAGCTTTGCGGGTTTTGGGGGCTTAGGGGTACATTTACTAAGCAGTGATAAGAGTGGAGAAGTGAGCCAGTGGAGATATTTCCCCATCAACCAATCAGCAGCTCTGTATCATTTTATAGTATGCAAATTATAGATGTTACTTCAGTGCTGATTGGTTGCCATGGGCAACTTCTCCACTGGCTCACTTCTCCGCTCTTATCACTGCTTAGTAAATGTACCCCTTAGTCTGCAAATCAGTCCTACAGCATACTTATCTACGTTTCAGGGCACCAGAACACATCTCCCCGGGTACCCAAAGGCTGGCTACATATTGATTTTTGTACACATTGCAGTTGATATATGCTGATAAATGTAGATCTGCTTTGCAAGGTGTCTCTTTTCCATAATTATGCTATATTAGATAGAATAGGGACTTTCTTGTTATAACTACCATTTTCTATGCATAATATGAACATTTCATTCTCTGTTTCAGAACTGTATTGAGTCTATCAGATTTGCCTTTTACACGATGACATGGAATATTTAGTAATAGTAATGTCACTGCTGTTGTGTAATAATTAACAGGGATGTACAGTACAAGACATCTCTTTTTCATACACTAATTATGCTTACAATGATAACTAATACATATCACGCCGTTAATATAGGAGTTAATCAGTTTTTTTTTTCCTACCACCTTTCTCCTTCATGTTATTAAGAACGAATTAGTGTAACTTTAGCCTTTATAATGTAGGCCCTGATTGGCTGTGGGAGACCAACTGCAATTCCACAGAGTCGTCCAAACCCCCTGAGAATTGTGGGAAGTGAGGGCAGACATCACTTGTCAATCGATCATGTGAGAAAGACAGAGAACCATGTAATGCACTGTGCTAATGAACCAGCAGAACCAGCAGGGGTGAAACAATGAAGGTGAATGAAAACTCAATGCAGCTTATAAAACAATTCTTTCACATTCATCATATCCAAGGTGACAAGTTCTGTTTAAGGGGTCTTAAACAGAACTTAGTTGCTCATCACAGCAATAGAAAATATTTTACGGCTTTATCTATCTATCTATCTATCTATCTATCTATCTATCTATCTATCTATCTATCTATCTATCTATCTATCTAATTCTATCTATCTATCTATCTATCTATCTATCTATCTATCTATCTATCTATCTACCATTGATGGTAATTTAAAGCAGGTCCTTTATGGAAATAAGGGACCTGCTTGAAACTACTAACAAGTCTGTTGAGCGCCACCGTATATTTGTACATGTGTGTGGGATGGCTATACCCTGTGAAGGCACCGCAGCAAGAAAAACTGAAACCCTTAGAAGAGTGCTGGACTACAAGGAATGTATATATATATATATATAAATATATATATATATATTAGTGATGAGCGGGTTCGGTTCCTCGGAAACCGAACCCCCCCGAACTTCACCCATTTTACACGGGTCCGAGGCATACTCGGATTCTCCCGTATGGCTCGGTTAACCCGAGCGCGCCCGAACGTCATCATCCCGCTGTCGGATTCTCGCGAGATTCGGATTCTATATAAGCAGCCACGCGTCGCCGCCATTTTCACTCGTGCATTGAAAATGTTAGGGAGAGGACGTGGCTGGCGTCCTCTCCGTTTATTCATTGTTGAGTTGATGCAAATATTTGTGCTTGCTTATATCATTGTGGGGACTGGGGAGCAGCTTTATATTAATATAGGAGGAGTACAGTGCAGAGTTTTGCTGATCAGTGACCACCAGTTTTATCCATTCTCTGCCTGAAAAAAACGCTCCTTATCTGTGCTCAGTGTGCTGCATATATCTGTGCTCACACTGCTTAATTGTGGGGACTGGGGAGCAGCTGTATTATATAGGAGGAGTACAGTGCAGAGTTTTGCTGACAGTGACCACCAGTATACGTTGTCTGCCTGAAAAACACTCCATATCTGTGCTCTGTGTGCTGCATATATCTGTGCTCACACTGCTTTATTGTGGGGACTGGGGACCACCAGTATAATATTATATAGGAGGAGTACAGTGCAGAGTTTTGCTGACCAGTGACCACCAGTATACGTTGTCTGCCTGAAAAACACTCCATATCTGTGCTGCATTGTGTAGTATATAGTAGGAGTACAGTGCATAATTTTGCTGACCACCAGTATATAATATATAGGAGTACGGTACAGACGGCCACTGCTGTACCTACCTCTGTGTCGTCAAGTATACTATCCATCCATACCTGTGGTGCATTTAAGTTTTGCACAGTTTGCTGACCACCAGTATATAATATATAGCATTACGGTACAGTAGGCCACTGCTGTACCTACCTCTGTGTCGTCAAGTATACTATCCATCCATACCTGTGGTGCATTTCAGTTTTGCACAGTTTGCTGACCACCAGTATATAATATATAGCATTACGGTACAGTAGGCCACTGCTGTACCTACCTCTGTGTCGTTAAGTATACTATCCATCCATACCTGTGGTGCATTTCAGTTTTGCACAGTTTGCTAACCACCAGTATATAATATACAGCATTACGGTACAGTAGGCCACTGCTGTACCTACCTCTGTGTCGTCAAGTATACTATCCATCTAGATTCTATACCTGTGGTGCATTTCAGTTGTGCAGTTTGCTGACACAGTGACCACCAGTATATATAGCAGTACGGTACGGAAGGCCACTGCTGTACCTACCTCTGTGTCGTCAAGTATACTATCCATCTACATTCTATACCTGTGGTGCGACCTTGGTGCGCCTCTTTTTTTCTTTGCATCATGTGCTGTTTGGGGACAATTTTTTTGAAGTGCCATCCTGTCTGACACTGCAGTGCCACTCCTAGATGGGCCAGGTGTTTGTGTCGGCCACTTGGGTCGCTTAGCTTAGTCACACAGCTACCTTATTGCGCCTCTTTTTTTTCTTTGCATCATGTGCTGTTTGGGGACTATTTTTTTGAAGTGCCATCCTGCCTGACACTGCAGTGCCACTCCTAGATGGGCCAGGTGTTTGTGTCGGCCACTTGGGTCGCTTAGCTTAGTCACACAGCTACCTCATTGCGCCTCTTTTTTTCTTTGCATCATGTGCTGTTTGGGGACTATTTTTTTGAAGTGCCATCCTGCCTGACACTGCAGTGCCACTCCTAGATGGGCCAGGTGTTTGTGTCGGCCACTTGTGTCGCTTAGCTTAGTCACACAGCGACCTTGGTGCGCCTCTTTTTTTCTTTGCATCATGTGCTGTTTGGGGACAATTTTTTTGAAGTGCCATCCTGTCTGACACTGCAGTGCCACTCCTAGATGGGCCAGGTGTTTGTGTCGGCCACTTGGGTCGCTTAGCTTAGTCACACAGCTACCTCATTGCGCCTCTTTTTTTCTTTGCATCATGTGCTCTTTGGGGACTATTTTTTTGAAGTGCCATCCTGCCTGACACTGCAGTGCCACTCCTAGATGGGCCAGGTGTTTGTGTCGGCCACTTGGGTCGCTTAGCTTAGTCACACAGCTACCTCATTGCGCCTCTTTTTTTCTTTGCATCATGTGCTGTTTGGGGACTATTTTTTTGAAGTGCCATCCTGCCTGACACTGCAGTGCCACTCCTAGATGGGCCAGGTGTTTGTGTCGGCCACTTGGGTCGCTTAGCTTAGTCACACAGCTACCTCATTGCGCCTCTTTTTTTCTTTGCATCATGTGCTCTTTGGGGACAATTTTTTTGAAGTGCCATCCTGCCTGACACTGCAGTGCCACTCCTAGATGGGCCAGGTGTTTGTGTCGGCCACTTGTGTCGCTTAGCTTAGTCACACAGCGACCTTGGTGTGCCTCTTTTTTCCTTTGCATCATGTGCTGTTTGGGGACTATTTTTTTGAAGTGCCATCCTCTCTGACACTGCAGTGCCACTCCTAGATGGGCCAGGTGTTTGTGTCGGCCACTTGGGTCGCTTAGCTTAGTCACACAGCGACCTTGGTGCACCTCTTTTTTTCTTTGCATCATGTGCTGTTTGGGGACTATTTTTTTTATCTGCCATCCTGTATGACACTGCAGTGCCACTCCTAGATGGGCCAGGTGTTTGTGTCGTCCACTTGTGTCGCTTAGCTTAGCCATCCAGCGACCCCGGTGCAAATTTTATGACTAAAAATAATATTGTGAGGTGTGAGGTGTTCAGAATAGACTGGAAATGAGTGGAAATTATGGTTATTGAGGTTAATAATACTATGGGATCAAAATGACCCCCAAATTCTATGATTTAAGCTGTTTTTTTAGTTTAAAAAAAAAAAAAAACACCCGAATCCAAAACACACCCGAATCCGACAAAAAATGTTCGGTGAGGTTTTGCCAAAACGCGTCCGAATCCAAAACACGGCCGCGGAACCGAATCCAAAACCAAAACACAAAACCCGAAAAATGTCCGGTGCACATCACTAATATATATATATATATATATATATATAGATGCTAGTAGCATTAATGGACAGCCGGTGGCACAGGTACTGCCACTATCTCTGATATATTTGCAGTAAGTAGCTTCTCTATGCTCTTAATTAGCCCCTAAAACTTTTAATTCCCAAAACAGTAACATTATAGGCTCTGATAAGCTGCCATGCTCTACCAGGGCCATCAAGAACTCTAGGGAGCCCCGATATAGGCGAGAGAGTATTGGAGAGAGGTTGTGGCTACACCCCATTGTCTGGTGTCAGAACAAGGTATGCATGCTGAGGGGAGGGGTGTTGCCATGCAATATTGGGGTGCAAGATTATGCCTTCTTAGCAACCCTGGGCCCCCCAAGGGGCTTCCCTGTGCTCTAAGGGTAACCATGAATAGGAAACCACTGATTTTATTTAGAGCAAACTGCTGGTTACTTCCTAAGCTGAAATGAACGGGAATGAAAAATGGAAAAGAAAAAGTTGTCTCTTCAAACCTTTACTTACACAGACAGCGCTAGAATGAAAGGTGGACGCTATTGAAAACAGCAGAATCTGTCAAATAAACCACATGAACAAACAAAAAAAAATGAGTGGGTTATAATGTGGTACAGTACAAATCCCAGACTGGAAATTGTGGCCTGTGCTACCCAGATCCAAACCCAATGTTTGCCCTGTAACAACCATGAAATCATCCTTTCAATAAACCATGTACACCAAATGCCTTTGTACTATGGAAATCTAAATTAGGAGCTGCAGAGTGTCATGAATGGACGGAGAGTTCAAAATTAAACCTACAGCTAATAAAACTCCACAGATTTTTTTTCTGCTGTGCCAGCTGCCATTTATAAAGCTAGGTCTGAGCCGACTGGAAACGTGCCAGAATGTCAATCCAGAGCCCTCTGGCTGTGTTTATGTACATTAAAGTTTAAAGGCGCTTTAGTGAACCTTTGTCAAAAGCATCACTGAGATATTATCTATGCCCCGAGTCCCCAGTGAGATGAAATGTGCACTTATTGATTAGAACAATTGCAGAGAAGAGGCTGCAATCACTAATACCAGCAAAGCACTGCTTACATGTAAGCTCTGCTGCTGCAGCTAGCATCTTGTTCACTGGCATGGCTCATCTGGCTGGCCCCACATTACTGGTAAGGTCAAATTAGCATCCGGTAATAAGGAAGACTGGGGGTCCTTCAGAGCAATGTGATACCATAGTACATATGATTGTTACTAATACATAGAAACTGCTATGTGCATTCTATAAATATAAAACATATGTACTCTCCGTGCTCAATAAGAAATAAGAAAATGTCCAATAATTATTGCCCAAGTTATAGTCCACAAGAAATAGAAAGAAACAACTAGCCCTGCTGCCGGACAGCATTACATCTGTGCCTGGTATCAGTAGCTACCCATAATGCTATGCACAGCAACTTCGTCAGGCCTCACATGCATCACTGACAAATCTGTAGGTTCTTTAATGAATCATCAGTATTTCATAAGGACAGTCATCAGGAATTCAATGGTTGCTGCAAATGTAGAGCAATGTTGATCTGTCCCTGTACTAATGACATACTTGCCTACTTTAGAATACTCCTTCCCAGGAGAAGCCCCGGAGAGGAGAAGCAACCGGACACTTAGGGGAGCAGGGCCAGACTTCCACGGGGACTTTGAGGGGCTGTGCTAGAGTACCACATCATTAGGCATAGTCCCTGTTTCGATAAATGCTGCAAAATGCCGGTCTTCGTGAAAGGGGTAGGGTTAAAATGATTGTGATTCACATAATTTTAGCCTTGCTCCATCCATATGGACAGCGATTCCCTGTATTATCTCCCTATCCTGCCCGCTTACCTAGGAAATGGGCAGGATGCAGGAGGAGTGCCCACCCTTCCAGGGTTGCAGGGGACTATCCAGAAAATTTGCGAGTCTCCCGCAACTTCTGGGAGAGTAGGCAAGTATGTCTAATGGTGGATATCATCTAATCACTTTCTGTTGCCTCAAAAGATAATTGGATTATCTCTTATCGGGACCAGCTGGTGCAGCAGCAATCGTCAGTCAACCATGAAGGGACAGCCATTGGCAGTATTTCAAATTTGCTGCTGGCCATGAGTCAGTTGGAATTTGCAGACCAACAATCAGGAGTTGCCGAATGGTAGCTTCTAATTTGTTGCTGGTCTGCGAGCTCCGATTGGTTCGCAGCCAGCGCTATATTCAAAATACCACTGCTGGCTGTGCCACAATGCTGGTCCCGATCAACAATGCCGCCGCCTGGGCTCCCTCACAGTCAGAGCCCGGGACTGAAGTCCCAGCCATCCCACCTTGATGGCAGCCCTATTTACCTGTAATATTAACAGACCTATTCATCATTGAACTGGAGTTGCAGTAGAGGATACATATTACTCATGTAATTCAGCATTACTGTTCTGCAGGGACAGCTGCCCCAAAAAGCAGCTGTCCCCGCGATTGGTAACACTGGGGGTGATTCAGACCTGATCGCTGGGCTGCTAAAATTGTTGTGCTGCGTTTAGATACTCGCCGCCCAAGAGGAGTGTTTATTCGCCGTGCACGTGTGCAATCGCATGTGTATGCCAAGCTGCAAAAAATCCCTCACTCAGCGGACAGCTGCAAATCTGTTTGCACCTTACTCACTATTGAATGATTTTTCCACTGAGTGCAGTCTGTGCGCAGCCCAGCACTTACTACTACAGTGCGATGAGAACAGGCTGATCGGGGCTGGAGCTGACGTCACATCCCTAAAAACGCTTAGACATGCCTGCGTTTTCCCTGACACTCTCAGAAAATGGACAGTTACCACCCACAAACGGCCTCTTCCTGTCAATCAGTGAATGGCTGTGCGATTGCATTTTTCGCACCAGCCTGTCGCTGTCCGGCGAGGCCTGTTGTTTGCCGACGTCCATGCGCATTGCGGTGCATATGCATGCGAAGTCTATCGCTGATTGCCGGCTGTGCGAAAACGCACAGCAGCGATCAGGTCTGAATCCCCCCCACTGTTACTTTAGTAGCAGCGTTACTTACAACCTCCATTGCTGGCTTTTTGCCTATGTGTGACCTGAGCTCCCACATGCACACAGTGAGGAGGTGGCGGAGGGAGGTGCTCGGATCCATGTTCGCGACCTCAGACCTCCTTTCCATAGGCAGGAGCGTGGTTCCAAGAACCAGCGCCATCTGCAGATGGTGTTTGTTCTCACAGATAATCTCTGAAAACGTACAGTTCTTGGAGTTTGCAGAATATTAGACGGCCCTATTGGACTCCTAATAATGAATGACCCATTACATACAGTAAAACATATGGAAACCCCATTTTAATGATGCTGAATGGGCCCCTTAGTCTTAGTATCCTCACTACACTGAAGCAACCAACATGCTAACAATGGCATTAATACCTTATGTACTCTGCAAATAGTATGGCTATGAAAGGAATTCTTAATAACTAGAAGCTAATTCATGTGGCATGCGAAAATCTGTGCTCAGATGTTAAGCAAAGACATTCAGTAATAAACACAAGCTGCCGAATCTTTCTATTAAAATCTAGCACCTATAACTGGTGTGCTGGATCTGCACTGTCTGCTAGCCGAAAAAGCCTCAAGTACATTTTTTTTTTTTTTTTTTACGTACATGTTGAATTCTGTTCGGCTCAATAGTTATGTTAATAACAGCTTTCCACATTCTATAATTTTTAATTGTGTCCTAAGGGACTCTGAAAAACGAGGCGATGCTGTGCCCCTAACAGTTTATAATGCAAGTGTACCTACCTTTACTACTGTTAAACCTAAAAACTCCACAGGCTAAAATTCCTAATTTTACAAATAAAAGTCTTTTTTCCCCTTTCTGTGTGTATTTTTATTTTTTTAACCGGCCTATATCCCACACGGACCTGACAGCCGGTTTATGTCAATGAGTTAAGAGTTATTGTTTTCAGATTTTCGCTGCATAAAAATGGCACAGAACTGGAAACAAATGTTTTTAATAATAAACAGGAGGCTTCAAATGTGGTTCCACCGTGACTATATTATTTTTTTTCCGGCAGTACAACGCTTGTACTTGTTTTTGTAAAGAAATACTGATTGTGTTAAACACCCAACCTCTTTTTTTTACCATCTGTTAAGATACAGACTCAATTATTCAATAAAAAAAGATCTATTTTTTTCATCATACAATCAATTCTTCTTTATGTATAATGTCAAGGGATTACCCACTTCTCTCTTTTATGGAACTAAACCCATGACCTTAGGCATACTTCCAAATTGTCCCTATTTCAGCAAGGCAGTCCCGCTATTCGGACACTATCCCGCTGTCCCTCTTGTGGGCCGCAGTGTCCCGTGGGTGGGGGGGCAACTTGGGAAGCCTGAGATCATCGCTGATCTGAACAGCAAAGCAGCTGGTGATATCTGGATAGATGCCATGCACACGGCATCTAAACAGTACACTGCAGTGAGCCTGGGGGCTGAAAAGCTGCTCTGATTTTCGCTGACAGGCCCACCCAGCCGTCCGCCCAATGCGAGAGTGCATCCCCTGGCACTATCATGGCCACTTGCATCCACTTCATGGATGAGTACCATCTGTATGAGGAGATTGTCAAGTAAGGAAACCCAGGGAGGAGAGGGCATCCAGTGGGGGACATAGGGCGGGATGTACTAAACGGAAAATGCAGTAAACTATGCCCCAGCCGCCGGGTCAGCGCCGCAGAGGGGTTCGCCAGCTTTTGCTGGAGATACCCCATAGAAGCCTATGGGTTTCTCTCAGCAGCGCTGCATGAGGGATCCAATCGGATCCCTCCCAGCATGCCCCCTGCCCGCTCCCGTCACCCTGTGCATGCGCAGACTAATTCCCGGGGTCGAATCCCGGAAGTCAGACTACCACTGGGGATCACGGAGGACAGCTCTTACCGGAAGAGCTGTCCTCTGCAATGCTAATCGCATATGTAAGTACATATGCGATTAGCATCGTGGCATTGGGGGGCGATGGGCGGCGATAAATATTAATACATCTCGCCCATATTGGGGGACAGGGCAGCCTGGGATCAGAAGAAGGAATTGAGCAGGCAGGCGATCAGCAGAGGGGATGGGGAAGACATTTGTCATAGCACAGAGGGGGATAGGGTCTACCTAGAGTAGACGGCAGACTGGGGTGGATGGTGAGGGGGACATTGCAGTTGGGCTGCAGGGAGAGGGGGCACTGTAGACTGGACAGGTGAAAGATCTGGCAAGGATGAGCAGTGAGAGGAGAGGGCAGAGACGGCTGGGCAGAGGTGAGGGGCCCAAATAGTGAACAAGGTGCACATGACAGTTTGGGCAGTGAGGAAGTAGGTCATGAGAGACTGGGCAGCGAATGCCATTTGTGTGTGGGGGGGGGGGGGGGGGAAGCAACATTTATAGTTATGCCACTGATAACAGTGACCATATGTTGTGATTGCAGCTGATGATGGAAATCCCATTTAAATTATACATATCAGTAGGAGCCTGATTCTGGGTCAGTGGCCGTGTGTATGCTTATTGCTGATATTGCTTATGTGACTTTAGTTTATGCTAATCAATAAGATGCCCACTGTGATCATCTTCAGATGCTGAGATACCGATTGGTGCGTCTTTTAAAGCAACCATAAGCCGCATCACTGAAACCTGCACCAGCCCCATGCTAGGTGAAGATTGTCCAGCAGACAATGGCCTCCAATGTGAGCGATTATGTGTCTGATTACGCAACCACTTCAGTGACATGCTCGCTCCCAGAAGTCCGTCCATCTCCGTGTGTCCTGGTCACCACTCAGTCACTGCCCAGTCACCACCCAGCTGCGGTGGCTCATACCTCGGTGGACGGGGGGGGGTCTGTGTTGCTGCGCATGTGCAAACCCCTGACTTCTATGGACTGTATCGGCTGCAGCCCATAGAAGCCGGCTAGGGCTGCCCAAAAGGCAGAGATTGGCTTCCTACAAGAAGCCAGTTCTCTGCTATTCGCAGCCCGGTCTGGCAGTCCCAGTGGGAGGTAACACCTTGGGACTAACTGTAGCGTTTAAAATCCGCCACTGCCACCCAGTCACTGCCCAGGAATGCAAATACATTTCAGGACATTTCTGACGCACGGACTGTGGGCACATGCGCAGAGTGACTTAGACACATGGGACGAGCAACTTAAACACAAGCACAGAGCGACTAAGACACATGCGCTGTGCGAACTGGACACATGCGCAGAGCGAATTGGACACACGTGCAGAGCAACTAAGATACACACAGCGACTTAGACACACGCGCAGAGCAAAAAATCACTCAACTGTATCTGACTTGACTGTGCCTCCGACTCAGGATTAGGCCCTAAATCTAAGACTATATTTGGTACTCAGTAGTGTGACGTGTCTTGTATTTATATATTATCTTGTATTTAGTCAGGACATAGATGTCCTTCAGCAAATTTGAAATAATTTATATCAAGAACAGAATGTAATAAATAAATTTGACAAACCAATTACAAATTCTCCCCTCAATAATGCCTTCTTAACGCGCTCACTACCTTACTTATCTGGCATTAATCTGTACATTAATACTACATAACTCATGTGTCTCAATTTGAACATAAAGTCTTGTATACCTTTTACACAGGTAGGGATTGTGTGAACAGTGGCCTGTAAATAGCAGTCAGTAGTAAAGAAATAGGTTCTGTCACAATTAGTCATCATGTATCATGTACATTTTATGGCCCTCATTCACCACCAGTTGCAGTTTTGCTAAAATAGCAAACTGCAACTGCTATCACTCGCATGCTGGGGGCCGGCCAGCACAGGGCAAGGCCGGCCAGCATGCTAATGGCAGTCAGCAATGCGATTGCAATACAACTGTGATCACATCTCTGATTTAGGGTAGCCCACTGCTTGCGCAGCCTGGCTGCAAAGGCAGTCAGGCCACTGCCATTTTCCACGTTGCAGCGGCTGTGTGTGACGTCACGCGGCTGCCTCAAAAATGCAATGTCAGACTTAGAATCAGGCCCTGAGACCGCTGTGCGAATGCTGTGACTCAAAAATGGCGCCACCCCACCGCCGCCTTCCGACCCTCCTGCGGATGACTCTACCTGTCAATCAGGCAGAGGCATTTGCATCACTGAGATGCGATCGCATCACCCCAGCCTGCGTACTGCCAAGGAAACAGGGATAATACGAACGCATCTCTGATGCGTTCCGTGCTAAATAGGGCCCTATGTTCATAAGGCAAAACACATAAAATACTGTAGGTGATTTTTAGACAATTCCTTAGTACTGTGATTATGGGGCAGTTCCGGATGCCCGTTGCGAAAAGAATGCTAATGCAAATATACACACATATTGGGCGGTATTTAAATGATATATCACGTCCAATCTCCTTTCTAAAATGATCCCCATATCGAGCATATTGCGCCCATAGAATCAGGTTTAGTTGTGTAAAGGGCTGGGTGCCTTGTTACCCCGGGGGTAGCGAGCTGAAATGAGGCAGAAACAATAAGGGCAGAAACAATAACGGTGTGGAAGGGGGTGAAAAGAATTGAATAGCGCCCACTGAGTCACACACATACAGTATGTGATTACAGCACAACACTCCTGCGTATGCAAGAGCAGCTGTCATCACTATCATTGCCACTTACACCTAGTCTACCTGGGTGCAGAAAATGCAGATGGATGGTCTTACTCAAAAATGACACTGAGGCCCTCATTGCGAGTTGTTCGCTCGCTGCTAATTTTAGCAGAATTGCTAATAGGCTAAAATCCGGCAGCTCTGCGCATGCGTATGCACAGCAGAGCGCACGCGCTAAGCAAATTTACACAAAACTATGCTATTTTACTCACAGGCGAACAAAGCTTTTCAATCGCTCTGCTGATTGACAGGAAGTGGGTGTTTCTGGTAAAAACGCAGGAGTGGCTGGAGAAACGGAGGAGTGGCTGGTCGGACGCTGGGCGTGTTTGTGACGTCAAACCAGGAACTAAACGGACTGAGGTGATTGCAATCTAGGAGTAGGTCTGGAGCTACTCAGAAACTGCAAGGAAATTGCTTTCGTTAGCAATTCTGCTAATATTAGCAGAATTGCTAATCTTTCGTTAGCAATTCTGCTATGCTAAGATACACTCCCAGAGGGAGTAGCTAGCGAGCGAACAACTCGGAATGAGGGCCTGAGTATCTTTGATGGATAAAGTAAGAAACAAAATCAAGTAGATGGCATATAAATCTACACGTGAAATCAGCATATATAACATTACTGCTAACGTAGACCAAACTTTTTTTTTTTTAAACCAGAAAAAAATTCATATTCCACAACAAATGCTGCTTTATACAACAGTCATTGTACTGTAGAGGGAGGCCAAGCTTAGCAAAGTAAAACCAAATGTAGTATTTGGCCCAGCTGTTCATTGACCTGCCTCAATAGTACACATACTTTTAGCCACTTCAGTCACAACTGTTTGATACATCCAGCACTGGAGACCTGACCCATTCTCTGCATCTGCAAAACTTCATGAGCCGTTGTAAACCTGAGGGAAGATCAGGCAGAACACAGACAACCATAACTTTCTGCTGTTTCTGTGATCAAGAATGAGCAATCTGTTTACAAGTGGTATGATTTCAGGGAATCAGCCTGCAGCACGTATGGAAGCTATCCAGCTGGAAGAAATATGTTATCTATTTCCGATATTCCAGGTGTTACACACTAATATCTCCTTTTCTTTCTCAGAATTTAAAAGGACATTCCACTGTTGTAAATAGCCCTTTTGTATTCAATAATTATAAAATTATTCCAAAATAAAACCACCTTTTACAGATGTAGTACAAAAAACTGTGGAGTCCTGAGCAGGCAGAAGACAGGAAAGTTTAACAATGTAAAAGTCTGACACCTTCTATGTCAGTAGAGCTGAATGGATGGCTGGCACTGCATTCGCACAGCGGTCTCAGGGCCTGATTCTGAGTCTGACATTGCATAGTACGTGACGGCGTCTTTCGATGATTATGCACCTGCTACTTACTCTAATGCCGCTACAGGCCTTTCCCTGGTGTACAACTGTGCCTCAGAATGTGCAAGACACCCACTATCAGCATCTCATAAGCACTGAAATACCGCATGATGCGTATTTGGATGCGACCATCAATAGCACCATCAAAGCTTTCACCAGCCCGATCCTAGGTGCAGATATTCCAACAGAGTATGTTTCAATGAATTTATTTGTGTGTCTGAATCTGCAACCATGTCTGCGACTGCCATTATACGCCCATAAGATGGACGATCTCTGTGTGTCTGAATAGCCACTCCCCCAGTTAATGCCCGAGAACTCCCATTACATTTTCAATATATTTCTGAGTCTGTGTGTCTCAATCAATATTGCAACTCTGTACATACACAGCAATTGACGCATTCGCTGTGCAACTTTTTTTGCAACTTTGACACTTGTGTAGTTAAAAACCGTTGCCCATTTGAGCGGATATTGGTGCTCATTCCGAGTTGTTTGCTCGTTGACGATTTTCGCTATGCTGCGATTTGTTGCAATATGCGCATGCGCAAGGCATGCAGGGCGCATGCGCTTAGCTATTTAACTAAAAACGCAGTAGATTTGCTGTGGATTCTGCGGCGCTTTTCAGTCGCACTGCTGATCGGTGAGTGATTGACAGGAAAGGGGCATTTCTGGGTGGTAACTGAGCATTTTCAGGGAGTGTGCTAAAAAACACAGGCGTGCCAGGGAAAAACGCGGGAGTGTCTGGAGAAACGGGGGAGTGGCTGGCCGAACGCAGGGCGTGTTTGTGACGTCAAACCAGGAACTAAACGGACTGAGCTGATAGCAATCTGTGAGTAGGTCTGGAGCTACTCAGAAACTGCAAATAATTATTTATTAGCAGTTCTGCTAATCTTTCGTTCGCTATTCTGCTAAGCTAAGATACACTCCCAGAGGGCGGCGGCCTAGCGTGTGCAATGCTGCTAAAAGCAGCTAGCGAACGAACAACTCGGAATGACCACCATTGGCACAGTGTCCCACTCATAATCAGGCGCTTAATTTGGGAAATTCCAGATTCTCTTAACCATTTGCCTAGCTTGGTCGCACAGTTTGCAACCACACCAGGCTGTGCATTTTCTGACCTGGTCGCAAACAATGTGACCAGTCAGAAATGCAGAGGGGGCGGCTGGCGGAAGATAATCTTCTAGCAACCGCCAATCACAGAGGGACCTCCGGCCCACTGCATCCCTGTACCCTGCCCTAGTGTCTGCCTTGCTGCCAAACACGGCTAATCGGTCAGTACAGCAGGACCCCCCACCCTGTGGCTGCACAGAGGTGCTCTCCCTTAGCCCCCTCAGATGGGCATCCGCTGGGGAAATCAAAGTTGCGATGTTTACAATGTCCTGATGGTCCGATGGTGATGGTTGTGATGTTCCGTGATTGATAAAATTTATATTTTATAAATGTTAAATAAATTAATTAATTAATATACCTGTATATTTATTTATTTGTGATACGTTTTAAATTTATGTTTTTGAACTAATTCAATAATAAAAAACCTCAGACAATTTCTGAGCGATTTTTGGGGGGAGAAAAATTGTCAGTTACAGATGTGTCCTCTTACATCTTTGCTCCGTGTGCTACAAGTCGGGTTACACAACGCGTGAGCAGAGCTGTCAAGAGAAATCCTGGGCCCTGGTACAACAACTTTCCGGGCCCCCATGCCGCCCCTGGAGGGGGTGTGACCACAGCATGCTGGGGTGCATGGCCACACCTCTTTGGGGGGGTGTCTAGCACATAAGAAGCACAAACTCACAGGAGCATGGCATGCCTCCCAGCCAGGGTAGTAGAGAGCCTTGCTGGGCCCAGGTGCTTTTCAGGTGTCATGGCCTAATCACAGGAGGAATGGCCATGCACCCTTAGAAAAAAATACAGAAATAAATTTGTATTTTAAGCACTTCCCTGGCCACACTGCAGACCAGCATACAGCAGCGTTTGCGGGGCCCCACTGCGCCCCTCCATCAGACCTGGGCCCAGGTAATTTGTACCTTCTCCCCCCTCTCTCGGCGCTATTGTGCTAGAGTGAAGTGAGACTCGTAGTGACGAGAATCTTTTTTGTATTTTGTTCTGCGAAAATGCGTCTTAAACTCAACATAATATAACAGGAAGCACGAGCAGCATCTGCTGATTAACATGATATGCAGCATGCCTATATTCCGTGAGTGACTTCGACTGTATTTGCATGCAAAATGCTATGCTATAGTGTTTTCCTGGAAAAACACTGCAACATGGCAAAAAAATACTATCATTGATACTTAATCCCGCCACGGCATGGCGCAACTGCAAGGGCTGTTTAGCGTGACTGCAGAAAAGTGGACACATCTGTAAGTGGTAACACAGTGGTGTATCTAACCAACAGTGTAATTTGGTGTCTCTGGGGTAGATCGATGTATCAAACCTTTAAACAAGGCAGGTGAAGAAGTTGCCCATAGCAAACTATTAGTTTCTAGCTACCATTTTAGAGAATGTAGTAGATAAATGAGAGCTAGAATTTGATTGGTTGCTATGGGCAACCTTTCCTCTTTAGAAGGTTTGATATATCTCCCCTTTGTTAGACGAGAGAAAGGGGTTTACTATATAAAATCAGGATGGAGGTCTTCTTTAGTTACTATGTTGCATAGCTACAAATGACCTAGAGGATAATATTCCCCATCAGTCAGGTATAAATGACTTGCTAATACAAATATCAGGTATAAATGACTTGCTAATATAAATATCAGGTATAAATGAATTGCTAATACAGGTTGAGTAGCCCATATCCAAATATTCCGAAATACGGAATATTCCGAAATACAGAATTTTTTGAGTGAGAGTGAGATAGTGAACTTTTGTTTTCTGATAGCTCAATATACAGAAACTGTGTTTAATACACAAAGTTATTAAAAATATTGTATTAAATGACCTTCAGACTGTGTATATAAGGTGTATATGAAACATAAATAAATTGTGTGACTGTACACACAATTTGTTTAATGCACAAAGTAATTAAAAATATTGGATAGAATGACCTTCAGGCTGTGTATATAAGGTGTATATGAAAGATAAATGCATCCTGTGCATTTAGGCTTAGGCCCCATCGCCATGATATCTCATTATGGTTTGCAATTATTCCAAAATACCGAAAAATCCGATATCCAAAATACTTCTGGTCCCAAGCATTTTGGATAAGGGATACTCAATCTGTAAAAATATGGCTAGAATGTGCTATATTCTAAAGTATTAGAAATGAGTATACTATATTTCATGACCTATGATGTAACTGTTGTTGTATAGAACAGTGGTAGGCAACCTGTGGCACTCCAGTCACTGTAGAACTACACATCTCAGCATGCCCTGGCACAGGTTTAGCCTTCCCTATCAGCAAAACTGTGGCAGCCCATGCTGGGAGATGTAGTTCCACAGCAGCTGTAGTGTCACAGGTTGCCGACCCCTGTAATAGAATGCTACTGCTGGCTATTTACAGCATAGGTGAGTACACAAAATGAAATTCAACTAAATAAAATATGAATATATCCATTATTTTGTACATACAGTATCTCAAGTGTGTTCCCAGTGCTATATCATAATAATCAGCTTCTATACAGCTACTTAGTGGAAAATAAAACATAAGGTTTTCAAGCCTATTTCCTCAATTATGCTAGAGCAAGATAATCCACGTACAGCTTGAGATATAGATGTCGTCCTGTCAATCAGCTGAAGGAAACACACTGTATCAGTCTCCCAATGTGCCTAGACAGGAAGTGGGGGAAATGCTAGGCTTTGACATTTGCTGATTGGCAGGTGATGTAAACCAGTAAAAGGCTGCATTTTTTTTTAGTTATATATATATATTTTTTTTTTTTCATTTGTCGTGTAAGAAAGACAGCATCTTACAGGCAAATGATTTCCTTTGATCAAGTTTCACAGGATTGGATGGTTAATATTTGCAGTTTTATATAACAGCTTAACACTGAGGGGTCTGTCACACAGTTTATAGCTGTCAGCATCGTGTCAGAGCCTTGGGCTGCTTTCTTCATGGGTCTCACAGTGAGTTTAGGCATGCAAATATACCCCTTCAGACAGGAAGGGCTGGGTACTGGCATCTCCAATTGTAATACTATTAATGTATGGGGGTACATTTACTAAGATGGGAGTTCTATTTAAGATGGGATGTTGCCCATAGCAACCAATCAGATTGCAGGTATTATCTTCTAGAAGGTGCTAGGTAAATGAGAAGTAGAATCTGATTGGTTGCTAAGCTCATTAGTTCTGTGGAGAAAAAAAACAGAATAAGTATTTCAGGGTATCCAGACAACGGATCGACAGTCAATAGATCGACAATACACATACCCCCCAACTGTCCTGATTTCGCAGGGACAGTCACGTTTTTTGGGCACTGTCCCACCCACGGGCCGCAGTGTCCTGTGGTGGTGGTGGGAGGGGGGAAGGGGGTTAGTTGGGAGGCCTCCTGTCACTCTGCACTGCATATCCATGGGAGACTAGCTGAGTGTTATGTACTGGGTACAGCGGTGGCTGTAAAAAGCAGTGGTGCTGATCCCCAAGATAAGGCAGCCAGCACATATATTACATACAACATTACATGTTAGTTTATATGTGTTAACCAGCCCCCTTCCAAGCAATGTGTGGTCTGTGCTGCAGTTAACGGACAGCATTCACCACCGCTGGTGTCTAAAGATGCACCAAGCAGAATTACAGCTTCTATAGATGCTCAGAGTGGGCATACATTAGGGGAATGGCTGATACTAGCTCCTGCATAAAGTTGCAGAAGATGGCAAAAAACAGTACAGCGGTCACAGCAGTACACGGCTCAGAATCAGGTCTTTGGGCCTAATTCAGACCTGATCGCTGCTCTGCAAGTTTGCAGAGGGCTGCGATCAGATAGCCGCCACCCATAGAGAGTGAAAACCTGTCCGTGCAAGTGTGCAAATACATGCGTATGCCATGCAAGAACTTCGCCAGACAGCGGACAATTGCAAATCCGTTCGCAACTCACTCACTATTGAATGATTTTTCCAGTCTGTGCGTAGCCCAGGACTTACTCCTACAGTGCGATACAAACAGGCTGATCGGGTCCGGAGCTGACGTCACACACCCGGTCAGTTGCCACCCACAAACGTCCGCTTCCTGTCAATCAGCCTGCGTTCGCCTAGCGATAAAAAATCTGCAGTATTTTTTTTCGCAGTTTGGGCTTGTGGCTGAGCATTACGATCCGTACGCATGTGCAGTCGTTCCGTAATTGGCCACTGTGCAATTTCGCACAATGCAATCAGGTCTGAATTAGGTCCTTAGATGTGGCAAGTCCATCAAACAAAAGGTATTACACTGTGATAGCCCAAACAACAAGTAATATGACAGTGATCTATGACATATTAGTAAATAATTAACTATTTTTTCAAAATAACAAACTTTAATTAGTATCTTGTCTGCTCAAATATGCAAGAGCCATTAAAAATGTAATTATCATGTGAAAAGCGGACATGGAATATATACACAATACAGCATTATTGTTATTAAATAATTAAATGAAACGGGATCAAACTCCTAGGAGAAACATGGGAAAAGGCTTTAGAAAACAATATGTAACCAATACGTCCTAGAGCGCTTTGCATTCCTCTGCGACCTCAGACATGCCCCGTAGCATCTTCTGATTATGCTATTACAAAGTCACAAGTTTGTGGAGAGCAGACAAAACCCTTGAAGTTTAATAACAACAAACTCTGCAGATTTTTACGAAAGCACTTTTTTTCTTTTTAGGCGGCAAGACTGCTCAGATGAAAAGAATCTCTTCTCATACACATTCTAATTACATGCAATTGAACATGCCACTAGTTCAACATGCTTTGAACTGCTTTTAAAATAAGGCAGAAGAGAAATAAATATTATTCATTGTGAACACAGACTTTGAATACAAAGTAACTTGGGTCATATAGAGATTATATATAAGTAGGAAAAAAAGAGAGTACTCTCCACGTTAAACTATAACTTTTTTGATGTATTAAAATAATTTGCAATGCAGACAAAGTAAACACATTAAACAAGAAAGAGGGGTGCTGTGCCGTGAGGGGAGATGGGTGTTGTGATGGGTGCCTTGCTTTGAGGTGATGGGAGCTGTGCTGTGATGGGAGAGGGTGCTATGCTGTAATGGGTGCTGAGAAGGTAAAGCAGTGCTGTGCTGTGAGGGGAGCTGTGACAGGAGATGGGTGCTGTACTATGACGGGTGAGGGGTGCTGTGTGATAGGTGCTTTGTTGAAAGGTGATAGGAGAGGGTGCTGTACTGTTATGGGTGTTGAGAAGGGAAAGCAGTGCTGTGCCTTGAGGAGAGCTGTGACAGGAGAGGAGAGCTGTGCTGTGTGGGAAGATTGGTGCTGTGATGGGTGCTTTGCTGTGAAGTGATGGGAGCTGTGCTGTGATGGGAGAGGGTACTGTGCTGTAATGGTTGCTTTGCTGTGAAGTGATGGGAGCTGTGCTGTGATGGGAGTGGGTGCTGTGCTGTAATGGTTGCTGAGAATGGAAAGCAGTGCTGTGCTGTGAGGGGAGCTGTGACAGGAGAGGGGTGCTGTACTATGACGGGTGAGGGGTGCTGTGACGGGTGCTTTGTTGTAAGGTGATGGGAGCTGTGCTGTGTTGGAAGAGGAGTGCTATAATGGGTAAGGGGTGCCGTGAAGGGAAAGCGGCGCTGTGCTGTGAGGGGAGCTGTGATGGGATAGGGATGCTAGTTGTGACGGGTGAGGGGTGCTGTGATGGGAAGGGGTTTTGTGCTGGGAGAGGGATGTTAAGCTGTGAGGGATACGGTCGTAAAGTCGACACAACTTAGGTCGACAGTCATTAGGTCGACCAACTTAGGTCGACAGGTTCACTAGGTCGACATGGTCATTAAGTCGACTTGTACTAGTTCGACAGGTCAAAAGGTTGCCATGAGTTTTTCACATTCATACTTTACGATCCACGTGGACTACAACTGGGAACGGTAACCTTGCCGGAAGCACGAGCCATGTGAGGGGACATGGAGCACTAATTGGGATTCCCCGTCACTTTACGAAGAAAACGACACCAAAAAAAGTAGAAAAAAAACCTCATGTCGACCTTTTAACCTGTCGACCTAGCACATGTCGACTGAATGCCCATGTCAACGTAATGACCATGTCGACCTAATGCATGTGGACCAATAGTGGTCGACCTAATGACTGTCGACCTAAGTTGTGTCGACCCAACGACCCACTCCCTGCTGTGATGGGAAAGGAGCAGATAGGGAGGAATGTAGACCTCCCGTAAAAAAAAAAAAATACAGCCACAGAAGAAACTCCAGTGGATGAAAGAGGAGGCGCCGCTGGCCAGGGTATGCTAGTGACCAAAGCAACAAGTTGTGGAAAAAGAGAGTGCTGCAGTGGTGGAAAGGAAAAGAGCTAAATTAAGCTCCCCAATGCAGCCTCTCCAAGAGCTACGGTAGGTGGCTTCGGCCTCCTTCACTTATTTAAGCCTCCCTAGACCACCAGGGTTGTTGAGCACTAGGCCTATCGACGCAGTCCAGCCTCAGGCAAGTGGTGAATGGTAGGCAGAAAGAGAGCCCTTGCCCCTGGTAAGTGACCTTGGGCATTAGGCCCAGCTCACGGTGTGATTATTTTGAATTGTGGGTATGGAGATGCATTGCCAAGGCTACAGCCCCCCCCCCCCCCCCCCCCCGATATTTCCAAACTCCCACTTCAAAATTTCCACTTCGACCACTTGCCATAATATAATAATAATGACTTAATTATTAATCGTTTTATTTTAAAAGATACAGATTCCTCGTGTATAAGGCCATAGCAGGATAGCTAACTATATTATCTACTCCTGTTGTAGAGGATGTCTAAGGAATTAAAGATGAATGCAGATGTTTTGCCATCGAGGAAGTAACTACTTACTACTTACTAGATCTTCTGCTTCCCTCTGAACTTGAAAAGTAAACACCGCAGCCTTTGCTGTTATTGTCGGCTTACAAATATTTATAATACGCGCCTCTGGTCTGTTTAGCAATGTTTCAGCTGAGAAAGAAAAACATCTCCTTGACTAATGAAAATATATCATGTTTAAGTAAATCTGTAATAAAAGAGAACGAGGAATCATAATTTTTCATTCAGTATGACTTAAAAACTAGGGACAGTGTTATAGCAAGAAATAATAATAATACATTATATTTCCTGTTTCTTTTCTAATCCATTCCTGTTATTAGACCACTGTAAGAGGCAAACCCCTCTATACGAAAACAGTAATATACAGTACTGTACAAAAGTTTTAGGAAGGTGTGGAAAAAAGGCTGAAAAGCAAGAATGCTTCCAAAAATAGAAGTGCACTGTTAATAGTTTATTTTTATCAATAAACAAAATGCAAAGTGAATGAACAGAAGAGAAATCATTTGGGGTGACCACCCTTTGTCTTCAAAACAGCATAAATTCTTCTAGGTATACTTGCAAACAGTTTTTGAAGGAACTTGGCAGGGATGTTGTTCCAAACATCTCGGAGAACTAACAACAGATCTTCTGTGGATGTAGGCTTGCTCAAATCCTTCTATCTCTTCATGTAATCCCAGACAGACTCGATGATGTTGAGATTAGGGCTCTGTGGGGGCCAGATCATCACTTCTAGGACTCCTTGTTCTTCTTTATGCTGAAGATAGGCCCTCATTCCGAGTTGTTCGCTCGTTCTTTTTCATCGCATCGCAGCGATTTTCCGCAAACTGCGCATGCGCAAGGTTCGCACTGCGGCTGCGCCAAGTAAATTTGCTAAGAAGTTTGGTATTTTACTCACGGCATTACAAGGTTTTTCTTCGTTCTGGTGATCGTTGTGTGATTGACAGGAAGTGGGTGTTTCTGGGCGGAAACTGGCCGTTTTATGGGAGTGTGTGAAAAAACACTGCCGTTTCTGGAAAAAACGCGGGAGTGGCTGGAGAAACGGGGGAGTGTCTGGGCGAATGCTGGGTGTGTTTGTGACGTCAAACCAGGAACGAAACTGACTGAACTGATCGCAGTGGCAGAGTAAGTGTCGAGCTACTCAGAAACTGCTTAGAAATTTCTATTCGCAATTTTGAGAATGTTTTTTTCGCAATTTTGCTAAGCTAAGATTCACTCCCAGTAGGCGGCGGCTTAGCGTGTGCAATGCTGCTAAAAGCAGCTTGCGAGCGAACAACTCGGAATGAGGGCCATAGTTCTTAATGACATTGCCTCTATGTTTGGGGTTGTTGTCCTGCTGCAGAATAATTCTGGAGCCAATCAGATGCCTCCCTGATGGTATTGCATGATGAATAAGTACCTGCCTGTATTTCTCAGCATTGAGGACACCATTAATCCTGACCAGGGGCCTAATTCAGAGTTGATCGCAGCAGCAAATTTGTTAGCAGTTGGCCAAAACCATGGGGGTCATTCTGACCCAATCGCACGCTGCACTTCTTTGCAGCGGTGTGATCAGGTCGGAACTGTGCATGCGCGTCGTTGCCCGGCGATGGAAAGCGGTTGCATCGGCGACCGCAACAAGATTGACAGGAGGAAGGCGTGTCGGGGCGTCAACTGACCATTTTCCGGGAGTGGTCCAGCGAACACAGGCGTGTCCTGGTGTTATGAGGGTGGATGTCTGACGTCAAATCCGGGACCTGCATCGCTGGATCCGTCACAAATGGTAAGTAGGTATAGGGTTGGTCTTGTTTTGCTATAAACTTTTTTAGCATAGCAAGGCTGCACAAGCGTTCGCAGCCCTGCTATGCTAAAATACACTCCCCCATAGGCGGCGTCAAGTTGATTGCACGAGCAACAAAAACTCGGAATGACCCCCCATGTGCACTGCAGGGGAGGCAGATATAACATGTGCAGAGAGAGTTAGATTTGGGTGGGGTATTTTGTTTCTGTGGAGGGTAAATACTGGCTGTTTTATTTTTACACTGCAATTTATACTTCAGTTTGAACACACCCCACCCAAATCTAACTCTCTCTGCACATGTTATATCTGCACCCCCTGCAGTGCACATGGTTTTGCCCAACTGCTAACAAATTTGCTGCTGCGATCAACTCTGAATTAGGCCCCAAATCCCCAACTCCATTTGCTGAAATGCAGCCCCAACTTGCAAGCAACCTCCACCATGCTGCACTATTGCCTGCAGACACTCATTATTGTACGGCTCTCCAGCCCTTTGGCGAACAAACTGCCTTCTGTTACAGCCAAATATTTCACATTTTGACTCACCAGTCCAGAGCCATGCTGCCATTTTTCTGCGCCCCAGTTCCTATGTTTTCGTGTATAGTTGAGTCACATGCAGGGCTGGCCCAAGCCAAATGTTTCTGGAAAGCAAATATATTTTCTGGCGCCCCTTAGTGGAATATACAGGGGTGTGGCCACAGAATAGTGGCAATTCACATTACATCGCACAGTAGTGCCCGTTATTCACATTACACCACACAGTAGTGTCCGTTATTCACATTACACCACACAGTAGTTTCCGTTACTCACATTACACCGCACAGTAGTGTCCGTTAGTCACATTACACCGCACAGTAGTGTCCGTTAGTCACATTACACAGCACAGTAGTGTCCGTTACACGGCACAGTAGTGTCCGTTACTCACATTACACAGCACAGTAGTGTCCGTTACTCACATTACACAGCACAGTAGTGTCTGTTATTCCCATTACACCACACAGTAGTGCCCGTTACTCATATTACACAGCACAGTAGCGTCCGTTACACCGCACAGTAGTGTCCGTTACTCACATTACACAGCACAGTAGTGTCCGTTACACGGCACAGTAGTGTCCATTACTCACATTACACAGCACAGTAGTGTCCGTTACACGGCACAGTAGTGTCCGTTACTCACATTACACAGCACAGTAGTGTCCGTTACACGGCACAGTAGTGTCCGTTATTCACATTACACCACACAGTAGTTTCCGTTACTCACATTACACCGCACAGTAGTGTCCGTTAGTCACATTACACAGCACAGTAGTGTCCGTTACACGGCACAGTAGTGTCCGTTACTCACATTACACAGCACAGTAGTGTCCGTTACTCACATTACACAGCACAGTAGTGTCCGTTATTCCCATTACACCACACAGTAGTGCCCGTTACTCATATTACACAGCACAGTAGCGTCCGTTACACCGCACAGTAGTGTCCGTTACTCACATTACACCACACAGTAGTGCCCGTTACTCATATTACACAGCACAGTAGCGTCCGTTACACCGCACAGTAGTGTCCGTTACTCACATTACACCACACAGTAGTGCCCGTTACTCATATTACACAGCACAGTAGCGTCCGTTACACCGCACAGTAGTGTCCGTTACTCACATTACACCACACAGTAGTGCCCGTTACTCATATTACACAGCACAGTAGCGTCCGTTACACCGCACAGTAGTGTCCGTTACTCACATTACACCGCACAGTAGTGTCCGTAACTCACATTACACTGCACAGTAGTGTCCGTTATTCACATTACACTGCACAGTAGTGTTCGTTACTCACATTACACCACACAGTAGTGTCCGTTACTCACATTACACCGCACAGTAGTGTCCGTTACTCACAAAACACTGCACAGTAGAGCCCCTTATATACATTATGCCATGGTAGAGCCTCTTATACACGTTACATGTTGCCTGTCCCTAGAACCACCACTGACTGAACTCTAATAAGAATTAACAACAGCTGGTTTATATGAGAAGCATTCGATATCCCGTCTGTCGGTATCCCGACGCTCAGCATACCGGCTCCGGGATCCCAACCGCCAGGATACCGACAACTATTCTCCATCTTGGGGTGTCCAGGACACCCCTGGAGGGGGAATAAATGGAGTGCTGTGCTGTGCGTGCCACCGTGCCCGCAATGGGCTCTTTTGCACTTGCTCCACTGGCATTCCAGCGGTCTGGATCCCGGCGCCAGTATGCTGGGCGCCGGGATCCCGGCAGCCGGGATACTGTAGTACACCCTGTTTATACATATTATTCAAACAGGGCTCTAGATAAACTGCTCATTTATAAATGTCAAAACTATTGACAAGAACACTGGCACACATACATACATTATATAGAGCGCACACTGACACACACACACACACACACACACACACACACACACACACACACACACACAAACCAGGAGCACACACAGTCACACACAGTGTACAGGGTTCAGGGGGGCACACACACACACTGTACAGGGACAAGAGGCACACTGACCCCTATACACACACACACACACACACACACACACACACACACATATATAGTGTACAGGGACCACACACACACAAACACACAATGTACAGTGACAAGGGGCACACTGACAGACACACGCACAGTGTACAGGGACAAGGGGCACACTGACCCTCACACACACACACACACACACACACACACACACACACACACACACACACACACAGTGTACAGGGATAAGGGGCACACTGACACACACACACACACACACACACACACACACACACAGACAGACACACAGAGTACAGGGGCACATTGATTCCCCCCCCACACACACACACAGTGTACAGGGATAAGGGGCACACCGACACACACACACAGTGTACAATGACAAGGGGCACACCGACAGACACACACAGACACACAGTATACAGAGACACACTGATCCCCTCCCCCCCACACACACAGTGTACAGTGACAAGGGGCATGCTGACAGACACACACACACACACACACTGTACAGGGAAAAGGGGCACACTGACACACACACACACACACACACACACACACACAGGGACCAGGGGCACTGACATACACACCCACAATGTACAGGGGTGCACCCCACCATCCCCACCCCCATACCTCTGCCCTGCTTGGGTCCCTGGACCGGCACCTTTAAACGGGCCAGCGAACCACATGTGATCCGGCCGGTAGCAGGCGATGGCTTTCTTGTACTGCATTGGCCCCGCAGTTTATCGGTTGTTACCCGGCGGTGCAGCCATAGAGATACTAGAGTGGGGAGCGCAGAGATCCTGGCGCAGGGTCCCTCCCCAGCCTCATCTGCATATTCACCGACATTGCGGGGACTCCTGCGCATTCATATTAAATCCAAAGCTGATTTACAGAGACAAGTGGCGCACACATGAACCACCCCCCAACCCCGGACGAAGAGCACCTCTTGCCTGCGGGTGTCTCTGGAGCGGCACCTTCATGCAGGTCACTGGGGCCCGGGAACCGGGAGGCAGCAGTACTGGTTGTGATCTGGCCGGCGGCAAGAGATGGCGCCCTTGCAGGCATGGCGCCATATGCTAATGTGTACTTTGCCTAATGGGCGGGCTGGCCCTGGTCACATGGCCTTGTTTATCAAAGGTATGGCTTTTTGCCTGCATTTCTACCATGAAGATCACTTCTGGCCAGACTTCTCCGAACAGTAGATGGTTGTACCTGGGTCCCACTGGTTTCTGCCAGTTCTGAGGTGATGGCACTGCTGGACATCTTCCGATTTTGAAGGGAAGTAATCATGATGCGTCTTTTATCTGATGCACTAACACACACATACATACTCATATATATATATATATATTTATAAATATATTTATATATACATATATATATATATTTATATTTATATGTGTGTTTTTGAGTGTGTATAGATACGAGTGTGACTATTAAATAACAAGACTGAAGCTATAATTTACTTTTGATTATATTAAGTACATTTTCACTCCGTTGCCCACTCTCCGCTGCATTCTTATTTTCTATTGGTCAAAGTCATGCTGTAGCTCATTATCTGTCAGCTGTGTCAACAGCTCCATAGTTTTCTTCTTTACCTCAGTAACTGATGCAAAACAGGTTCCATTGAGTGCAGATTTGACAGGGAAGAAAAAAGTCACATGGTGCTAAGTCTGGCGAGTATGGAGGGTGTTCTAGCACTGTAATCTGTTTCTCGGCAGAAAACTGCTTCACAGAGAGCTGTGTGGGCAGGTGCGTTGTCCTAATTGAGGATGAAACCATTTTTCCACAACTCAAACACAGTTGGATTTTCATATACACTTTATAGAACATGGGCATTTACCAAGGATTCGTATTATCAATCTCTGCCGACAATTCAGATACACTGCCGCAAAAGAATGGAATTCGTACAGAAATAGAACTGCTTTCGTTTGGAGAATCATGCAAGGATCAGTTAGATCTGTGCATGCTTCTATGTGTAAAAGTGTGTGATACAGTTAAAAAATAATGTCAGCGCTTTCTTAGTTGTTTTTCTCAGTTAAAAATACTGCGTGAGGTCCCTCCTCTATAAGCATAACCAGGGGCTGGTTCTAGTTCTAAGAAATGCCGGGGAAAAATGGTGTAGGGTCCTACAGTATTTTAAGAACCAGTTCTGCGCTCTTGGACCGACCCTGGTTCCAAAAATACCAGGGAAAAGTACGTAGGGTCCCCAGTATTTTGAAACCAGCACCAGGCTCCACTAGTCAAGAAAATAATGTCACAGCCAGGAGGCGCATTTATATAGGTCCCTGCGGCCATAGCATTACCAACCCCCCAACTAGTCATTGGAGTGAATAAAACCGAGCGGCTCCATTCATTCCTATGGGCAAACTGTAATAGGCACTGCTGCGCTCGTCACAGGTTACTATTCCCAATCGTAGTCCACATGGATCGTAAAGTATGTAAAAAGTTTTTAAAAATGAGTAATATTGTAAAACAACAACAACATGTCAACCTTTTCTTGTGTCGACCACTGACATGCCGACCTTCTGTCCATGTCGACTTAATGCCTGTCAACCATTAGTGGTCGACCTATTGACTATTGACCTTATCCATGTCGACCTAGCATCAGGATACCGTAGCCCATAGGGTACAAAGGTCTAACACCATCTTCAGATGAGATGTGAAGCATTCCAGAGCTTGGTAAATCTGACAGCATTGTATCCGCCATAGAAACCTATGGGGGCTGCGGCTGCAGCAGAAATGAAGGAATGACAGCAGATACAGTAGCTTAAGTATTTGCTGGGATCCCTCTATCATACATTTTGGTGATACTAAAAATTTGCAGTTACTGCCTGAAAACAGTTGTGTTTCAGGAAATTTGCTGCAAATATTAATGATAAATGGGCCCTTGAGTCTAGAAACAGTCAGATTAGCCCTCAAAGCATAAAAAGAGAACATATCCTATCACATATAGAAAAAAAATACCCACAATGAACATTTAAATTTGTTCTTATAGCAAATAAAGAAATCATCATTGTTTAAATAGCACAAAGAAAGAACCATTCTTAAGGTAATGGAATATGGTCCTTGGGGGGATAGTTATTATATATAGATAATGCAAACTGTGTAACCTGTCATTAAATACATTAGAAATGAATACAGTTTAAAATGCTGATTCAATTAAGGTAATGTATACACACAGTGTGACTGGCAAATGTAACCACCAGACCAGAGGCTGAAGTTTTACAGTTACAGTGCGAACAAAGAATCTTGCTGTTTATTCACCTTTTTTTTTAAACCATAAATTGTTTTCCTAAGCCCTAATTATGCCAGGTCTTGATGTTTATGAGTTTCTACAAAGCAAACAAACTTGTTTGTTTCCTAGGAAACCTGTTGATTAATCTACTATTAATACAGCATTCTAGAACTATACCTGGCTGTCCATTACCTGAAAAAGTATTATATGTGTGCGTCTATGTGTACATGTATGTGCGTGTACACAGTACATTTGTAAAAATAATAATAAAATAGTACAGTTTTTTTTCCTCTTCACAAAAGTCCTTTTAAAACCTGCATTTAAAAAAAAATTCATGGGATAAAGTAGTGCACCTGGTTTTGTAATGCGTTTGAACAAAGGCCAAATGCGTTTTTTGCAAGATGTTTAGATGGTGATTTATGAATTGGACTGAGCCCCATAGCAGACCCACCTATCCCCTGTCACAATACACCCATAAACCTGTACTACTTGTCAGCACAGCTCTGAACTCTCTAAAAAGCAACTGATTTAACAGGAGCAGTGTGATAGGAGCCCATAGAAATTCACACTCTATGTAAATGGTTTCTAAAAAAAAAAACAACAACCAAAGGGTTAAACCACTGTGTACAGAGGACTGATTCAAAATATATAAATGCTGAAGTCACCTGATCAGAGTATTTGAATGCACTAGTGCTAGAAAATTAAAAGTTTGAAATAATTACTTTATACGTTTTCATACTTTGTTCCATGTCATCTAAGCAGTGTATTACTATTTACTAGGCAGCAGAACGTATGTAATACAATCACCTGAAACACACAGTAGCTCTACAATAGGTTTTGCATTGTAAGTGACTGCCCCGTTAAAAAGTCCAATATCGGTTGGCATCCCGCACCTCTGGCGATCTTGGACCACTGTAACATCCCGCTGATAACGTTAATGCAGCAGCTAGCTCCTCGGATCCGCTGCCTGCCTCCGAAGATGCAGCATCGGATCACCATTACGACTATTACATGGACCATCGGACACCTGCACTACTCTAAGGTTGCTCAGAATGTCCTGCTGCCCGGGCCAGGAAGTTGCGTCTGACAATTTAGTCGCTGGCTTTGCCTCTATTTTCTGAAATGCGCCCATCTCCTGCCCCCAAATGCCTGCACTTTGCCAATCCTGTCATTTCTTATTGCCAAATATCACGCCAGAAAAAACTGGGAGCAATAAATGAAACTCTCTTGCTGGCATAGTGGCTCGGGTAAGAGCCCATCCTGTTGAAGAGTAGATAGTACAGTGCTAGCTCCCACTAGCTGAAGCTATCAGTTTACTGCCAGGTTCAGACCCAGCTGGCCCTCTGTGCCCTGGGGACATGCATGTACATGTTTACACTGCTGGGAAGGGATACAAAGATTACTTTTTTGGCAAATAATTTGCCTACGGGCTACAATGGCATAATGTACCGAAACCAAGCTCAGAAAAACTCAGGCTTGCAGAGCTTGCTAAGTTAGCCATTTTCGCAGTCCTGTAGAAAATACTGTGTCAATCCTCTGAAAAAAAATGCTGTTTTCAAAGGACTAAAGTACAAGAATACCTTCATAAATAAGCCCATAGATGGTAAAGCATTAACAGTGTCTGCACGGAACAGAAACGCATTTTGCGTTGAACTCCATCCATCCTCTGAAAGCTATAAGGGCAGGGGCCATCTTTCTGATCTATTCAACATAACTGCAGTGAACACATTAAGGGGTAAATTTACTATAGGTCAATTTTTTAATTGATGCAAATCGATATAAATTTATGCTGTGTTTGAGGGGCTAAATGACATATTTACTCACACTTTCAAATCAATATTTTAGATTGGCGTGACTTCGAGTAAAAGCATAAGATCAATCTTCAGTAAGTTTCCCCCCTAGTCCTCTTGTGCTATGTACCCCAGCCACTGCCTTCACGCAAACAGCACACTCCTGCGTCCAGTGGCAAACGCAGGATTTGCATGGGGGGGTTTCCAGAACTGGGCGGAGCCAATCACGGGGGTGGGGACTGAGGTGACCCAGTATATGCTGGGTCCGTAAAACTAGTGTGTTTGTGTGTGTGTGTGTGTGTATATATATATATATATATATATATATCTATCTACACATATATATATATATTTTTTTTTTTTTTGCGCTCGCCACACTGTTGGTAAGCCGGCGGCCGGCCTCCCGGCGCCGGTATGCTGGTCGCCGGGAGGCCAGCCGCCGGGAGATCGTAGTGAACCCATATACACATATACATAGCATATTAAACATGCATACATACCAGTATATATATATATATATATATATATATATATATACACACACATACAGTACACATATATATACACATGTATATATATATATATATATATCATATGTGTGTGTGTGTGTGTGTGTGTGTGTGTGTGTGTGTGTGTGTGTGTGTGTTTATATGTATGTATGTATGTATGTATGTATATACATGTGTATATATGTAGGCACATGGATATACATGTACTATAATTAAAATAAAGTAAACTTTTATTGCACTTGCAAGTGCCACCAGGAAGGCAGCAGGCTGCAGAGGACGCTAGACAGTCATTAATGATACTCATGCAGCTAAAAAAAAAAAAAAAAATTTTTTTTTTTTTTTTTTTAGTGGAGGGGGGTTTCTGGGTACTCGGAAACCCCCCTGGGTGCGCCACTGGCGTCCATGTGCAGGGATCGGCAGTCCCCACATTCGCTACATGAAATAGTAGTACTGTACATAAAGAGGGGAGGTTCTCCCAACATGGACCCCTGTAAACAGGGCTTATCACTTTTCATCTAATAATACAATATACAATATTATTGTATGGCACTGATTAAACAAGTTTTGTAATACAGTTTATTTTGTGCTTCATATATGTTAGTGCTTTGACACATGATAATTTGTGTGTAAATTCCCTCATTCCATGGCAGAAGAAATCAAGAAATGAGTGCAGAATTTCTACTCCATCTTGGCTTCTCCCCTGGGCTGCCCCTGCCTGGTTGTTAGTTATCTCAGAGTAGTGACAGGAACACTGTAGTCACTTCACAGTAGATTAGAACTATAGTGGCTTTAATTGCATTCCATAGAGGTGCTGGGTGGGTAATGACTAATTCTTGCAGCCTGCCAGCTATTAGGTATTTAATGAAGCAACAGAAGTAGAAACATGCAGGAGGTGGGGAAACAGATAAAGCAGGAAGCACTACTGAAGCTTAAGGATGCCCATTGGTGCGCTTACCTTCTATGGTTACCATTGATAGTGAAACTGTAGGCCTAAGTTAACATCGATGGCAGCAAACCGATGGTCACTGGTTTCACTAGCGATGGTCATCCCTGGTCAACCAGAACACGGGGCGTGGCTTTGTAGGTGCATCAGGGGAAAGAGCTAAGTCTACATATCCCAGCACCAGCTAAGGGAGTGAAACTCTGTACCATTGATGGTTGAGAACCACTGGTTCTCCGCCATCAATGGCAAAACTATCTAATATTGGCAGTAAACTATTGGTAGTTTGTAACCATCGAAAGTCAATGGCCAACTCTACTGAAGCTTATGTCTAACAATGAATTTTGTTACTATGATTGACTATAGAGAGCTCACTTCCTGCTTCTCCGTAGTCTTCACGTGAAGGAGACATAACAGCTTGAGGTGAGGATGCCGATGGTGGAGAAGTCAGCTGCTAATCTGACAAAATGATCCCTCAATGCTTATATTGTTGAAACAATATTGGATGTTGAAGTTTTATCACTTAGACAAAATATCAAACATTGTAAGAGAAGTGACACCCCTCTTCATTTCAGACATTTTGAGCAGAGGCAGGCAAAGTCTATTGCTGAGGAAATGGGCCAACAGGCAGATAACCGTGGATTTGTTGCTGACATTTTCTCACTGAAAGATCTGAATAAGATCATCTTGAGAGAAGCACGTGACAGACAATTGTGATACGCTCAACTGATTTATCTATCTGGTACAAAGAATACTTGTCTAAGTGTTGTTTGCGGTCTAAACTTGATGGAAAATATTAAAGTATGAGGCGCTTGTTTCAACTTTATTGATTATAGAAAGGAAATGTTTATATAATTTAAATATGTTGTTAGCAAAGTTTTGTTCTAATTAAACACAATCTCAATTTTGAAAGAAATAACTTTTTTTTTTATAACTGTTTTCTTTTTTGTTGTAAATTACTAACTATCTGACTGCCGGTGCTGTAATTCACAAGCTGACAGTAACAAGTTTACTGGACAAAAAGAGCATAACACAGATATTTTTAAATATTCATTTATATTTAAAGAGGCGTATAGTATCGCTCTAGCTTCTATAACTTATATTGGGGGTTATTCAGGTTTGTTAGCAAACCAAAAAAGTTAGCAATTGGGAAAAACCATGTTGCACTGCAGGTGGGGCAGATGTAACATGTGCAGAGAGTTTTAGATTTTGGTGGGTTATATTATTTCTGTGCAGGGTAAATACTGGCTGCTTAATTTCTACATTGCAAATAGATTTTAGTTTGAACACATCTTACCCAAATGTAAATCTCTCTGCACGTTACATCTGCCCCACCTGCAGTTCAACATGGTTTTGCACAATTGCTAATTTTTCTGGTTTGCTAACAACCTGAATAAGGCCCATAGGCCCTCATTCCAAGTTGATCGCTCGCTGCCGTTTTTCACAGCGCAGCAATCAGGTTACTACTGCGCATGCGTATGCACCGCAATGCGCACACGTGTCGTACGGGTACAAGCAGCATCGTTGCTGTGCAATGCTTCTAGCGACGAATCCATTCGCACAACCGATTGCAAGGAGATTGACAGAAAGAGGGCGTTTATGGGTGTCAACTGACCGTTTTCTGGGAGTGGTAGGGAAAATGCAGGCGTGTCCAAGCGTTTGCAGGGCGGGTGTCTGACGTCAATTCCGGGACCGGACAGGCTGATGTGATCGCAAGGGCTGAGTAAGTCCAGAGCTACTCAGAAACTACAAAAAACTTTTTCATCCTGCTCGGCTGCACAAGCGTTCGCACACTTGCAAAGCGAAAATACACTCCTCTAGAGGCGGCGACTATCTGATCGCTGCTCTGCAAAAAATAGCTAGCGAGCGATCAACTCGGAATGAGGGCCATTGTGCACTAACACTCACTTTCTACACGTTTAGTGTCGGATACAAATACAATGCCCTTTAATGCAGCAGTGAAAGCAAAATTGCTATTTATGGATCTATGGATCCTCTGTGGCATGGCAATGTTCACTGTGCAACTGCAGCAGTTAGGCCTGATTCAGAGATGTACGCAAATGCTTTAGCAGCTGTGTATGTGTACATAGCAACCGTGCAGAAATATGCAACTGCCGCAGCAGTCTGGATTTGTATTGAGATCCCACTGTCCGGAAGGCTGCGCATGTGCCACAATCGCACTGCACATGCACAGATACCTTTGCTATTGCACATGCAGTTAGATTTGTAACGCAGAGTGATTGTCAGGAAGGGACCGTTTTTGGGAGGTAATGGGGAGTGGCGGTATAAATGCTGGCGTGCGACAGACGTTTTCAGGACGTGTATCTGCTATCAGCTGCGATCATGTACATAGAGATACACGGAACAAGCGTTGCTACTTCCCCAGTCAGTCTGCGTCGACATAGACTCACTCAGGGACGTGATGGTCCTTGTTATTGCGTGGATGCTGCGTATGTGTACGCAGTTGCGAAGGACCCTGCGATGGCCCCAGTGGGCGTCTGTCTTCTTTTCTGGGTGGCAGCTTCACTTGCGAAGATTAGTAATTTCGTTGCCGGAAAAATCGCAGCTGCATAGGCGTGTGTGTACAAACATGAAGTAGGTCCCTAGTTCACTAGAGTGTCAGACCGGGGCATGAAGGGCCCTCCAGGGGGGGATGCAGTAGTAGGGGTCCATGCTTACGGGCGCGACCAACCTGCTGTCTAACAAGCATGATCTGGGCCCCTTGATAAATATATATAATAATTACTGCTGCTAGTCCATGCAAGATAATGGGGGCAATTCAGACCTGATCGCTGCTGTGCGTTTTTGCATGTGTTTGCACCGCAATGCGCAGGGACAATAAACTGCAGCAATGGCGATCGCAGGTCAGCGGCGGGTTTGTGCGAAGGATCCGATCACATGGGTGTACACAAGGAGATTAAAAGGTGTTTGTGGGTGGCAACTGACCGTTTTCAAGGAATGTGTGGAAAAACACAGGCGTGTCCAAGCGTTAAAAGGGAGGGTGTCTGACGTCATATCCGGTCCCGGACAGGCTGAAATGATCGCAGCGGCTGAGTAAGTCCTGGGCAGCACAGAGACTGCACAAAATCAGTTTGTGAAGCTCTGCTACACACGCGATCGCACACTTGCACAGCAAAAATACACCACCCCTGTAGACGGCGACTATCTGATTGCAGAGCGGCAAAAAATCGCTGCCCAGCGATCAGGTCTGAATTAGGCTCAATGTACCAGATTAATAACAGCAATGCACTGTAGAAAATACACCATAGACCTGTGCAGCAGAGGCGGAACTACCGCCAGTGCAACCAGTGCGTTGCACTGGGGCCCAGTCAAACTGACTCATTACATGCCGCTGTCCAGGGGCCCAAAGCATGTAATGAGTCAAACTGACTCATTACATGCCGCTGTGCGCTGCGGGCAACCGCTGCCCGCGGCGCACAGCCGCCCGGAGAGAGGAGAGGAGCAGCGGTACGGGGGAGAAGGAGGAGGAGGGAGCCGAAGGAGGGAGCCGCAGCAGCGCTTTACTACTGGTGGAGGCGCTGCTGCTGCTGCCCCTCTGCTTCACTATAGGCTGTCTTCCGAGAACAGCCTATAGTGAAGCAGAGGGGTAGCAGCAGCAGCGCCTCCACCAATAACACAGCGCTGCTACGGCTCCCTCCTCCACCTCCCTCCTCCTCCTTCTCTCCAGCCCGGGAATCGTCTGACGCTGCACCGAGGAGCCTGAGCCAGCGGAGACACCGGAGAGGGTAAGTATAATTCTTTCTTTCTGTCTCTTTCTTTCTGCCTCTTTCTTTCTTTCTTTGTTGGGACTGCCTGCCGCTATGTGTAAAAATGGGGGACTGCCTGCCGCAATGTGTAAAAATGGGGGACTGCCTGCCGCTATGTGTAAAAAGGGGTAATCTGCCTGTTGCAATGTGTAAAAATGGGGGACTGCCTGCCGCAATGTGTAAAAACGGGGGACTGCCTGCCGCAATGTGTAAAAACGGGGGACTGCCTGCCGCAATGTGTAAAAATGGGGGACTGCCTGCCGCAATGTGTAAAAAGGGGGAATCTGCCTGCCACAATGTGTAAAAACGGGGGACTGCCTGCCGCAATGTGTAAAAAGGGGGAATCTGCCTGCCGCAATGTGTAAAAAGGGGGGACTGCCTGCCGCTATGTGTAAAAATGGGGAATCTGCCTGCCGCTATGTGTAAAAAGGGGGAATCTGCCTGCCGTAATGTGTAAAAAGGGGGACTGCCTGCCGCAATGTGTAAAAAGGGGGAATCTGCCTGCCGCAATGTGTAAAAATGGGGAATCTGCCTGCCGCAATGTGTAAAAGCGGGGGACTGCCTGCCGCAATGTGTAAAAAGGGGGAATCTGCCTGCCGCAATGTGTAAAAAGGGGGGACTGCCTGCCGCTATGTGTAAAAATGGGGAATCTGCCTGCCGCTATGTGTAAAAAGGAGGAATCTGCCTGCCGTAATGTGTAAAAAGAGGGACGCTGTCTGTCGTAATGTGTAACAAGGGCACGCTGTCTGCCATAATGTGTAAAAAGGGGACGCTGTCTGCCGTTATGTGTAAAAAGTGCACGCTGTCTGCCGTAATGTGTAAAAAGGGGGACGCTGTCTGCCGTTATGTGTAAAAAGTGTACGCTGTCTGCCGCTATGTGTAACAAGGGCACGCTGTCTGCCGTTATGTGGAAAAAGGGGACGCTGTCTGCCGTTATGTGTAAAAAGTGCACGCTGTCTGCCGTAATGTGTAAAAAGGGGGACGCTGTCTGTCGTAATGTGTAAAAAGGGGGACGCTGTCTGCCGTAATGTGTAAAAAGAGGAATCTGTCCGCTGTAAGGTGTAAAAGGGTCTCTACCTGGTGTAGTGGTGCTACTGTGCGGCGTAATTTGAAGAATGGAGACTACTGTGCACCGTTTTATGAATTGGTATTATTTTGTGGCCACACCCCTTCCCCACGAAGCCACGCCACTATGTATTTTTGCGCGCGCCTACGGCGCTCAATGCCCCAGTTTTGCATGCAGGGGTGGGGCTCTGATGCTGTTTCTTGCACACAGTGCTAAAATGTCTAGTTACGGCACTGTTGCTAGGTATCCATCTCTCTGGCCCTGAGCAGGTCCCCCTCACCAGATCCTCTCCAGGGGTGAGGGGGTGGACTTGGATGGGATGTGGGGGGGGGGGGCAAAGCATTTTGTCGCACCTGGGCCCACCGCTCGCTAGTTCCGCCACTGCTGTGCAGTATAATGTAATGTATGTATAATTCCAGTGCAGCCTGGACTGTGAACGCTCAAGGAGGAGGTGGTCTCTCAGGCAGTGGGGCCCAACACGGGTTTCTCCTGTACCCTTGTGGGCCAGTCCGACCCAGGTTCATTAGACTTTCTCCTATCCACTATGGTATGTTACAGATACATTTCTTCCAGCTATGTTTAATGTGATGTTAGAGAGTTATTTTGGAGTACCAGAGCACTCTCCCAGATCTCGCTCACTTCCCTAGTAAAGAGGGCAGGGATCTGTTTCTGATTATATTTTACAAACAGAACTAAACTATCCAAAATATGATTAACAGTAAAGATAACACAAGAGAAAGTCCAGAACCGTGTGTAGGCACTGCCACATTGTAACAAATCAGTACCCAAACCGGGATCACTATCTACTTCTTTTTTTTAATTATTATTCTTATTCTTATTATTGCTGCATGTTAAGCCATATATACCCGTTAAACAGTAATTGGTAAGTTCATTTTCTAAAAAGAAAAAACCCTCCTTGAACACAATCCACTATTTTCATATCACTGCCAAGGGTTTTCCTACTTCAATAAATGTTTTCAAAATGTCCATTTAGAAAACTTCAAGCCATAAGCAGATTCTTGACACAGCACAGAATATTTCCATGAATAAAGCCTGCAGCCTGGAGCACGTTTAGGTCCCAGTCATGCAGCTGATCCTTAGCAGACTTTATGAGCGGTAATTATACTTACTGTACTTTCCCTGATTAGCTTGATTTTAACCTTAAACATTTTCACTAGATTGGAGCTGAGCTAAATGATCAAGGCCGTCCAATTAAGCTAAAGTATTAACAAACGCATGCAGACATCAAGGTTAGAACACTAACCCCTTTTTTTTATTTTCAGCATAAAGGGTCTGCCACAAAGAAGGTGTAAACGCAGCCCTAGGGTGACACTGTAAAGTAAAAAACTATCGGGAAAAACGGAAGAACCTCATTACTTATAGTCATATGATTGTATGGGTTGAAATTTACCATTAGACATTTTCTTTGTTGGAAGACTGATCTGTTTGATCATACAATAATTGTATGTCCATTTCACATTCCAATTTGATAAAGTAAACTACAAAATAGTTATCTATTTTCTGTGTGGACCATATGTACACTTTATTTTACAATGAATCTGACTAATGGGAATAATAGTAGACCGGCTGTAATCCTGAGGGCTCTTGCCTATCATTATCAAATAACATCACATTTTTTATTTTTAACTCATTAGTGTTTTTATTTAAGGTTTTTGAAAGGCTAAATTAAACTTAGTCCAACCTAAAGAGCCTTATGTGAAACAGCTGTGAGCATGGCTATGGTTTAGGGCACAGGTTCTCAAACTTGGTCCTCAGGACCCCACACGGTTCATGTTTTGCAGGTCACCTGTAGATTTTCAAAAAGTGACAGTTGGTGATACACAGTGCAGCTGCTGGGTGACATGGAAAACGTGAACCGTGTGGGGTCCTGAGGACCGAGTTTGAGAACCACTGGTTTAGGGAAATAGGCTTGGTTGGTGGCTTTGCGCTAGAGCATCTGGATGCCCCACCCAAAGCACTTTCAAAGCGCACACTTTCCACCCATTCAGAAGATGTATTCTCAAGGGTTGGTATCGATATACCTGCGGCCGTCATCGCGGCGGTCAGAATCCCGACCGCGGGATGCTGGGAGCCTAAATGCCGGCAGCGGGGCGAGCGCAAAAGAGCCCATTGCGGGCACGGTGGTGCACATATTTATTCTCTCTCCAGGCATGTCAAGTGGGAGAACAGGTGTCAGTATCCCAGTAGTCGGGATCCCGGCGCTGGTATGCTGAGCGCCGGGATCCCGACAGATGGGATATTGAATGCATCCCGATTCACAACCCAGGTGGAAAGATTTCTAGTGGTACAAATCAAATCTTCCTTAAATACAGCTCTAAATTAATGTAAAAAAATTGTATTTCCATTCTATTAACTGGTTTAATCTTATTAATGGCTCAAGTAAAAGAAGAGAGATGTGACACAAGTTATTATTGCATGTGACAATATTGTGTGTGGGCTTTATGTTGATATCACTTACAGTATGCCTGGAAATTAGCATTTCCCCCTAAGTACAGCACAAAACCCATTTAAGAGCGCATTAGCATTGGCGAATGTATGCATCGCAAAGGCGTGGATGTCTATTCAGGGTCCTGTCTGTGATGACTGGGTTATACTAGTTTATAATACCAGTCGTAATACTCCGTTAAATTTTGATTGCATCTGGGACACTTGGTTGTATTCACCATATAGCTCTATTGTGCCTACAGATTCTTCATCTCTGGACCCCCTAATATGGCCCTCTCTGATACTGCTATTTAATAAGGCCCACTTGATATTCCAGTTATTTAAGTTACCAATATTAAAATCTTGTCACACTCCCACTATTCCTTGACTTGTATAAAATAAATGTATTTCCACTTTGTGTCCTGCAACTGTCATTTCTAAAAAAAAAAAAAAAATTCTCTCTCTCTCTCTCTCTCTCTCTCTCTCTCTCTCTCTCTCTATATATATATATATGGCTTTTACTTTTCTATGTAAATCAAAACTCAATAAACATAATTTATTTAAAAACGCCTGCAAGTTTTTGGTCCTCTGTCTACACCCCTTTATCAGAATGTTCTTCCCATCCACCTGTGCAAATATTTGGTCCTCCTTCTAGACGCAGCCAATCCTCCACCATCAACCGATGCGCATCAGCAGAACTCTAGACGCACTTGTGCAAACTGAGGTGTGCGGTGTTGCAAAAGCTGTCTTTTACATGCTTAGTGGACATCTTGTGGTTTGTAAATTAACACAATAGCCTGACAAAAGTTTTCATTTCTCTGCTTATACAGAAAGTAAAAATAAGGAAAGCTAATACAGTATATGTTAAATTATTTTACAAATTATACCTGTGGAGGAATATGGAAAGCGGTACGATTTAAGGACAATGGGATAAATATATAAACAATCACTGAACATGTTTTTCACATATCTTTATACCTATTGCTATGTGATTCAACATCAGTTTTGTGAATGATTTTGCATTATAAACTAAAGCTCTCCCAGATTGGATGTGTAGCCTGTAACCTGCATACGTTTCTTTTGCATAAGCCCCAAAATAGAACATTTGCTCATATTCAGTTCTGCACTTTCGTGCTTGTTGTCACTTGCCTATGATGTCATCTATGAGTATGTCATCTGGCTTGGGGCTATGGTATATAAGATTGCATCGCATCTTAAAAAAATGAATACACTCATGAAGCAAGCTGCCTACATTCAGCAGGTGGCCACAAAGATTCTACTAGCTTATATGCATGGGAGGCCGAGCAAGACGTGGAGGTGGAGTCCTCTATCTCATGTTTCAGCCGGCGTGTGCATGAAGGGTAAATAGTTTACTATAATGGATATGCTACTGTTTTCACCAGGAGATATTTTTATATTAATTATGTCATTCTAGTTGATGAATCATGCACATGACCTAAATTATGGCAGAGATTACATATCTAACACATACATAGCTTTTTTTTTTTTTAATCATTCACTGGAATGACTACATACAGTATATCAGCTCTTACCAACCGCTGTATGGTTGTCTTAAAATTGTATATTACGTCACAGGACAACATAAAGGATCATATAACATCACATATGAGATGTGATACAAGTCATTATTGCATGTGACAATATTGTGTGAAGGCTTTATTTTAACAATCTGTATTTTACAGCACATAGAAAATAAATGCAGATGTGTCATTATTATAACAGTACCATATCGGTCAACATTCCTGATTTTACTGTTCTTATCTTAATGGCCAAAAAATGGAGTGTTCTCTCCCTCTGATGGGTGTGGCTTGGAAGGATATCAAAATGCAGTAAACACATCACACATAGATAATAAGAATTTACTCACCGGTAAGTCTATTTCTCGTAGTCCGTAGTGGATGCTGGGTACTCCGTAAGGACCATGGGGTATAGACGGGCTCCGCAGGAGACTGGGCACTCTTAAAAGAAAGATTAGGTACTATGGCCCTCATTCCGAGTTGTTCGCTCGGTATTTTTCATCGCATCGCAGTGAAAATCCGCTTAGTACGCATGCGCAATGTTCGCACTGCGACTGCGCCAAGTAACTTTACTATGAAGAAAGTATTTTTACTCACGGCTTTTTCTTCGCTCCGGCGATCGTAATGTGATTGACAGGAAATGGGTGTTACTGGGCGGAAACACGGCGTTTCAGGGGCGTGTGGCTGAAAACGCTACCGTTTACGGAAAAAACGCAGGAGTGGCCGGAGAAACGGTGGGAGTGCCTGGGCGAACGCTGGGTGTGTTTGTGACGTCAACCAGGAACGACAAGCACTGAAATGATCGCACAGGCAGAGTAAGTCTGGAGCTACTCTGAAACTGCTAAGTAGTTAGTAATCGCATTATTGCGAATACATCGGTCGCAATTTTAAGAAGCTAAGATTCACTCCCAGTAGGCGGCGGCTTAGCGTGTGTAACTCTGCTAAATTCGCCTTGCGACCGATCAACTCGGAATGAGGGCCTATATCTGGTGTGCACTGGCTCCTCCCTCTATGCCCCTCCTACAGACCCCAGTTAGGGAAACTGTGCCCGGAAGAGCTGACATTACTAGGAAAGGATTTGGAATCCAGGGTAAGACTCATACCAGCCACACCAATCACACTGTACAACTCGTGACAACTATACCCAGTTAACAGTATGAACAATAACTGAGCCTCTCTCAACAGATGGCTCATACAATAACCCTTTAGTTAAGCAATAACTATATACATGTATTGCAGAGAGTCCGCACTTGGGACTGGCTCCCAGCATCCACTACGGACTACGAGAAATAGAATTACCGGTGAGTAAATTCTTATTTTCTCTGATGTACTATTGGATGCTGGGTACTCCGTAAGGCCAATGGGGATTATACCAAAGCTCCCAAACGGGCGGGAGAGTGCGGATGACTCTGCAGCACCGAATGAGCAAACTTAAGGTCCTCCTCAGCCAGGGTATCAAACTTGTAGAATTTTGCAAAAGTGTTTGAACCCGACCAAGTAGCAGCTCGGCAAAGTTGTAAAGCCGAGACGCCTCGGGCAGCCGCCCAAGAAGAGCCCACCTTCCTCGTGGAATGGGCTTTTACTGATTTAGGATGCGGCAGTCCAGCCGCAGAATGTGCAAGCTGAATGGTGCTATAGATCCAGCGAGCAATAGTCTGCTTTGAAGCAGGAGCACCCAGCTTGTTGGGTGCATGCAGGATAAATAGCGAGTCAGTTTTTCTGACTCTAGCCGTCCTGGAAACATAAAGTTTCAGGGCCCGGACTACGTCCAGCAACTTGGAATCCTCCAAGTCCCTAGTAGCCGCAGGCACCACAATAGGTTGGTTCAAATGAAACGATGATACCACCTTAGGGAGAAATTGGGGACGAGTCCTCCATTCTGCCCTTTCCATATGGAAGATCAGATATGGGCTTTTACATGACAAAGCCGCCAATTCTGACACACGCCTAGTCCAAGCTAAGGCCAAAAGCATGACCACTTTCCACGTGAGATATTTTAGCTCCACGGTCTTAAGTGGCTCAAACCAGTGGGATTTTAGGAATCCAACACACATTAAGATCCCAAGGTGCCACTGGAGGCACAAAAGGGGCTGAATATGCAGCACCCCTGTAACAACGTCCGAACTTCAGGCAGTGAAGCCAGTTCTTTTTGAGAGAAAAAGGGATAGGGCCGAAATCTTGGCCTTTATGGATCCTAATTTTAGGCCCATAGTCACTCCTGACTGTAGGAAGTGCAGGAATCGACCCCCCTGGAATTCCTCTGTAGGGCCTTCCCGGCCACACACCAAGCAACCTATTTTCGCCATATACAGTGAAAAAGTCTTGCTGTAACGTCTTTCCTAGCCTTTATCAGCGTAGGAATAACTGCATCCGGAATGCCCTTTTCCGCTAGGATCCGGCGTTCAACCGCCATGCCGTCCAACGCAACCGCGGTAAGTCTTGGATCAGACAGGGTCCCTGTTGCAACATGTCCTGACTGAGAGGCAGAGGCCATGGGTCCTCTGAGAGCATTTCTTGCAGTTCCGGGTACCGAGTCCTTCTTGGCCAATCCGGAGCAAAGAATATTGTTCACACTCCTCCGTTTATTACAATTCTCAGCCCTTGGGTCTGAGAGGAAGAGGAGGGAATATATAGACTGACTGGAACACCCACGGTGTTACTAGTGCGACCACAGCTATCGCCTGAGAGTCCCTTGACCAAGCGTAAAACCTTTTTTTTTTTAAATCTTTTTATTGAGGTGGGACGCCATGTAGTCCACCTGAGGCAGTTTCCATCAATTTGCAAAACTGCGTGAAGACTTCCTGATGAAGTCACCACTTTCCCGGGTGGAGGTCGTGTCCACTCCCGGAATGAACACTGCTGACAGTGCGCTTACTTGATTCTCCGCCCAGCGAAGAATTCTGGTGGCTTCTACCCTCGCCACCCTGCTCCTTGTGCCGCCCTGGCGGTTTACATGAGCCCCAGCGGTCTGACTGGATCAGAACCGGTTGGTCGCGAAGCAGGAACTCCGCTTGACTTAGGGCGTTGTATATGGCCCTTAGTTCCAGGATATTGATGTGAAGGCAAGTCTGTTGGCTTGACCACAAACCTTGGAATTTTCTTCCCTGTGTAACTGCCCCCCACCCTCGGAGGCTTGCATCCGTGGTCACCAGGACCCAGTCCTGAATGCCGAATCTGCGGCCCTCGAGAAGGTGAGCACTCCGCAGCCACCACAGGAGAGACACCCTGGCCCTGGGGGATAGGGTGATTAACCGATGCATCTGAAGATGTGATCCGGACCACTTGTCCAGTAAGTTCCATTGTCCTTGCATGGAACCAGCCGAAGGGGATGGCCTCGTATGATGCCATCATCCTTCCCAGGACTCGAGTGCAGTGATGCACTGACACCTGTTTTGGTTTTCAATGGATTCCTGACCAGTGTCATGAGCTCCTGAGCTCTCTCTATCGGGAGATAAACCCTCTTCTGGTCTGTGTCTAGGATCATGCCTAGGCGAGGCAGATGAGCTGTAGGAACCAACTGCGACTTTGGAATATATAGAATCCAGTCGTGTTGCCGTTTCACTTCCAGAGAAGGTGATACGCTGTCCAGCAACTGCTCTCTTGATCTCGCTTTTATGAGGAGATCATCCAAGTATGTGATAATAGTGACACCTTGCTTCCGCAGGAGCACCATCATATCCGCCATTACCTTGGTGAAATTAGTAATGACAATCCCGTACCGCAATTCTGAGGTACGCCTGATGAGGTGGATAAATGGGGACACGAAGGTATGCATCCCTTATGTCCCGATTCATTTCAGGCATGCAATGACCGCTCTTAGCGATTCCATCTTGAACCTGAACCTTTTCAGGTATATGTTCAGGGATTTTAATTCAATATGGGTCTAACCGAACCGTCTGGTTTCGGGATTATAACATGGTCGAATAATAACACCCTCTTGTTGAAGGAGGGGACCCTTGACCACCACCTGTTGAAGATACAATTTACGAATTGCAGTTAACACTGGCTCCCTCTCTTGGGGGGAAGCCCGCCGGGTCCTCGGTGAGGGGGCATCTTCTCACAGTCCAACCTGTATCCCTGCGATACAATTTCTATTGCCCAGGGATCTAACAGGGAGTGAACCCACTTGTGGCTGAACTTACGAAGGCGTGTCCCCACCGGGCCTAGCTCCGCCTGTGGAGCCCCAGCGACATGCGGTGGATTTTTGTAGAGGCCGGGGAGGACTTCTGTTCCTGGGGACTAGCTGTGTTGTACAGCTTCTTTCCTCTGCCCCCGGCTCTGACAAGAAAGGACGCACCTCAGACTTTCTTGTTTCTTCGAAAAGCTGCATTTAATAATGTCGTGCTTTCCTAGGCTGTGCAGGAATATAAGGCAAAATATCAGAATTACCAGCTATAACTGTGGAGACCAGGCCCGAGAACCTTTCTCCACACAATCCTCAGCCTTCCATATGCCTCTTAAGTCGGCATCATCTGTCCAATGTATATTCTACAGGACACGTCCAGCAGAAATCGACATAGCTTTTGTCTCTAGGACCCAGTATACTCATGTCCCTTTGGGCATGCTTTATAATTATATATCTATCACTTAAGACAGCATATTAAAATATTTATATGCATACTAGGGTCTCAATCTCTGCTGATAAGGTACCTGTCCACGCTGCCACAGCGCTATAAACCCATGCCGACACAATCGCCGGTCTGGGTAGTATACTAGAATGTGCACGCTATCTGCAGGATCCCTGAGAATAGCTAGTGCAAACAGGACACCCAAGGGGAAGATTCTCAACACATCCTGGCCCTAGTGGGGAAAGGATACAGCCTGAGAATTCTCTTGTGGGAAGCTGCCGTCTCTTGTCTGGAGATTCCCGCTCTTTTTCCTCATGAGAGGAGGGAAATTTACCTCAGCATTCTTCCCCTTAACATGTGTACTCTCGTGTCAGGGACAGATGAGTCATCAGTGATATGCAAATCATCTTTTATTCCAATAATCATATATTGAATATCTTTTAGCCCTCTTGGCTGTAACTTTGCATTATCGTAGTCGACAGTGGAGTTAAACTCCGTGTCGATACTTTGTTATTTTGGATAGTGAACATAGAGAGACTCTGAAGGACTCTGTGACATAGGGACAGACCAGGGTAGATTTCCTTTCTGTTCCCTAACCTTTTGTGCAATAATTTTACCTCAGCACTTACACATATCCAAACAGGTGTCGGCGTTGTTGACGGAGACACCCTCCCACACACTTATCCGCTCTATCACCTCCTTAGAGGAGCCTTTTACCTCAGACATGTCGACACACGCGTACCGACACACCACACACACACACAGGGGATGCTCTATTTGAAGACAGTTCCTCCACCAGGCCCTTTGGAGAGACAGAGAGAGAGTATGCCAGCACACACCACAGCGCTATATAATACAGGGATGTACACTATACTGAGTGATTTTTCCCCTATAGCAGCTTATATACACAGTTTTGCACCTAAATTTATGTGCCCCCCCTCTCTTTTTTACCCTTTGTGTACCAGGATACTGCAGGGGAGAGCCTGGGGAGCTTCCTTCCAGCTGAGCTGTGAAGAGAAAATGGCGCCGGTGTGCTGAGGAAGAAGGCCCGGCCCCCTCAGCGGCGGGCTTCTGTCCTTTTATGTACTTTAATGGCGGGGGTTAATGCACATATACAGTTTATCAGACTGTATTATGTGCTTTTCGCCAAGTAAGGTAATCTAATTGCTGCCCAGGGCGTCCCCCCCAGCGCCCTGCACCCATCAGTGACCGGAGTGTGTGGTGTGCTAAGAGAGCAATGGCGCACAGCTGCAGTGCTGTGCGCTACCTTAATGAAGACCGGAGTCTTCAGCCGCCGATTTTCAACTTCTCTTCGTTCTTCTGGCTCTGCAAGGGGGACGGCGGCGCGGCTCCGAGACCGAGCGACCGAGGACTGGGCCTGTGTTCGATCCCTCTGGAGCTAATGGTGTCCAGTAGCCTTAGAAGCCCAAGCTAGCGGCAAGCAGGTAGGTTCGCTTCTCTCCCCTCAGTCCCACGTAGCAGTGAGTCTGTTGCCAGCAGATCTCACTGAAAATAAAAAACCTAACAAATACTTTCTTTTCTAGGAAGCTCAGGAGAGCCCCTAGGATGCATCCAGCTCTGGCCGGGCACAGATACTAACTGAGGTCTGGAGGAGGGGCATAGAGGGAGGAGCCAGTGCACACCAGATATAGTACCTAATCTTTCTTTTAAGAGTGCCCAGTCTCCTGCGGAGCCCGTCTATACCCCATGGTCCTTACGGAGTACCCAGCATCCACTAGGACGTCAGAGAAATAGTAATGAACACTGAAAACTACAATAACAAAATAACAGTTTATTTACTGATGTGTTCAAAGGAAATCATGATGTGTGCTACAGACAGTAGTGTTTCAAGTTACTCACTTTATTTTAAGGAAGCTAAATTCACAGATTGTCTCACCTGAAGACAAGAATGTGAGGCTACAGTAGGTACACACTGAATGATTTCACTCACAAGCCAACCAACTTCACAGTTTTCAGAATTATTAAACAATCTCGATAACGTAAACACTAGTGATTTATTCACCAATACCCCTTTTCCACCAAAATCCTGGGTCTGACCTGGTAATTGAAACACAGTTCCAAGCTGGGTCACACTGGGGACAGACCTCGTACTCACTGCGGCTCCGACCTGGGTTATTCCCGCGCCGTTCACACTGCACACTGTTGCAGTCCTGTCTTCTGCCAGCGCTTGGAGATGACATTATTTCCAAGCGCCGGGAAATCTTGCTCTCCAATCTTTTACTGGGACCCTGCAGTGTGGCCTCGGTTGTTAGGCCACGCCCCATCATTGATGCTACTCCACGCAGGGGCGTTTCTACAGAGGAGGGGGCCCGTGTGCACCTCCGGGTGGGCCCCCTCCTCTGTACAGCGCTGTAGACTTGCGCAAGTCTCCGGAAAGATGGCACCCGCCATGACCCTTAGACCAATTTGGCTATTGCGCATGCGCGGCGGCCATTTTGGCAGCGATTTCTGCTGCGATCGCAGCTCCCAGCGCTGGACTCCGGAAAGGTAAGTATTAAAATGGGTGCAATGGATGCACTGCACCCACTGCACCCATTCTAGAAACGCCAATGACTATACGAAGTGGCGGTTCTTGCCACGGGCAAGCGGTACTTTTGCCCGGGGCGCCGCCTTCCGGAGGGCGCCGGCGCCATCCGGAGGGCGCCGGCGCCATCCGGAGGGCGCCACACCAGGGCAAGATCCGCCACTGTGCCCTGCTGTGCCCCCCCGCTTTGAAGGGAACTAGACGAGTAGCGTCTAGTTTCCCTTCATTGAGAGGACCTTAGTTGTGCAGTGCGCGATGACGTCATCGCGCACCGCACCGCAAAGGTCCTCTCCATGAAGGGAAACTAGACGCTTCGGTCTAGTTTCCCTTCGTCTAGAGGACCTTTGCTGTGCGATGCGCGATGACGTCATCGCGCACCGCACAGCATAGTGGCACAGACACTAGGGGTCAGAATTGACCTCTAGTGTCTATGCTGTTCTATGGGAGAGACGTAATAACGTCTCTCCCATAGATCGAAGAGAAGAGAGGAGAGGAGAAGAGCGGCGCCGCCGGCGGAGGGGGTCTGGATCAGGAACGGGGATGGTAAGTATACTTTTTATTTATTTTTATTTTTTCTTTCAGCGCGTTGACCACGCCCCCAATTGAAGCCACGCCCCCCATATTTTGCCCGGGGCGCCACAAATCTTAGAACCGGCCCTGACTATACGTCATGTGCGTGGCATCCATTCACCTTCACCAGCAGTGCAGACAGCGTGTCCCCCAACCTCCTGACTGCCCATAGAACACTGCGGTTGGGAGGTATGGGCCCTCTCCATGCTATAAATGAGTTCCGAGTCAGATAACCCAGATTACCTATTTACACTTTAGCTCGCCCAAATTCTTCCAGTTTAAAACCCTGATAGCTATTAGGGGAGAAATACCGGGTCACTTGACCCGGGTTCTTTTTTTTGGGAGCTGTCTCCACTAAGCTGCTACCTGGGTTGACACGGCAATAACCCGTGTTTTTAAGGCAGTGGAAAAGGAGTATAATTGAACTATCAGCAGAAATGTCAGACAGGTGATCGGAAATCCATTCACACTGCAAAATGCGAATGCTATCGGCTCACCATTTTGAAGAAATGTCGTCCAGCAGGTCAGATACGATCATCCGATCTGACTGATTTTGGAATGATAATCGGCCACGGGTGCTGCATACATACTCGGAGATTATTGGACAGAGCAACCGAAAATCAGCTTAAAGGAGGGATGGATTTGGGACAATCTACTGTTGAATTCTAACTAAGGCGGCTACCCATATCTCTACATATTTCCCCCTTTCAGACTATTACAGTCAGTGATGCTTGGAAAAAACAAACCTTGGTATACTGCCATTTGGAATCAGTGGAGCTCTCTATCATTGTATTAGTCAGGGGAAATGTAGTACTGGGTTAAATATAAAAGTCACAGTGGGCATCACCTTAGACCCGATAATGTGGTTCATCATCATACCCACCAAACTTCCACAAAAGCATTAACATTCATTGCACTGTATGACTTATGGTAATATAGAACTTCAATTCAGCTCTTCAATTCTTTATGCATCTATCCTTGTGTATCAATGCCTATTTCCCTATAGATTGTAAGCTTGCGAGCAGGGCCTTCCCACCTCTATGTATGACTGTTTGCTATTACCCAGTTTTCTTTTATCATTGTTGTTTCCAACTGTAAAGTGCAATGGAATATGCTGCTCTACATAAGAAACTTTTGTTATTATTATTATTATTATTATTATAATAATGTTTTTAAGTCTTTCTAGTTAGAATGTTAGCTCCTTGAGACAGACTTCTCCCTCACAAGTAGCCATGTTCATATTTGCTGCATGGCGTGCCAGGCTGCGACTGTTCATCACAGCCCAGCGCGCCACGCAACATGCCGCATCACAGCAAAGATGAATATGGCTACATTTGTATGTCTCCTGTAGTTTTCTGAACCACCCATTTGCTTCATGTGCAAAGGATTTGCTTACATCTTGTGTCAGAGAATAAATAAGTGCATATACGTGCATACTACATGTTGAGTGATTGTAGCACATATGGAACATTATTAATGAAAATATCTTAACATTCATCAAACTAAAAAATATCTATGCTGGGCTACAGTTCCCCTGCAGGATTTTGCTGGCTTGTAGATGTAGTTCCGGTGCCTGTCAGCTACATGTTGTTGAGCCGGACATAGGGGGTAATTCAGAGTTGATTGCAGCAGCAAATTTGTTAGCAGTTGGGCAAAATCATGTGCACTGCAGGTGTGGCAGATATAACATGTGCAGAGAGAGTTAGATTTGGGTGGGTTATTTTGTTTCTGTGCAGGGTAAATACTGGCTGCTTTATTTTTACACTGCAATTTAGATTTCAATTTGAACACGCCCCACCCAAATCTAACTCTCTCTGCACATGTTATATCTGCGCCCCCCCTGCAGTGCACATGGTTTTGCCCAACTGCTAACACATTTGCTGCTGCAATGAACTCTGAATTAAGCCCATAGGTAACAAGGAGCTGAGAAACTAGCATTGCATGGATTTCCGTCAGAAGCCCAGCGTGTGACTAATCACTCTTGTTTCATATAAAATGTAAAGCAAAATTCAAATTTTTTAAGTTTGTAGGTAACAAAAGCAAACATTAAACACATGATTTATCTTATTAAACAATAGTCATCTGTTTTTCTTTACATCACAAAAAAAAATTCTTGTGGAAATCCTGTTGTGCCCGAGGATTAGAGTATGTGCTGCCTACGGGTCTCTGAACTTCTTTCATAAACATATCATTATTTATATTCTGTAGAATGCACCGCTGCTCGATATAATCCAAATGACAGGTCATTCTCTGACATTAAATTTATTGCTTGGTTATCCTTTGAGATTTTATATTACCATTAATGTTTCCTTTTAAAAACTTAAGCGTACATTAAATTCTCGTAGAAGGTTTCCTAGTGTTTTCCTTGGAAAACCACTTTCTGTGGTATTTCATATTATACAAATCCCTCCACACTCCCCCTACTCTTTTAATACCTTGGGCGCTCTGGTACGTACAATGTTTCATCTGAAAAGACCCTTCCATCCTTTCTAAAATATTTTTCTTACTATGTGCCGATGGGATTACCTATTACCCCTAGGCATCCATACGATATAAATTGAAATAAAATGTCTTTAAAAGAAGCTTGTTACAATTAAATCCAATTGCAGATCTGGCAGCATTGGACAAGCAAACCACTAGTCAAAACACTGACTTTACTGTTTCTTACAGGCTCAAATGGATTTTTGGTTCATTTTACTTTTCAGAAGAAAATTTCATAAAAACTAAGGTCCTGCATAATATTATTTGGTGATATACACGGCCTGAGTCCCATGCAATGGCGATGTTCACATGAAGAGCTGTAGTATCCTTCCCCTCCCCCCCCACAACGCATGCTCTGTTGCGCTCTGTATGTGGGGGAATGGTAATCGCCTATGGGTGGGGACTATGGCCCATTGGAGGAGGCTCTACTTGCACTGGGGGAGGGGGGTTTGGAGGGGTTAATTAATTAATTACACTAATGTGTCAATTTAAAAAAAGAAAAAACTATTTATTAAAAACAGCATCCTGTGCAATAATTATTATGCCAGATGAATGCATGTCATTTTAAAAGGGAATAATTTACCCGATATAATGGGTCTGGACATATAGCGTAATGCAATGCAGAGAGTCCGTTCCAAATAGTGCCCTTAAACGAAAGTCCAGTAAAGGTCCAATTTGAGGAGTCTTTTATGAAGTAGGAGAGTCCAATATTTCTTCCATATACCGCTAGAGGGTTATAGAGCATGTCCCATATATAGGTGAGTACCTCATGCAATGCGGTGATTAGGTGGTGCCTCTCTGTGACTCCTCTGGATGGCTGGTAGATGGCAAGGGCTGGTTCGGATCTAAATAGAGATTGTCCTGTTCCAATTGGTAACACCTGACGCGTTTCGCTGCATAAAGCTTGCAGCTTTTTCAAAGGTACCTTTGACACATTAGTCTTTAGTCACATTAAAATTGACACATTAGTGTAATTAATTGTTCTTTCCTCCTGGAGCGCAGCCTCCCCTTTTTCTTTTTGTTATGTCAAATTCTGACCTGCATGTTGCAGCAGAAATTAAAAATCATAAGACCAGGAGTCATTTTTCCAGTTTTCAATTGTCCAGCTTTGGTGAGCGCACATTGTAGCCTCTTGTTCTTAGCTGACAGAAATGGAGTTCAGTGCAGTATTTTGCTGCTAGCCCATCCACTTCAATGTGCAATGTGCATACCACTGTAATAATGTATGACTTATTGTTTTACTGTTTCCTTCCTGCATGCTTTAACCAGCCTGGCCATTCTCCTCTAACCTCTCTCCTTTCCTCTAACCTATCTTTTTAGCAAGGCATTTTTGCCCACAGAATTGTAACCCATTGGCTGTCTTGTGCGAAACTTCTAGGAATTCAGCAATTTGTGTGATGCCAAAATCACCCGCATAATACCAACAATCATTAACTGGTCGCTTAGATCACATTTCTTCCTCATTGTCATTTTTGCTCTAACTGAACATCGTGCCTATGTCTGCATGCTATACATTGAGTTGCTGCCAGAGGATTGGCTGATGACATATTTACACTAATGAGAGGTGTACAAGTGTCCCTTATCACGTGGCCACTGAATGTGTAACTCATGTAACAACGGGGTGGTATTCATGTGACCGCCGGTCAGCTGACCGACAGTCACATGACCTCCTCCACGAACCCGACGGCTCACTATGGTAGGTACTACTATTTCCACTTGTGGGTGTCCACGACACCCATAGAGTGGGAAGAGAATCTGCGGTCGCCACCGAGCCCACATCGTGGCGAACGCAGCGAGCCCGCGAGGGGCTTGCTGCACTCGCCCCTCCCCGCCGGGATCCTGGCGTCGGTATGCTGCCGGGATCCCGGCGTCGGTAAGCTGACCGGCGGTCTCCTGACCGCCGGTCAGCAGTATTACACCCGTAACAACGTGCTTATATGTGCTAATGCACAGAATACAAAACTTATATCACATAACACTTATATAATAATTTACAGTCATGCGCTTATTAGACATGCAGCTTCAGACTCACGTGATTTTTAACAATTTATTTTGTTCTTCTTTCAGTAAATAAGTTAAAAGGAAATGTGTGCCACAACAGAAGATATTCTATAATATACAACAGTATGTTTATTTAAATATAATACATTAAATCTATCAAAGCCTAACTGACTGGTAATATATAATATAGAATCATAGCAAGTCAGCGTTTAGAATGTGAAATACACTCTGCACTACAGACGGTTTACCAAGGCAATGAATAACCCAGATAATTGCTTGCAGGGTCATACTGTATACTGAACTACATTAGTGGTACCAAACTTTCAACCATTATACATTTTGCAGTCTCAGTGAGAAAGGGGTGTGGCCACATAACAGTTGGCGCATGACTTATCACTATAGGCATATGGTCACCCTAAAATGAGCATGTACCATAACCCTGAAGGCAGACCCACGTACTTCTCATGTGCTTGACCTACCCCAAACCCCTCCCCTGCAAAGACTCATGCACTGCAGCAGCACCCCCTTACAGCTACCTACCAACATTCCCACCATCAGGACAAAAGTCTTGGCTCTCAGGACAGCAGGACAGTTCTCCAGTACACAGACTGTGCTGCGTAAAAACCAAGACAGGGTGGCAGATATGGTAGCAATAACATGAGTGAAAGCCTCTTCAATAGTAGATTACATAGATTGCACTAAAACCATAAAACCAATGTCATGAATGCCCAAAGACCAGTCAGGACAGTAATGGTAACTGGTGGATAGGACAACATGCTGGATCCCACAGAAACATCCCATCTTCCGAGACCATGCTGTGGGTTACACAGACTTTTTCCCATGTAATGTCCCACTGGCTCTTATGTTGAATGTAAATAAACACTTGTTTATTCTGGTCTTATATGATCTTCTTTTACATAATTTCCAATAGCTTGTTCTACAACTACTGTACCACATGACAATCTGCTCCAATCATAAAGTTTAAAAAAAAACGAATAGCTTAGTACACATAATGGCGATCACTTGGCAGGTCAGATAAACGTTCCGGCCCAACAATTGTATAGGTGAGTACCCAGCATTACTTTTACTATTTCTCCAATGAATTTTTGAGTTCGTACCTTGTCTTTAAATTTATTTACTGCTTTTTTGAATGATGTCTTTCCTGCCTCCTACAGTCCGTTCACATTCAGTACCTTAATTTATGTTTGGCATTAGCAGTGCAGCTCCAGTTTCACACCTGCAGCTACTGCTGGACCTCTACAAGTAGTTGACACTATCCATGATGCACCTTCTATCCCCTGTCCAAGGTGCTGAAAGTGGCTGAGATGAAGGGCAAGATTATCCATCTGGGTATACAGCGTCATGGAATAAGTTTACAGCGTCCATCAAATTTCTAATTGTTCCTCTATTACATAGTAACACAGGCTGCAACAGGGCTGCAGAAGGTATAAGATATGTAGTACAAGATACACTAAGCAACATACATGTTACATGTTTTCCACTGATGCAGAGCTGGACACAACTTTGCTGAAATCAAAGCCATAAGCAAAGCTGCAACTATTGCATGTTGCATTCAGGTGCATTCAGGTATGCACCAGCAGCATATCTGCATGCTTTATAGCAGACATATGTCACATACACTTAAACACGCACACAAAAAAAACAATATATGCACAATCAACATTGAAATCACGTATCAGCATTAGTGGTGCAGCACTCAGCCAATCACAAATGATTCACTAGTGCTGTTTTCACTGTATGGGGAAAAGAGATTGGTGCTCTCTCACTGAAGGTACTTAAAATCAAATAGTAGTGTTTGCTCCCTTTTGAACCTGAAAGAGGGTTCCAGAACCTCTTGTAGTAAGAAATTACCTTTCAGGCACAGGTTCTGCTAAAAAAAATAAAAATGCCAGTATTACTTCTTATGAATAGCTTAAAAGTCTATTAAACATTGTCATGATGGGCTCCAAAAAAAGGTGGAAATGGCATCTGGCTTACGGTATATAAAAAAAAAACAGAGAATAAAATAGTTACACGTTTCAATGGTCCCTGCCCACTTCCTTAGACTTGTTTATGCCAATGGCAGCTGGCTCTCTTCATATAACTTGGGTTCTCCATGGCTGGCTCTCCTGTGACCAGCAGTTCTGGCAGTAGGGATGATCAGAAAGCCTCTCTCATTCTTGCTGCCAGAAGCCACCGGTCACATAATATAACTAGTTTATGCTCTGCTTCTTCATTATACTGTATGCCAGATACTGATTCCACCATTGTTGGAACCCACTGTGATGAACTCTTAATAAACTTTGAAGCAGGAGCGCTTCTAGAGAGGAGGAGGCCAGTGTGCAGACTCTGTCTGGGCCCCCTCCTCTCTAACCGGCAGTGCTGTAGACTCTGGGCACTAGGGTCACTAGGGGACCCTGGCGCTGTCCCAGAGTCTAGTGCGCATGCTTGGTGGCCATTTTCCCAGAGATTTCCTTACTGCGCATGTGCAAATCTCCAGAATAATGGCTGCCGCGCCATTTACCAAAGATGTGCTTACAGATGCTGCTGACGGCAGGGGACTACGGAGAGGTGAGTACTTAAAAAATGGGTGCAGTGTGGGCCTCCCTGGACCCCAGTGGCCCGTGTGCACTGCACACACTGCACCCATTGTAAATAAGCCAATGCTTTGAAGCCATTCATAATAAGTGGAACTGAGTAATTCTTTGGAAAAACCTGCACTGAAAAGGTAATTTTCTATAGTTCTCATTCTGCATCATCCCCTTGTGGCACTTAATTCACTTGGCTCACCAAACATCAATATATGACCAATCATTATTTAAGTGTCGCCATCTGAAGCTCCTACTGTACATCACTTAGCACCACAGTAACTGTAAAAAGTCTACTAAATCCATAGTAACCATCACTATATGACAGGCAACAGATAATTAGCACATGTATAGCAGCATGATGGCATGGTGGCTAGCATTACTGCCTTGCAGCCCTGAGGTCATTAGTTCCATTGCTGCACAAGGTGCCACCTGCGTGGAGTTTGTATGTTCTCCTCGTGTTTGTGTGGAGTTTACTCTGGGTGCTATGGTTTCCTCTCTCACTCCAAAAACATACTGGTAGGTTAATTGGCTTCTGACAAAATAAAATTACTCTATGTGTGTCCATCCATGTTATAGGGGTTATAGATTGTGAGCTCCACTGGGGCAGTGACTGATGTGTATGACTGAAACAGTCTTTGTAAAAGTGCTGTGCAGTGTGGGTGCATTGTATAAACAACTGTTAATATATAAGAAATAAGATATGTAGGGGAAAGGGTCACATAGCAATGACTGACACTACACTTACACTATCCCTGGTGGGAATGATGTGGGTAAAAGGCTGTAACTGGTGAATGAGGACTGAGATGGTAGGTGACAATATGTTATACTGTAGCACATGTCTCTTAGCTGCAAATATTGGTAGATGAGGGCTGCTGTCTGCTCTGCCCGGCTTGCTTGATTGATGTGATTTTATTAAAGGAAGCTTTCTCTTTCGCATGCTGTAGCTCTACATCCTGGTCAGAAATTCCTGTTTTGATAAAGCAAATGCATAAAAACATCTGGAGCAGACTATTATCTGCAGCGAGTCTGCTGAGGCATGTTTGCTACAGCGCTGTTAAATGGTGACCTTTCCTAAGGTAAACCTTGGTTCAGAGTGTTGTGTAGAAGTTTTCATAAACAAGAAGCAGATGCTCAGCTAGAGACTACAATGCTATAGAACTGTGTGATATTTATATGTTGCCTGTATTCTCTTATACACAAGGACAAATCAAGGAGCGGGCTAGCAGGGCGCTGCGGCCTGGAGGTGCTGCAGCAATCACCCCACTAGCGCCATCTCCTAGAGTTATGCCCCAAACTGTCGGGCATAAGGTCCCATCAGCTCTGCACAGAGGTGCAAGGTGGTTGGCTCATGAGGTAACACAGAAGGTTGGAAAGATAGAAAGCTAGAGTGACAGGGGAAAGGAGGCTGGAATGACAGGAGGCTGGAGTGATAGGGAGCAGGGGGCTCGAGTGACAGGGGCAGGAGGCTGGAAAGAAAGAAGACTGGAGTGATAGGGGGACGGAGGCTCAAGTGTCCGGGGCAGGAGGCTTTAAAGATAGAAGGCTAGAATGACAGGAGTCTGGAATAACGGGGCAGGAGGCTAGAAAGACAGGCAGTTGAGTGTCAGGCAGCAGGAGGCTGGAGAGACACAAGTGGCAGGAGGATGGAGGGTACACGGGGCGCGAGTCTAGTTAAACCAATGTTGTATGAAGAGGACATTGGTTATGCTCCTATACAAACAGGCATCTACCAGACCATGTGCTATCCTACATGAATTTTAAGGGGGGCTCCAAAGGGACTTTTTGCCTTGGTCTCCTCTTGGTCTAGAACCGATGCTTCCTATACAGTAAATGTAAAAATAAAGATATTCTTTGATTCTCTTCCTTTTGCCATACTTTAAGGTCATACTATGATTGTGTAGCAGTCAATGGGGGTAATTCTGAGTTGATCGCAGCAGCAAGTTTGTTAGCAATTGGGCAAAACCATGTGCACTGCAGGGGGGGGGGGGGCAGATATAACATTTGCAGAGAGAGTTAGATTTGGGTGGGTTATTTTGTTTCTGTGAAGGGTAAATACTGGATGTTTTATTTTTACACTGCAATTTAGATTTCAGTTTGAATACACCCCACCCAAATCTAACTCTCTCTGCACATGTTATATCTGCCCCTCCTGCAGTGCACATGGTTTTGCCCAACTGCTAACAAATTTGCTGCTGCGATCAACTCAGAATTAGGCCCAATGTAAACTCATGAAATATTAATAAAAATTAATGTCAAACACCTTTTGTTTAACTTAGCATAGTGTAAGCTATGAGACAAGTCTAATGTGCTGCTGCATCTGCACACAGGGCAGGTGAAAGGTTTCTCGACACCCTAGTCAAAAGCTCAGCCTACTGCCTCCCCCCCCCCATCTACTTATATTAGTCTGAAACCCGACACCGGAATGCAGAAAGGGAACAACATCCCGGCGCCGGAATCCCGACCAATGGGATCCCGAATGAGTGGACACCGTGGCGCTGCAGAGGTTAGCCACATGGGGGGGGGGGTAGGTTTAGGCTGCATCCCGGGGGGTTAGGGTTAGGCTGCGGGTAGGAGGGTTAGGGTTAGGCACCCCTCTCGGCGGGTTATGGTTAGGCTACAGGGTGGAAGGGTTAGCTTTAGCCAGCGGGTAGGGATGGTTAGGGGGTGGGGAGATGGTAGAACACCCTTTACTCACCCGTCTGTATTTTTAACTCTGGGATCCCGGCATTGGTATTTCAAACGCAGTGATACCATACGCCGGGATATCATACTGATCCCTACTGTCTGTTGTTTTATATAACAGATAGGTACTATATCTAATTATTAATAGTACTAGGGGCTGCAAAGCCTGCAATTGTTAATATGGCTCCTCATAGGGCCTCAGAAACTAAGCGTAATATGTGCGATGGGGTAATACACAGCTTCCACATATAACATGCACATATACACAATCACATACATCACACACACACATACAACATGCACATATACACATACATATCACACACACAACATGCACATATACACATACATATCACATACACAACATGCACATATATACATACATATCACACACATACATACACGTACGTACGTACGTACGTACGTACGTACGTACGTACGTACGTACGTACATATATATATATATATATATATATTATATATACACACACATACAGCATGCACATACACACTTACATATTGTGCAGCATGCACATATACAGACTACTGCAGACTGTACACTAGAGATGAGCGCCGGAAATTTTTCGGGTTTTGTGTTTTGGTTTTGGGTTCGGTTCCGCGGCCGTGTTTTGGGTTCGACCGCGTTTTGGCAAAACCTAACCGAATTTTTTTTGTCGGATTCGGGTGTGTTTTGGATTCGGGTGTTTTTTTCCAAAAAACCTAAAAAACAGCTTAAATCATAGAATTTGGGGGTCATTTTGATCCCAAAGTATTATTAACCTCAAAAACCATCATTTCCACTCATTTTCAGTCTATTCTGAATACCTCACACCTCACAATATTATTTTTAGTCCTAAAATTTGCACCGAGGTCGCTGGATGACTAAGCTAAGCGACCCTAGTGGCCGACACAAACACCTGGCCCATCTAGGAGTGGCACTGCAGTGTCACGCAGGATGTCCCTTCCAAAAAACCCTCCCCAAACAGCACATGACGCAAAGAAAAAAAGAGGCGCAATGAGGTAGCTGTGTGAGTAAGATAAGCGACCCTAGTGGCCGACACAAACACCGGGCCCATCTAGGAGTGGCACTGTAGTGTCATGCAGGATGTCCCTTCCAAAAAACCCTCCCCAAACAGCACATGACGCAAAGAAAAAAAGAGGCGCAATGAGGTAGCTGTGTGAGTAAGATAAGCGACCCTAGTGGCCGACACAAACACCGGGCCCATCTAGGAGTGGCACTGCAGTGTCACGCAGGATGTCCCTTCCAAAAAACCCTCCCCAAACAGCACATGACGCAAAGAAAAAAAGAGGCGCAATGAGGTAGCTGTGTGAGTAAGATAAGCGACCCTAGTGGCCGACACAAACACCGGGCCCATCTAGGAGTGGCACTGCAGTGTCACGCAGGATGTCCCTTCCAAAAAAACCTCCCCAAACAGCACATGACGCAAAGAAAAAAAGAGGCGCAATGAGGTAGCTGTGTGAGTAAGATAAGCGACCCTAGTGGCCGACACAAACACCGGGCCCATCTAGGAGTGGCACTGCAGTGTCACGCAGGATGTCCCTTCCAAAAAACACTCCCCAAACAGCACATGACGCAAAGAAAAAAAGAGGCGCAATGAGGTAGCTGTGTGAGTAAGATAAGCGACCCTAGTGGCCGACACAAACACCTGGCCCATCTAGGAGTGGCACTGCAGTGTCACGCAGGATGTCCCTTCCAAAAAACCCTCCCCAAACAGCACATGACGCAAAGAAAAAAAGAGGCGCAATGAGGTAGCTGTGTGAGTAAGATAAGCGACCCTAGTGGCCGACACAAACACCGGGCCCATCTAGGAGTGGCACTGCAGTGTCACGCAGGATGTCCCTTCCAAAAAACCCTCCCCAAACAGCACATGACGCAAAGAAAAAAAGAGGCGCAATGAGGTAGCTGTGTGAGTAAGATAAGCGACCCTAGTGGCCGACACAAACACCGGGCCCATCTAGGAGTGGCACTGCAGTGTCACGCAGGATGTCCCTTCCAAAAAACCCTCCCCAAACAGCACATGACGCAAAGAAAAAAAGAGGCGCAATGAGGTAGCTGTGTGAGTAAGATAAGCGACCCTAGTGGCCGACACAAACACCGGGCCCATCTAGGAGTGGCACTGCAGTGTCACGCAGGATGGCCCTTCCAAAAAACCCTCCCCAAACAGCACATGACGCAAAGAAAAAAAGAGGCGCAATGAGGTAGCTGTGTGAGTAAGATAAGCGACCCTAGTGGCCGACACAAACACCGGGCCCATCTAGGAGTGCCACTGCAGTGTCACGCAGGATGGCCCTTCCAAAAAACACTCCCCAAACAGCACATGACGCAAAGAAAAATTAAAGAAAAAAGAGGTGCAAGATGGAATTGTCCTTGGGCCCTCCCACCCACCCTTATGTTGTATAAACAGGACATGCACACTTTAACCAACCCATCATTTCAGTGACAGGGTCTGCCACACGACTGTGACTGATATGACGGGTTGGTTTGGACCCCCACCAAAAAAGAAGCAATTAATCTCTCCTTGCACAAACTGGCTCTACAGAGGCAAGATGTCCACCTCATCATCATCCTCCGATATATCACCGTGTACATCCCCCTCCTCACAGATTATCAATTCGTCCCCACTGGAATCCACCATCTCAGCTCCCTGTGTACTTTGTGGAGGCAATTGCTGCTGGTCAATGTCTCCGCGGAGGAATTGATTATAATTCATTTTAATGAACATCATCTTCTCCACATTTTCTGGATGTAACCTCGTACGCCGATTGCTGACAAGGTGAGCGGCGGCACTAAACACTCTTTCGGAGTACACACTTGTGGGAGGGCAACTTAGGTAGAATAAAGCCAGTTTGTGCAAGGGCCTCCAAATTGCCTCTTTTTCCTGCCAGTATAAGTACGGACTGTGTGACGTGCCTACTTGGATGCGGTCACTCATATAATCCTCCACCATTCTTTCAATGTTGAGAGAATCATATGCAGTGACAGTAGACGACATGTCCGTAATCGTTGTCAGGTCCTTCAGTCCGGACCAGATGTCAGCATCAGCAGTCGCTCCAGACTGCCCTGCATCACCGCCAGCGGGTGGGCTCGGAATTCTGAGCCTTTTCCTCGCACCCCCAGTTGCGGGAGAATGTGAAGGAGGAGATGTTGACAGGTCGCGTTCCGCTTGACTTGACAATTTTCTCACCAGCAGGTCTTTCAACCCCAGCAGACTTGTGTCTGCCGGAAAGAGAGATCCAAGGTAGGCTTTAAATCTAGGATCGAGCACGGTGGCCAAAATGTAGTGCTCTGATTTCAACAGATTGACCACCCGTGAATCCTTGTTAAGCGAATTAAGGGCTCCATCCACAAGTCCCACATGCCTAGCGGAATCGCTCCGTGTTAGCTCCTCCTTCAATGTCTCCAGCTTCTTCTGCAAAAGCCTGATGAGGGGAATGACCTGACTCAGGCTGGCAGTGTCTGAACTGACTTCACGTGTGGCAAGTTCAAAGGGCATCAGAACCTTGCACAACGTTGAAATCATTCTCCACTGCGCTTGAGACAGGTGCATTCCACCTCCTATATCGTGCTCAATTGTATAGGCTTGAATGGCCTTTTGCTGCTCCTCCAACCTCTGAAGCATATAGAGGGTTGAATTCCACCTCGTTACCACTTCTTGCTTCAGATGATGGCAGGGCAGGTTCAGTAGTTTTTGGTGGTGCTCCAGTCTTCTGTACGTGGTGCCTGTACGCCGAAAGTGTCCCGCAATTCTTCTGGCCACCGACAGCATCTCTTGCACGCCCCTGTCGTTTTTTAAAAAATTCTGCACCACCAAATTCAAGGTATGTGCAAAACATGGGACGTGCTGGAATTTGCCCATATTTAATGCACACACAATATTGCTGGCGTTGTCCGATGCCACAAATCCACAGGAGAGTCCAATTGGGGTAAGCCATTCCGCGATGATCTTCCTCAGTTGCCGTAAGAGGTTTTCAGCTGTGTGCGTATTCTGGAAACCGGTGATACAAAGCGTAGCCTGCCTAGGAAAGAGTTGGCGTTTGCGAGATGCTGCTACTGGTGCCGCCGCTGCTGTTCTTGCGGCGGGAGTCCATACATCTACCCAGTGGGCTGTCACAGTCATATAGTCCTGACCCTGCCCTGCTCCACTTGTCCACATGTCCGTGGTTAAGTGGACATTGGGTACAACTGCATTTTTTAGGACACTGGTGAGTCTTTTTCTGACGTCCGTGTACATTCTCGGTATCGCCTGCCTAGAGAAGTGGAACCTAGATGGTATTTGGTAACGGGGGCACACTGCCTCAATAAATTGTCTAGTTCCCTGTGAACTAACGGCGGATACCGGACGCACGTCTAACACCAACATAGTTGTCAAGGCCTCAGTTATCCGCTTTGCAGCAGGATGACTGCTGTGATATTTCATCTTCCTCGCAAAGGACTGTTGAACAGTCAATTGCTTACTGGAAGTAGTACAAGTGGGCTTACGACTTCCCCTCTGGGATGACCATCGACTCCCAGCAGCAACAACAGCAGCGCCAGCAGCAGTAGGCGTTACACGCAAGGATGCATCGGAGGAATCCCAGGCAGGAGAGGACTCGTCAGAATTGCCAGTGACATGGCCTGCAGGACTATTGGCATTCCTGGGGAAGGAGGAAATTGACACTGAGGGAGTTGGTGGGGTGGTTTGCGTGAGCTTGGTTACAAGAGGAAGGGATTTACTGGTCAGTGGACTGCTTCCGCTGTCGCCCAAAGTTTTTGAACTTGTCACTGACTTATTATGAATGCGCTGCAGGTGACGTATAAGGGAGGATGTTCCGAGGTGGTTAACGTCCTTACCCCTACTTATTACAGCTTGACAAAGGCAACACACGGCTTGACACCTGTTGTCCGCATTTCTGTTGAAATACTTCCACACCGAAGAGCTGATTTTTTTGGTATTTTCACCAGGCATGTCAGTGGCCATATTCCTCCCACGGACAACAGGTGTCTCCCCGGGTGCCTGACTTAAACAAACCACCTCAGCATCAGAATCCTCCTGGTCAATTTCCTCCCCAGCGCCAGCAACACCCATATCCTCCTCATCCTGGTGTACTTCAACACTGACATCTTCAATCTGACTATCAGGAACTGGACTGCGGGTGCTCCTTCCAGCACTTGCAGGGGGCGTGCAAATGGTGGAAGGCGCATGCTCTTCACGTCCAGTGTTGGGAAGGTCAGGCATCGCAACCGACACAATTGGACTCTCCTTGTGGATTTGGGATTTCGAAGAACGCACAGTTCTTTGCGGTGCTTTTGCCAGCTTGAGTCTTTTCATTTTTCTAGCGAGAGGCTGAGTGCTTCCATCCTCATGTGAAGCTGAACCACTAGCCATGAACATAGGCCAGGGCCTCAGCCGTTCCTTGCCACTCCGTGTGGTAAATGGCATATTGGCAAGTTTACGCTTCTCCTCCGACAATTTTATTTTAGGTTTTGGAGTCCTTTTTTTACTGATATTTGGTGTTTTGGATTTGACATGCTCTGTACTATGACATTGGGCATCGGCCTTGGCAGACGACGTTGCTGGCATTTCATCGTCTCGGCCATGACTAGTGGCAGCAGCTTCAGCACGAGGTGGAAGTGGATCTTGATCTTTCCCTAATTTTGGAACCTCAACATTTTTGTTCTCCATATTTTAATAGGCACAACTAAAAGGCACCTCAGGTAAACAATGGAGATGGATGGATACTAGTATACAATTATGGATGGACTGCCGAGTGCCGACACAGAGGTAGCTACAGCCGTGGACTACCGTACTGTGTCTGCTGCTAATATAGAATGGTTGATAATGAGATGTAGTATGTATAAAGAAGAAAGAAAAAAAAACCACGGGTAGGTGGTATACAATTATGGATGGACTGCCGAGTGCCGACACAGAGGTAGCTACAGCCGTGGACTACCGTACTGTACTGTATCTGCTGCTAATATAGACTGGTTGATAATGAGATGTAGTATGTATAAAGAAGAAAGAAAAAAAAAACCACGGGTAGGTGGTATACAATTATGGATGGACTGCCGAGTGCCGACACAGAGGTAGCTACAGCCGTGAACTACCGTACTGTGTCTGCTGCTAATATAGACTGGTTGATAATGAGATGTAGTATGTATAAAGAAGAAAGAAAAAAAAAAACACGGGTAGGTGGTATACAATTATGGATGGACTGCCGAGTGCCGACACAGAGGTAGCTACAGCCGTGGACTACCGTACTGTACTGTGTCTGCTGCTAATATAGACTGGTTGATAATGAGATGTAGTATGTATAAAGAAGAAAGAAAAAAAAAACCACGGGTAGGTGGTATACAATTATGGATGGACTGCCGAGTGCCGACACAGAGATAGCTACAGCCGTGGACTACCGTACTGTACTGTGTCTGCTGCTAATATAGACTGGATGATAATGAGATGTAGTATGTATAAAGAAGAAAGAAAAAAAAACCCACGGGTAGGTGGTATACAATTATGGATGGACTGCCGAGTGCCGACACAGAGGTAGCTACAGCCGTGGACTACCGTACTGTACTGTGTCTGCTGCTAATATAGACTGGTTGATAATGAGATGTAGTATGTATAAAGAAGAAAGAAAAAAAAAACCACGGGTAGGTGGTATACAATTATGGATGGACTGCCGAGTGCCGACACAGAGGTAGCTACAGCCGTGGACTACCGTACTGTACTGTGCCTGCTGCTAATATAGACTGGTTGATAATGAGATGTAGTATGTATAAAGAAGAAAGAAAAAAAAAAACCACGGGTAGGTGGTATACAATTATGGATGGACTGCCGAGTGCCGACACAGAGGTAGCTACAGCCGTGGACTACCGTACTGTACTGTGCCTGCTGCTAATATAGACTGGTTGATAATGAGATGTAGTATGTATAAAGAAGAAAGAAAAAAAAAACCACGGGTAGGTGGTATACAATTATGGATGGACTGCCGAGTGCCGACACAGAGGTAGCTACAGCCGTGAACTACCGTACTGTGTCTGCTGCTAATATAGACTGGTTGATAATGAGATGTAGTATGTATAAAGAAGAAAGAAAAAAAAAACCACGGGTAGGTGGTATACAATTATGGATGGACTGCCGAGTGCCGACACAGAGATAGCTACAGCCGTGGACTACCGTACTGTACTGTGTCTGCTGCTAATATAGACTGGATGATAATGAGATGTAGTATGTATAAAGAAGAAAGAAAAAAAAAACCACGGGTAGGTGGTATACAATTATGGATGGACTGCCGAGTGCCGACACAGAGGTAGCTACAGCCGTGGACTACCGTACTGTACTGTGTCTGCTGCTAATATAGACTGGTTGATAATGAGATGTAGTATGTATAGAGAAGAAAAAAAAAAACACGGGTAGGTGGTATACAATTATGGATGGACTGCCGAGTGCCGACACAGAGGTAGCTACAGCCGTGGACTACCGTACTGTACTGTGTCTGCTGCTAATATAGACTGGTTGATAATGAGATGTAGTATGTATAAAGAAGAAAGAAAAAAAAAACCATGGGTAGGTGGTATACAATTATGGATGGACTGCCGAGTGCCGACACAGAGGTAGCTACAGCCGTGAACTACTGTACTGTGTCTGCTGCTAGTATAGACTGGATGATAAATAATGATATAAAAAATATATATATATCACTACTGCAGCCGGACAGGTATATATTATATAATGACGGACCTGCTGGACACTGTCTGTCAGCAGAATGAGTTTTTTTAGAATAAAAAAACACCACACAAGTCACACGACGAGTGTTTAACTTTTTCAGGCAGACAATCACAATATACTGGTGGTCAGTGTGGTCAGGTCACTGGTCAGTCACACTGGCAGTGGCACTCTGGCAGCAAAAGTGTGCACTGTTTAATATGTACTCCTGGCTCCTGCTATAACCTATAACTGCTCCCCAGTCTCCCCCACAATTAAGCTGTGTGAGCACAGTCAGATATTATACATAGATGATGCAGCACACTGGGCTGAGCACAGATATGGTATGTGACTGAGTGACTGTGTATCGTTTTTTTCAGGCAGAGAACGGATTATATTAAATAATAATAAAACTGCACTGGTGGTCTCACTGGTCAGTCACTAGTATAACTAACTAACTACTATCAGCAAAATTCTGCACTCTCTGAGTACTCCTCCTAAGCTCCAGTAAATGAAGTGTCTCACTCTCACTCTCCTATCTATTTCTAAACGGAGAGGACGCCAGCCACGTCCTCTCCCTATCAATCTCAATGCACGTGTGAAAATGGCGGCGACGCGCGGCTCCTTATATAGAATCCGAGTCTCGCGATAGAATCCGAGCCTCGCGAGAATCCGACAGCGTGATGATGACGTTCGGGCGCGCTCGGGTTAACCGAGCAAGGCGGGAAGATCCGAGTCGCTCGGACCCGTGTAAAAAAACATGAAGTTCGGGCGGGTTCGGATTCAGAGGAACCGAACCCGCTCATCTCTACTGTACACACTCTGACCACTTGTTTCTCTGCTCTAACCAGCTGTGTTAACATGGCAGAGCAGGGAGAAACCAGCAAGGTGCCAGTGACCTGATCTCCAGGAATCGGGCTGCTGATTCACCACAGTTTCAGGTTACCTTTGCTCTACGGCGTCTCTGTCCAGTGAAACTGCGCCCCGGCATCCCCATAGTCCGTCACTTCAACACACTGCAGGAGCACGCTCTGATCCGCTGCTGCCTCCCCCGCTCCTCAGTGTCTCTGTACAGAGAAGCAGCGCCCCGGCATCCCTCGAGCCCGTCATTTCCGCGCGCAGCAGCAGCACGCTCAGCTCTGCTGCCGGCGCCACCGCTATCAACTCCTCCACTCCTAGTCAAACAGAGCAGCCTGGGACAAATCATCTGTGGCTGCATCCTCCAGATGCAATTATTTTGACAACATTTTTATTTTAGCGGGACTCTGAAGCGTGCCGCCCTCCAGTGGCAGGCGCCCGTAGGCAGCTGCCTAAAGCTGCCTAGTAGTGGCGCCGGCCCTGTCTGCACACTGTGCATGTGTTGTACAAAGTGATCGCAAGCTGCACATTTGACACACCATGCATAAGCACACTGGCAGAAACTGAAAGTAAAGACGGATTGATCCATCCTGTGAAGTGGGCATTTCTGGGTGACAAATGGACGGCGTACATGGAACTGATCTGACTCAGGAGTGTCATGGATGTGTAGTAAGCCGTCAGTGCTTGTTTATGGCATGCGTATGGAGATGGGACATCTGATTCTGGCTGATCATATACACCCAGCACTGGGTTTGTATAAGTCCCAATACTAATAATTACGGCTGTGGAAAGAAAACAGTGGACGGCCAGGTCTTCCACTTGCAAACACATGGATGCTCACAATAGTGTAAGGTAGCAAGCAGGCTTCTTCAGCCGGGAGAAATAGCAGCCACAGATGCACCCGACTCAGCTCCTTGTCTGTTGAACAAGTTGTGTTTCTGAGCCTATTGTGTTACACTAAAATCCACATTCTGAGGACAAAAAAACTAAAAAGTTCTTAAATATTTAGTATGAAAACTGCTGTGAACAGCACCACACATAACAAGTACTCTCCAGCTGTTCTGTGCAGCACATCACTGTGCACCCGCTGATGGGTTACACATAGCTGTGTCTCTGATTTGTAGACGATAAGCCAGTCAAAATTCTGGCGCATTTAGTAATATGCATGAATCAATAATGTATTATTATTATTATTGTTATTTATATAGCGCACACATATTCTGCAGCGCTTTACAGAGAGTGTTTTGTCTATTGACACTGACATCAGTCTCTGCCCCAGAGGAGCTTACAATCTTTATTTACTACCACATGTACACACACAAATTAACGCAAGGGTTCATTTTGTTTTGAGCCAATTAACCTACCAATATATTTTTGGAATGTGGGAAGAAATCAAAGTACCCGGAGGAAACATACGCAAGCATGGGGAGAATATACAAACTCCACATAGTTAGGTCTGTGGTGGGATCAAACCCATGACCTCAGTGCTGTGAGGCAGCAATGCTAACCATTACACCGTCCGTACTGCCCAAAGAATTTCTATTCTTATACAGTAACAGTAGCAGTATGACTTGCAGTGTGTATCAGCTGAGTACACATTGGTTTGATCAGACTTCACACAAGACACTATGCACCTACAAAGAAGCCATGGGTGACTGGAGGATACTAAGGGGTAAATTTACTAAAACTTCTAAAAATGTGGTGATGTTGCCCATAGCAACCAATCAGATTGTGTCAGATCATTTTCTAGGATGCAATAGAGAAATTATAGAATCTGATTGGTTGCTATGGACAACATCACCACTTTTTATTTTTAGAAGCTTTAGTAAATTTACCCCTGAGAAGGGATGACTTGTGGTCGCGGGGATAATGAGTCGCTAGGACACATACTGTATATGAATTTGTTACTTCAGTAACGCTACACCACGGAAAGTGCAACAGAAATATTCACCCAGCAGAAACGAGCTTCAAATGTGACATATTTAGACATATTTAGATATTTCTTAATGAGCTCAGATGAGTATACTGCTAATATGTCAGATAGGTAGCCATTCCTCTTACCGAGCTGATCATTTCCATCAAGGAAATTACTTGCGCAAAGTCTGACACCTCTGCAGCGCAGAAGATTTATGTGCGAGGTCTAAAGGGACAACATTTGGTAACTGACAACTTGAGTTACAACAGTGGAGTGAAGCAGCAAGAGGGGAAAATAGACAAAAGTCTAAAATGGTATTGGCAGCACTCCAGCTAGAAGTCCAGAACAATCTGACATTTAGCCACTGTGATCAGCAATGTCTGTCCACCTGGTGCATGATGGCACATTGTTGGTTTGGCAGTCAGGATTACACCTATAACCCCCCCTCCCCCCACCCCCTTGGTTTCCAGCTCAGTCTTAACAGTTGCCTGCAGAGTATTGCCAATAGGGACGATGCTCACAATTATTAAAGAAAACACAAAAATAAAAAACCATAAAAAATGACAATGATAAAGAGGTTTTTGTCATCAACTACACAATTTAGGTTGATCCAACTTAGGTCGACACTCATTAGGTCGACCACTGAAGGTCGACATTGCCCTTAGGCCGACATGCATTAAGTCAACATGGTCAATAATTCGACATGTACTAGGTCGACATGAGTTTTAAAAAAAATATATATATATTTTTTGGATTTTTTCATACTTAACGATCCACGTGGACTACGATTGGAACAGTAATCTGTGCCGAACGAAATGGTAGCGGAGCGAGGCACCTTGCCCGAAGCATGGTGAGCGGACACGGTGTACTCATTTGGGTTCCCCGTCCCTTTACGGAGAAAACGACACCAAAAACAGTAAAAAAAAACTAATGTCGGCCTTTTGACCTGTCGACATAGTACATGTCAACCTAATGGCCATGTCGGCCTAATGCATGTCGACCTAAGGACAATGTCGACATTCAGTGATCGACCTAATGAGTGTCGACCTAAGTTGGGTCGACCCATACCCCAATTTAGTATTTACTATTTTCCAAGCAATGGGAAAAACACTTTCTATCCAGTTACATGTACAAAGCTTGTTTATTAAATACTAATCGTCAACAGATCAAGTGAGAGTATATATTGTAAAGGGGATGTGGCAGATTTCTCTAATGTCTCACAAGGTTCTATTTGGAACAATGGGCCTAATTCAAGGTTGATTGCAAAACAACATTTTCCTCTAAATGGCAAAACCATGTGCACTGCAGAATGCAGATGGGGCAGATATAACATGTGCAGAGAGAGTTAGATTTGGGTGGGGTGTGTTCAAACTGAAATCTAAATTGCAGTGTAAAAATAAAGCAGCCAGTATTTACCCTGCACAGAAACAATATAACCCACCCAAATCTAACTCTCTCTGCAAATGTTATATCTGCCCCACCTGCAGTATACATGGTTTTGCCCATTTAGAGGAAAATGTTATATTGCAATCAACCTTGAATTAGGCCCAATGTGTGCAATGTCTGCATTTATTCAGCAGCAATTCCAAGGTGATTTTCCCATTCGGAAGCCCAGATTTTGGAACTGACTAATACCCCTTTTCCACCTACGAGCACGGGTCGCAGCCGGGAGCCTGACGCGGGAGCTGCCCCCTGCTGCGACCCGTGCTCGGCCCCTTTCCCATCAGCAGTCACAACCCGGCATATGCCGGGTTGGTGACGCTTCTAGTGACGCGGCAGGGGCGGCGCAGAGAGATCACATGATCTCCCAGCGCCGCCCTTCCATACAGTGTAAACGGGAGCCGCGTCGCATCGACACGGCTCCCGTTTACACTACAACCCTACCCGGATCATTCCCGTGTCCTACCCAGGTAGATAGCCGGGTAGGATCACGGGTCACTTGATCCGGGTTTACCCTTTTCCACTTGCAAAAAACACGGGTAAATGCGCGCCCCCGTGCATTTACCCGTGTTTTATGAGCTAGTGGAAAAGGGGTATTAGAAACTGGAAAGTCAGTGATCTATAGACTGGGTCTGGGACTCCAGGTCGACACCAAAAAGGTCGACACATCTTATGTTGATACCAAAAAAAGTCGACACACCTTAGGTTGGCATGGACAATATATCGACATGGACAAGGTCAACATGGAAAAAGGTCGACATGAGTTTTTTATGTTTTTTTGGTGTCGTTTTCTTCGTAGACTGTCCCCTCGCATGGCTCGCTTCATGCTTTGGGCAACTGTGATAGGCACTGCTGCGCTCATCACAGGTTACCGTTCCCAATCGTAGTCCACGTGGATCGTAAAGTATAACAAGTTGAAAAAATGAAAACATTTTGAAAAACCCATGTTAACCTTTTGACCATGTCGACCTAAGGTGTGTCGAACAACTGGCTTAGACCTAAGGCGTGTCGACCAATTGGCGGCTACCTAAGGTGTGTCGACCTTTTTTTGTGTCGAGCTGGAGTCCGGATACCCTATAGACTATGGGGTGGGAAGGGGGAAGGGGGGAAGTGTATGCTACGCAGGAACTAGACACTGGTTGTGCTCAGTTTAAATAACGGTGAAGATTCGGGACATGCCTATACCTTGTGTACACAGGTGAGTGAGTCAGAGAGAAATCTGAGAAGAAGTCCAGTACTGCTCTGACACTCCCAACTGAATATGTAAATTGGATGGTATTGGGGAAGTTGGATTAGAAGTGACCTCTCTGGAACAGTATGCTTCCTATTGCAGCCGGGGTAATGGTTGTCCCAGTACAGATCAAACAGCAGATTCTGGTAATGATACTCTACTATTAGGAAAACAAATTGTATATTTTTAACATATCATATCCATTAATAATAGTGATCTCAGGCCTGGTAATATACCCAGCTACACTGATTTATCCAACAGTGATAATACATTCAGAAAAAAAGCCCAGAAGTAGTAGAATACCTAATAAACTATCCAGCAGTAGCAAGATGGTACTAAGAAGGCCAGTAGTATACCTGACCCCCAAACTCCCTACCTGGTACAGTATACCCAACAGTAGTAATTTACATAGAATAAATATACCCTTTTCCCATTAATATGCCATGCAGCAGTAAAATGGCAAGTGGTGAGACCAACAAGAGCAATGTAACCAGCCATATGTGCAGCACTAGTAATACGCTGACATACCAGATATTGGTCCAGCAGTAGTAATATAGCCAGAAACATGTCGAGAACTTGACCGATAATACCCTAAATAACAATATTAACCAGTAGTACTTATGTTCCAACCTCTTTCTCGTGGTTATAGGTCCACCAGTAGTAGTGCTGCCGTAGTGATAGTGCCACACATATAGTGGCAACTGGCTGAAAGCGCTGCATTTGCATCACATTGCAGTGAGGTTTAACAGTGACGCATGTTCAGAAGAATACGTTTAAAAGGACCTTCCTGGCAGATCTGTCTCTGATAAGACTCAGTGTAATATAACTACCCGTGTCTCTCCCACCTCTGCCGCTAGTCCAGGTCTGCTTCTACCTTTCTCAAAATAAATATGGTGAAAAGGTGGATGACAAGTAATATGTGGGATGTTGGGAGATGGTATTGGCACTGCAGTAGCGGATCATGCCACGGACAAGCAGAACTTTTGCCCGGGGCGCCGCCTTCCGGAGGGCGCAAGGCGCCGCACCAGGGCAAGATCCGCTGCTGCTGTGTGCCCCCCGCTGCCCGCTACCCCCCTGCTACTAGACCCCCCTGCGTCTAGTTTCCCTTCGTGGAGAGGACCTTTGCTGTGCGGTGCGCGATGACATCATCGCGCACCGCACATCATTTCAGTCTGTACAGGGGGCGTAAATTACCATGCCTCCTGCACGAAGCCACACCCCCTAATGCCGCCCGGGGCGCCAGAAGCCCCGGAACCGGCCCTGGGTATTGGCATAAAGTTTTTCTTTTCCAGAGTTACATTTTTTTTTATAAATCAGTGTAGAAACTCAACAAACCTGTATGGGAGTAGATTTATAGGAGGAAACCCCTTTGTGTTGTTTCAGCTTTTACACACTACATTAGCTTTAAATGCCCCAGGCAATGAACGTATGCTGTGAAAACCGAGAAGAAAATGAACCTAAAATTATTTACAATGGGAGAAAGTTTACATCTACCATTTATTGGCTTTTTGTTGGCAGTGTGTACTATATTGCAGCATATATAAATTGTTTTTAAATGTTTTCCCTGAAAGTGCGAGGAGAACATATTTTAAAATACCAATCATTTAAGTATAAAGTTGCTACAGGCTATTGACTCAATCAGCCCTAAGATGTTGTCTTCACCAGTTATTACAATCACTGGGAATACAAATTAAACTTACATCACTGACGTGAGTTAAATAAGGCTAACATAACAATCTAAAGCAAGCAATGAGTCACAAAGACCAGGAGCAGTTTATTTCCACTATGCTCACATCAAATTCTGATGAGGCAACGCAACACTACAGAGCAGCATCTCCGAAGATGTGGGGCATCAGTTCTTACACATTAAAGGGGCCTATTAGCCAAAATAATGACAACACCATTTTAGCAACTGGTCTATTGATCAAAGGCTGAACACTGGAAGTAAGAGAGATTTCCTATGTTCAGCTAAGTATTGCAGTCCCCAGAATTCTTAATGGAAATTGCAGTCTTCTCCAATTTATTAAGCTTTGAAAATCAGGCTTACGTTGGTAAATAGACGCTCAAAATAACTACTTATTGCTGTTACACACAGGAGATGCAGCTAAAATACTGGCTGTCTGGATCCCGGCGTATTTCATACAAGATCCATGCACAATGATAAGTGACAGTTTATGTGGCACTACTACCACTAATGATACACACGCCACTAAGGCTGCTCTTTTCTACCAATCTGCAGCTAAATATTGCAATAGAGCAGAGGAGGAGGAAAGGATGTGAGGTGAATCTTGTGTCCTTTCCGCAAATAAGGAAACATCCCCTAACTGTGCAGACTTCATCACTTTATCTTTTGAATAATAATCTTAGTCTGATGAGCAAAATCTCCTGCAGATTCAAATATAGAAGCTCTTAAAGATGAAGTTATCAATCCACTCATTAACTGATGATGGTGCTAGCTAAACCTTTTGGAACTTGTTAAATTCAACATATCTAAATCTCTATAGAGAATTATGGGGGTGGTTGCTGTGAGCATCTTTGTAATGACCGCAGGCGATATATCCTGCATTACAGTATTCTTAAATAGTGTCTATAAGTAATATTGCCACAATCATACAGAATAAGCCGTTTTGGAATGTCTTAAGTATGGAAATGATTTGATCAGTAGGGTCGCACCTGGGAATGTGTACGCGGGTGCTTCCCAGGTGCGACCCGGCTTGAGACTCCTTCAGACTTGCAGCCCGACCCGGCATATTGCCGGGTTGGTGACGTCACCACTGACGTTACCGGAGGCTGTGCTTGGAGATAATCATCTCCAAGCACCGCCTGCTCATATGGAGAGAACGGGTGCCGGGTCGCCTTGACCCGGCATACCCGTTCACACTGCACCGCATCCCGGGACGATCCTGGATTCAACCCTGGTCGAGACCTGGGATGAAATGCCGGGACGCTCGTCCCGGGATATTGTTCCTGTACCCTTTCACACTGAGCAAATTCCCGGGTTGATGCGCGTTCATGTGCAATAACCCGGGAATTTTTTGTCAGTCTGAAAGGGTTTTTAAACTGTGCAGGGATGTATCAGTAATGCTGGGTAAGATATTGAAGACATGTTGTTAAGGGCGGAATTCCATTAGCTGCAATAAATTACTGTGGGCTAATTGCTCGCCCAGGGCTATCCAGTTAGTCCAGAAGCCAGCAGTTATAGATTTTTTTTATTTGTCTCAGTGGCATGTAAAAAATCCCCAATAATAGTGGGTTAACGAGTGCCGCAACCCTGTTAACACATAGTGGGTGATTCCGAGTTGACCAAAGACATGTCCAAAGACATTTGGGGGGACGCCCAGCACAGGGCTATCCCGCCCCGAATGTCAGCGCCGCCCCCCCCCTGCTTTTTAGGAGTAGCTCCCGGCCAGCGCAGCTTTAGCATGCTGGCCGGGAGCTACTCGTTGCTCCCCGGCCTGCAACGGCTGCGTGTGACATCACCTGCGTTGGCCGGACTGCGCCCACGAAACGGCGGGCAAACCCTGCCGTTCTTCCCCCTCCCCCGCCCAGCGAGCACCTCTGCCTGTCAATCGTCCGCCTGGCATGCGCCGGCGCTCTGCGGCACCGGCACATGCGCAGTTCTGACCCGATCGCACCACTGCGATAAACTGCAGCGTGCGATCGGGTCAGAATGACCCCCATAATTCTGTGAACTTTTCATGGATTCTGTGTGTTAACACCCATTAACACACTAATTTAATGGACGTTAACAAGGCTGTCTAGTGAAAAAGGGAGTGCAACTGAATAGCCCGGGGCGTAAAAGCCCGAGGCTACTTCCCTTTTACACCCGTGAAAAGTTTTCAGAGGTAATTGAATTCACCTCTATGTCTAAAGAAGGCTGTAACAGGGGTATCTAGCCAAACCTGTCAAATTCCACCATACATACTCCACAAAGTAACAAAGTAAGCACGTACTGTATATTTTAAATAAATGATGACATGTTTTACCAGTTGTGTTAGTAACACCTGAGTGCTATGTTATCTGGCTGATTTTATTGGAAGGGGAGGGGGGGGGGGGGGTTTGTGGCTTGTTTGTTTTCTATATGCGTTTATCCACTTCCTTTCAGCACCTGATGCTGCTGCTTGTAACTGACTTTTTGCTTTTCAATTATGTAGCTGAGGTTAGTATGGTGTGATCAACCACAATACGCACTACTTGGGGGGTGTCATTTATTTGTTAAAAATAAATTAGTTTGTATGTGCTTGCTTCTTGGAAGAGAGGACAAAATGTCCGTTTATTAAAGAAAAGAATAGGGGTTCTGCAGATAAACAGTTTTGGACAAAGGGCACTAAGAAGAGAACCACGGAGGAAAGTGAGACCTAGGCAAAGGTCAGTGTTAGTATGCAACAGTACAAGTAACAACAGACCCTATGGGGTAAATTTACTAAAGCTTGTAAAACAGAGAATTGATGATGTTGCCCACAGCAACCAATCTGATGTTGACTATTTCTCAATTGCCTTTTAGAAAATGACAGACAGCATCTGATTGGTTGCTATGGGCGACATCACCAATTCTCTGTTTTAGAAGCTTTAGTAAATTTACCCCAATGGCTAGAAAGACAGAGAGAAAGAAAATGGCCTGGATAATGGATAAAAGCTTCTTTGAACACTTTTACATGTGTACACTGTAGCACCTTAGTTTATGTCTGAAATACTGTATGAATCTGAAGATTAAAGGTGCAAAGTAAAGTCATAAACAAAGAAAGTATGAAGCATAAAAAGCATAAGCTCCAGCCATGCAAATAACAATGTCATGCACTATACACAGAGTCAGCAACACAGTTAAGCCATTCATACACAGGATGGTGTGTAAAGCATGTACCGACCTTTTGAAGGGTGTGAGGAAAAACGGTGTTATACGCATATGAAGCACATATGTGCAATAAAAATTTTTATTTACTTGGCCGATGAGGAAAAGAAACACAATAATCACCATTTTATTCCATTAAATACCGAAAAAAGCATTGCCATCAATGTTTACATAAATGGTTCCTTGATATTTTGTTTCTGTAGATTGCTTTACTTCACATTCCATAACACTGTTTAAAGAGCAATACACTTTAACAGGCTTTATGGGCGAAACTTTGCAACATACTCTAATAAACGTAAGTGGGGGATAGGCATTTTAAAGGATTTAAGCTTCTGTAATATGTGTCTATACTGAATAGACTGCAACCTATGTTTAAAACACTGAGGGATATAAATTGCTATAGAAAAGTAATCACCAAATACAAATAGAACCGTCATTTAACATACATACATAGTAACATAGTTAATGAGGTTGAAAAGAGGCAAAATGCCCCTTGGGTTCAACCTGTATTCGGTATTAAGGTGAGCTCACTATCATGTCCCTGCTGAAGTAAAGTTTTTAGGATTAATTAACAACTATAATTCATGTACCTCCCAGTTTATCAATGTGAATTTTTTGTTTTGTTTTTAAATGCTATAACCTTGGATATCTTTTTTTTGTTAGAAATTTATCCAATCCGTTTTTTTATGTATTTACCGAGTCCGCCATTACCATCTTTTCTGGCAGGGAGTTCCAAATCTTTATTGCCCTAAATGTGAAGACCCCTTTCCTACGTTGTGTGCGGAATTTTTCTCCTCTAGCCTCAGCGAGTGCCCACGTGTCCTATATTGAGTTTTTTTTAATGAACATATCCCTTGATAACTCCTTGTATTGTCCCTTTACATATTTGAAGGTATTAATAATGTCTCCTCTTAGATGCCTCTTTTCTAGAGTATATTCAACCTAGTCTTTCTTCGTAGTCCAATGCCTCTAGCCCTTTAATCAATTTAGTAGCTTGCCTTTGAACTCTTTCAATTTCCCAGATATCTTTTTTATAATGCGGTGCTCAAAACTGAACACAATATTCCAGGTGTGGACGTAGCAATGATTTGTACAGTGGCCGGATTACACTCTCGTCCCTTGCCTCAATTCCCTGTTTAATGCACGCTAGCACCTTACTTGCCTTCTTTGTTGCACTTTGAAATTGTGTACTGTTATTAATCTTATTATCTATGAGTACCCCCAAGTCTTTTTCCACTAATGTTACCCCTACATTTTCCCCATTTAATGTGTAGGATGCTACTTTATTCTTTGTCCCAAAATGCGAAACTTTGCATTTTTCTATATTAAACACGTATAGTAAGAAAAAAAAGCACATGATTGCTGCAATTTTGCATGATTCGCACGGAACTGTGGCTCTACCGATTAAATGATGATGCCAAACAATATATTATTAATTCATAATTTTAAACATATTTATAACGTATCTCCTTATGTGCAGGAAATGTCAGTCATGGCTCTTGTATTCCCCTGCCTTCATTACTCACTGAAATAGAACTTGTCAGGCAGCCACAACCACAGTTCATCCCCTAGCTGTTATATCATATGAGCTGGAGTCTTTACATTCAATGAAAGATGTGAACCAGGGGCGTAGACAGAACTTTGTGGGCCCCATAGCAACATTTTGAAAGGGCCCCTGTCCCAATGTTTCTACAGAGACACCTTTCTCTACAGCATTTGTTCATTTGGGATGTAGTTAATATCCCGGTGTAGTTGATATCCCACTGAGAATGCCGACAGCTGCGCAAGGGCTATTCCCACTCGTCTGTGTCCACGACACCCATAGAGACAGAATAGAACCTGTGGCATTCTGGCGGCAAGGATCCAGACGTCAGTATTCTGGCTGCCGGGATTCCAAACCCAACCCGTTAAATATATCATGCCCCATAGTAAAATTCCTCCCAACATCAGCGGTGAGCAAGGAGGGATTTTTTGTGTATGAGGAAGGTGAGAACCCAAAATTAAGCGTGGCTTAGCAGCAAAGGGTGCGGCCTCGTTGGGAATGCCGAATTTGTGAGCCATGCCCCCGCATTTTTCATCATGCTCGGGTCTTGCCCAGTACTGCGGGAGCTGCTGGACAGCCCCCAGCCTCTCTCCCTGCCGGCACCGTTTGTGCTGCTCTACAGCGGTATCAGCCTGTCCGCCCCCAACCTACCCTTGCCCGCAGGACACTGTGGCCCTCGGATGGGACAGTCCCAGACAGTTGAAAGGTATGTAGTAATGCCCTAGTTTATGTTATGCCCCATAGTTAATAAGATGCAGAAAGTCAGCAAGTATGCCCCTAAGCCTCAGGGCCCTACATCAATGGCACAATCTGCACCCACTATAGCTACGCACATGGTGTAAATCAGGTAGCAGGTACAGTCATAGGCGTGCGCACGGGGGGTGCCTGGTGCGCACAGGCACCCCCTAATGTCCGGCACCCCCCTCACAATGGTGCGTTGGTGGGGCCACGTTGTCCGGGTGACTCTCTCTCCCCTCCTGACAGGCAGCCGTTCGGGTATACTGCGGAACCGGACCGCGTTATTTAATGGAACTGTGGGTGCGTACTGTATGGCCAGGCAACAAGCTGAAGGGGCCGGGCTGCATGATGAGGCTCATAGCGGGTGGAGCTGAGGGAGCCTCCCAGAGTGCAACTTCTCAAAGACATTCAGTGTGCTGAGAGGCCGGGCCGACTGATGAAGCGGCCAGCAGGTGGAGCCGAGTCAGATGAGAGGTGCAGGAATAACCTGCAGACTGGGTGGCTGGTGGTGGTGGGGTAAGGTGATTACTGGAATGACAACTGACAGAGGGACACGCTGATGCTGATGATAATGGCTGCAGCCTGCTTCTCAATCAGAGGCAGATTGTATGCCTGTGACAGTGTGAGCAAGAAGCAGCCATTATCATCAGCACAGCGTGTCCCTCTGTCAGCTTTTGCGTTGGATCCAGGTTTAAGCAGGGTTACATGGGGGTTGTGCGCCCCCCTCCCCCAGGGGATGTATTCATTCCTCACTTGAACTAGTTCACTTCAGCTTCCTCTCTCCTCACTCATGTTGCCCCGCCCCCATATGACAGCTCCTTCCTCGTCCCCTGCTTCCCCTGACTGGGCTAGACAGAGGGAGACTGAGACACTCAAAGACATTCCCCAACTGTATCTCTGCTCCTCCCCCACTCCACGTCTGAGTTTGCTCTCCCCACCCTTCTGTGCCTCAACTCCCTCTCCCATATGTGCCTCAACTCCCTCTCCCATATGTGCCTCAGCTCCCTCTCCCATATGTGCCTCAGCTCCCTCTCCCATATGTGCCTCAGCTCCCTCTCCCATATGTGCCTCAGCTACCTCTCCCATATGTCCCTCAGCTCCCTCACCCATATGTGCCTCAGCTCCTTCTCCCATTTGTCCCTCGGCTCCCTCCCCCATATGTCCCTCAGCTCCCTCTCCCATATGTGCCTCAGCTACCTCGCCCATATGTCCCTCAGCTCCCTCACCCATATGTGCCTCAGCTCCTTCTCCTATATGTCCCTCAGCTCCCTCCCCCATATGTCCCTCAGCTCCCTCTCCCATATGGGCCTCAGCTCCTTCTCCCATATATCCCTCAGCTCCCTCTCCTATATGTGCCTCAGCTCCCTCACCCATATGTGCCTCAGCTCCTTCTACCATATGTCCCTCAGCTCCCTCCCCCATATGTCCCTCAGCTCCCTCTCCCATATGGGCCTCAGCTCTTTCTCCCATGTCCCTCAGCTCCCTCTCCCATATGTGCCTCAGCTTCCTCTCCCATATGTGCCTCAACTCCCTCTCCCATATGTGCCTCAGCTCCCTCTCCCATATGTGCCTCAGCTCCCTCTCCCATACGTGCCTCTGCCACTTCCCTCCTCTGTGCCTCGGCCCATTTGACTTCTGTAATTCTGACACTATCTTCACCCCCTCCCCTTCCCCATGTGCCCCTGCCCCTTTCTGTGTACCTCTGCTGCTTCCTCATGTGTTCCTCTGCCACCCCCATCCCACTATGGCTGGTCGCTGAGATCAGTGGCGAAGACCATATACAGCGCCACATAATCCATCTAAAGGATGATAGGTAAGCACACTTTTCTATTGATAATTTTATAATTTTTCTTTGTGTGTGTGTGTGTGTATATATATATATATATATATATATATAAAATTTTACGTGTGTGTGTGTATAGATGTATTTATTTACATTTCTGTTTTACATGTACTTGACTTATTTACATATCTGTTTTATGTGCGTACATATATTTATTTTACATTTCTATTATATGTGCATGTGTGTATACAGTATACATATATATACACACACACACACTTTTCTTTACATGTCTACTTTAGCAGTGTGTATTTGTGTGTGTGTGTGTGTGTGTGTGTGTATATATATATATATATATATATATATACATATACACACATATAGAGAGAGAGAGCGAGGCCGCGGCACTCACGGGGATAACCCTCAAAACCACCTCAGGTGCAACATCTCTCAATAGGACATCTAGTCCTTCTAAAGTCAGTCAATGTTTCATTTTATTTCTAAAATTTTGTCAGTACACGTCCCTGTGGTGGTATTAAGGGTTAGCCCTGTGAGTGCCGCGGTCTGTATCTACATCTATTATTACCCCCCCTGAGGGCACCCGGGCATCTTTAATTTATACATTTATGAATGGAATGAAGGGGACCAGTAATGAGGGGGGTAAGCATAATAAGACAGATGGGGCCAGGAACAGGAAGTGTGGAGGTGACCTGCAGATACTGAGTACAGTTATTACAGGGTCCCGCATTGCCTGCACCCCTGTCATGTCAATGAACATGGGAAAAATGAGAGAGGGAACCTAACAGACTGGCTCATGGTGTGTGGAATTACGTGAATTTCGGCTACTGCTGTGTGGCGTAATGTGAATTTTGCATCATACTGTGTGGCATAACTTGAATTTATCCTCATACGGTGTGTTATAATGTGAATTTTGGCTCATACCGTGTGGCATAACTTGAATGTATCCTCATACTGTGTGGCATAACGTGAATTTCAGCTCATACTGTGTGGCATAACGTGAATTTCAGCTCATACTGTGTGGCGTGATGTGAATTTTGTCTCATACTGTGTGGGGTAATGTGAATTTTAGCTCATACTGTGTGGCATAACTTCAATTTATCCTCATACGGTGTGTTATAATGTAAATTTTGGCTCATACTGGGCCAGATGGCCTTGAAAAGTGATAAAATGGAGAGTGATAAAGTACCAGCCAAAAAGCTCCTTACTGCCATGTTACAGGCTATGTTTGAAAAATGACAGGAGCTGGTTGGTTGATAGTTTAACTCTCTCCATTTTATCACTTTTCAAGACTTAGGGGTATATTTACTAAGCCTTGAATGGAGAGTGGATGGTGATTAAAGTCCCAGCCAACCAGCTCCTAACTCATTTTTCAAACACAGCCTGTGACATGGTAGGATCTGATTGGCTGGTACTTTATCATCCGAGGCTTAGTAAATAGACCCCTTAGTACATCTGACCCACTGTGTGTCGTAATGTGAATTTCGACTCTTACTGTGTGGCATAATGTAAAATTTGTCTCCTACTGTGTGGCATAATATTCATTTTGACTCATACTGTGTGGTGTAACGTGAATTTCGGCTCATACTGTGTGGCATAATGTGAATTTGGTTTATACTGTGTGGCGTAATTGTGAATAAGGGGCACTACTGACAGTAGCTGGTGAGCATTAGGACATGTCTGAAAAATGCTTGTGTCCTGCATGTAGAGAGAGAGTGAAGGCATGGAAAGAGGCAGATGTGGCTCTGATGGCACATGTTTACATTTGAAACTTTAGTTGTGTTATATTAAAACTCAATTTTTTGGCCCCCATAAATCTCTTGTACTTTTCAGAGTGGCCCACTCAAAACCAGGGTGTAGGTACCGGTGGGTGCAAAGTGTGGGGTGTGTGTGTGTGGGGGGGGGATACATATGCACCTAGGCCCACCACTCTAGTTCCGCCACTGGGTCAGGGACAGGTTGGAGATATGGAAGCAGTGATAGGGAGCAGGGGCAGCTAGGACTCAGGGATATGCCATAGCGGACAGTCAGTGCCAGCCGGTGTCGCACCATTATGTTTCATTTTATTTCTCTGGGGTGTATTATATCTACTTGTATTATTAGGAACTAGGGAGAAATTAAATTAAGCCATGTGATTTTACTGAGGGAATGTAAAACAGTGCCAGACATGTCCCTCTGCAGTGCTAGACACGCCTAAAAGGTGGTGCTAGACACACCCAAAAGGCGGTTCTAGACACGCCCAAAAGGCGGTGCTAGACACATCCCACCTGCGGTGCACCCCCTAATAAAATGAGCTGCGCACGCCTATGGGTACAGTAAATCATGGGCATGACAGCAAAGGCTTATGCGACATTGTTGCTGCAAACCGATGTTACAATGTTATGTTCACATACCAGACACATTTTTAGCATAACCTAGACTCTGGCAGGGCATGCTGGGTTATCCAGTTCCACAGCAGCTGGGGTGCCGCACGTTGCCTACCCCTATTTACAGGAAAAGACGTTTTACACTCTGGGCTCACACACAGATTATCCTGCCTCCTATTCCTGGCTGCAAAGAATGTGCATAACTATGACATACTTCATGGGCAAGGAGTACTATGGAATGCTGTTTTATGGCTATTCAGCTAGATATTATAACCAAACTGGTGTTTAACAGACAGTGTTGGTATTAAGAAAAAGACATATTAAGTATCAATTTGATCTAACTAAAACCTGAAACTGCTGAAAGGTAGGAAAAAGTAATTATTAGCTAGCTGTTATTATTACTGTATGGGGATATTTCACATTGACCTCTGTCTCTGGGATCTCAGCATGGGTTACTGTAGGTCAGTTTCACAGTGGTTACATGTGTCCCTAAGGTATAATAATCTATTATTATTATTATTATTATTATTATTATTATTATTAATAATAATAATAATAATAATAATAATAATAATAGATAAATAATAGTAGGTGCATATGTTACCCATGCTATAATTATAAGCAGGGTTATGAAATAAGTATCTCGCAAATGTGGGTCCCGAAGTTAGTGCACCTTCCCCCCAGTGGCATGACCGCGTCCCCCCGTCAGTAGCAGTCGGCCGACTATAACGGGGAGAACTAGCGGGGAGTCCGGGGTTTCTTTATACCTTATCCCTGAACACCTTATCCCACTGATACCAACGTTGGGGTACCCCGCAGCATCGCAGCATCAAAATTAAGATCTTGCCTCCACTGGGATACACATTATTATTAGCACTGGGCTAAATTTGGAAATTGAACATTGCCTTGTTTTCCGGATAATCTACCTTATCTGTAGTTTACCTAATAACCAGTCACAACAAGGTGGAAAAGAGGTGGGACGCCACACTCTATTTCACACCAGACATTTGAAATTTTTCAATATATACTTTTCAAATCTTTTTATTCACGTTCTTCCCAAAGTTTTTTTCAACACTGTACAGATGCAGGAAGATTTTTCCTGACCTGTTATCATTTTGGACATATAGTTACCTGAAATAAAAGGTGTTTTTTTGTTTTTGTTTTTGTATTTTCCTTTATTTTTCATTTATATATACTTTTCTTTTTTCAAAAGAATAAATGTCAATTTAATTTTTATCCAAACAGTACTGTGATTTTTCCCTTTATTCAAATCACCCATTTATTAATTTATATACACACAGGCGCAGTTGGGTAAAATTCCTTTACTTATGAAATAAGTAACCTTTCTGTATTTTCCTTACTGTTCCTATAATAATCCATATGCAATGATATTTATTCTAAAGAATACCAAAAGAAAGCCATATTTCTTCTAGGGAACAACAACACATCATCAGTTGCACTATATATTATTAGTTTAAATGACATTGAGGTGAAATGTAATCATAATTCTAGTCTTGCTGATTGGCAGCTGAATGAAACAATAGCATGGTCATGTGATTCAGCAGCTCCAGAGCTGTTCTATTAGTTCATTGAGTAACCCAATGACTTCCACACATTGTTTTTCCTGTATACTCAGCCTCTTCAGCCTTATACTGGTTCATCCTGTGCACACTGACCAGACGTTAATGACCAGCATACGTAGGATAATATTCTAAGCGTTTGAAGATCATGACAACACTTGAAATACAACTTTTTAGAGCATTTTTAACACACTTCCCAACATTCATATGACTGAAGAGACTTTTAAGATACTGTACATTATGAAGAGGAATACTGTCTGATTTAATAACACTGCAGTTTATCATTAAATGCAGGATTTGGTTTTCGATTCAGAAAAATCCCAAGAGGTTTTAGTTAAAAGTTGGGTACAACCAAATCTTTAGGAATCTGAACTGAATCTAAAACCTGATTTCCTTAGGGGCTTTCACAGAATATAGATATTTGCCTTCCCGCGCTTAAAATAAACATAAGAATTTATAATTGAAGCCTTCATCTTCACATGAAATTAGCACTGGGTGTTTAGAGGAAAGTTTTGCGCTAGGCATTTGGTTAAATCCTAAACTATGTATTCAGTATACCGTTAGTTTAGTAATACGTCCTAACTGTCCCTCCAGCGGGCCGCAGTGTGCTGGTGGGGGTGGGTGGGGGGGCACTTTGTCTTCCGTGAACAGACACTATATACATGTGCGCATCTTCTATTCACCGCTGCTCTGCTCTGCACTAAGCACTAAGCAGAGCAGCGGTGAATAGATGCTGTGCACATGCGCATAGTGTCTATTCATGGAAGACAGAGTGACTGGGGGCATGCAGGCTGCTCACAGTGCGCTGGCCATGCCCCCACTGTGATGAAAATGTGAGGCGTGGCTGGCGATTGCGGCATTCTGTGAAGCCACGCCCCCATTTTCATAGGCCACACCCCTTTTCTCCATCACACGGCAGAGAGTTCCACATTTCGAGCTGCAGATTTTGGGAGGTATGGGATAGTGACCTACATAGGCACCGTGGCAGATAGATTTACCTAACACATAAGTTACCATAAAGCAGTGGTGGATTTCCCATTAGGCATTTGAGATACATGCCTAGGGGCAGTGGCGTCACACGTGGGTGGCCACCTGGATGGGGTGACACCAAAATGTCGGCTCCTCTGCAGTGACAGGAGCTGTGTGCTGCAGTGTGAAAGTCTCCTACAGCACCCTGCTCCTGTCATAAAAGAGGAGCCGCCAGCGCAGGAAGTTTGTCTCCGGATCCCCGCCCTTTCTATATACGGCCTTGCCCCCTTTTCAGCGTGGGGAGATCAAGGGTACAACCTGGGTGTCACCACACCCAGTGACTCCTCTGCCTAGGGGCGCCACCTACTGGGTTGGCACAGCAGGCTCATCCCCTGGCTGCCGTCCCCTGCATGAGAGCCAATAATTATTTTGTTTTATGTAGCACAAGCAGGGGGAGGGGGATGTGGGACGGCGATTTTCAGGCAGGAGTTGTAGGAGACCTGCTTAATTGCTATCTCCTGGGAGGCTTCAGCTTCTGGACCAGCTGATCCTGGCTGTCTTGAAGGTGACAGAGCCCATGCTGGCAGTGATACCAGTATGATGTCTATGCAGAGCCACCTGACTGGACTCTCTGCAACTATGCTTAACTTTCTATGACGACGTAGGTTCATAGATTGACTGGAGGCATTTGTGAAGGGGTTATGACCAATAATGTTACACCTAGGGCAATATGACCCATAAATCTGCCTTTGCTATATAGTACAATAGTGATGAATGGTACAAGAACATGTCCCCTGGTTGCCAAGTGAAGCAGTTTAAATGACCAGAGTTTACTGATGCATAATAATGAATTCCAAGCTTTTTTTTTTTTTTTTACTTTTTTAAGCCAAATTTCCTAAGTAAATTTTCGGTATATGCATTTCTATTTAAACCTACTGTATGTGATGTAACTGTTATTTTAAATAGCAACAATTACCAACAAACAAAATGTGTCAGATGCATCATACTGAATGTAATCTGACTGTAATATAATCTTCATGAAAGGCACCGTTTGGAATAATTCGAGTATCAGGAGGATGATTAATTTATGTGCAAAATCCCAGCAGGCAGAACACGCGGCAGGTTCATAGTTCGGCAAAGTCTAATAATCCTTTCATCCTTCTGAGGCTTGTAATCTGAGCTTGGGTATTTAATTAGCAATAATTACTGTAATTACATATTAATTGGTCTTATATTTCAGATCTGCTAGCTTAATTGTCATGAAATAAGTACATGCCATAATACATAACATAATTCACACTGTACAGATGTGTCCTTATACCGTACATCCAGCCTCAGTACACCATGCAGTGTGAGATGCCTGGCGTGAGTGTGCCGCCAGGTACCATGCAACTCCGAAAATGCGTCTTACTCCCAACAATATATGACTAGTACACATGAGGTGACTGTGCTGATTAATTTCATATATGACATATATATCTTTGTTTGACTGAGTCTGTAAACGGAGCAGAACAGAACTTGGAAAAGAGCTGGAAACAAGCTGTGGCTGCTACATTGTAGCACGTGTGTAGATTCAGGTACACTACACACTAGGCGATGTGCTCAGTTAGCGACATTGCCTAGTTTTTCCACTCCCGGGCCGGGCCGCCCGACGGCGTCTTTACACACTGTGCGATATTGCTAGTGATATTGCACAGTGATGTCATGCCGCGGCCGGCCAGAGTATGCAGCTTTTTGGACGATGAGTACAAATTGAGCTGCATGCACGGTTGAGAGCGAGGGTCGTTAACCACCGGCAGGGCCGTGCATTGCTCGTCGTTTACAGCATACACACTAGTCGATATAGTAAACAACATCGCTCAGGAAGGGTCAAAATGAGCGATGTTGTTTACTTTATCGACTAGTGTGTTCAGGCCTTCAGTCGCACACAGATATACAAGTGTCATATATCAGTGTGTTACAACTAAGAAGCATTTTCTGCAAAAAAGAACAGCCTAATAAAATTCCAATAGGGCCAGGAGCATATTAAGAGAGATACATATTAGAGATACATATTAAGAGAGACACATATTAACCCATGTGCAGTCTCTGTCTGGGCACCATTCTCTCTAGCCGGCTGAGTATCAGTGTGGGCTAGTAGACTCTGGTCATGTGCCACAGTCTACTGCACATGTACAAGTGCCGTGACCATTTTCCCGGTGATTTCACTACTGAATATGCGCAAAATGACAGGAAAATTTTGTGATTTTGCAGCGCTGCCAGGATAGGACTCCGGAGAGGTAAGTATTGAAGATAATGGTGCAGCGTATACTGTGTGGGCCTTCCTGGACTCAGGGGCCTGTATGCACCACACACACTGAACCCATTATAAATATGCCAATGGATCGGGCCCTTTTTGGGGGTCAAACAATGCAAACTTGAGTCTCCACTTTTGTAAATTATACTGCTTTCACATCGCGGTTAGTGGGTCGCACCCAGGATATGTGCACGGATCCTTCCTGGGTGTGAACCACTATAGACCCCTTTCTTACTGGCGCTCCCAGTGCGGCATATTGCCATGTTGATGACGTCACCTTGTCATGTGCAGAGGCGGCGCTTGGATGATCAAATTACTCCAAGAGCCGCCTGCTTCCATACAGTGAACGAGTAGCAGGTCACATCGACCCGGCAAGCCGTTCATACCGCACAGCAACCCAGATCCGACCCGTGTTTAACATGGCTTTAAACACGGGTTGAAATGCCGAGATGCCCCTTTCACACTGCACAAAAACCCAGGTTACTGCGTGTTCAAGAGCAATAACCCAGGTTATTTTTGGCAGTGTGAAAGAGGTATTAGTTTGCATCTGCATGGCACAAAATGCGAGGGGTGCCACGGGTGGTGCAGGTGCTAGTGTGGTGGTGCCGCGCGTCGGGAAGGGGCAGGTGTGTGGCTGCCGCAGGTGGAGTCCGGAGCCACCGCGGGTGGGGGAGGAGCGGTTGCGGGGGTGCCGCGGGTGAGGGAGGGGCGGGTGCGGTGGTGCCGCGGGTCGGGGAGGGGCGGGTGCGAGGGTGCTGCGGATGGGGGAGGGGGTCCGGAGCCACCGCAGGTGGTGGAGGGAGGGTGTGGGAGTGCCACGGATGGGGCCCGAGGTACTGTGAGTGGGGGAGGGGCGGGTAATGCTTTTCCTCCTGGAAGCAGCTAAGCTGCTGTCCTCCCTTTGGCAGTGGCTCTCCCGGAGACTCGCACAGCAGCCAAGCAGCCAGTCACTATTGTTAGCGCTGGTGTCCCAACTACAGCTCCCAGCAGCCCTTAGCGCCGGAATGTTTCGGCGCTAAGGGCTACTGGGAGCTGTAGTTTATTTGGTGCGTCTACTTCCCTGTAATGCGGCGCGTTGGGAAAACGGTGCTAACAATAGTGACTGGCTGGCAGAACTGACTGACTCGCTGAATCAATGTAAAAGGTGAGAGTGCTGTGCTGTGTCAGTGACACTGCACACCGACTGCACTGCACAGCACTGTCACCTTTTACATTGATTCAGAATCCAGACATTACCCTCCGTGATATCACCCACTCTATCCGTTACATTAGCCATCTCGGGGCTTCCAGGCCGGCAGCCCAGGTGCTGTGTTGCGGAGTCAGGGCCTCTGGGGATCTGGGCGCGGCTGTGGCGGGGAGGCACTTCTGTGACATCACATGCAGAGGAGGCTCCGGGGCTCAGAGAGTTTGCGACACAGGGAGGGCTATGAAAGCCTTCCGCTGCACCGCTTTCATACACATCTATGCCGGAGGCCGCAGCAGCTTTTGCTCCACCTGTGCCGCGGCTAGGGAGTGGGGATTGTTGATGCTGAAGGGGGCAGGTGGACTGGCAGCAGGACATAGGGGTTCATTCTGAGTTGATCGTAGCTGTGCAAAATTTTGCACAGCTACGATCATCTTTTCTGACATGCGGGGGGACGCCCAGCACGGGGCTAGTCCGCCCCGCATGTCAGTCCGGCCCCCCTCGCAGAAGCGCAAAGGCATCGCACAGCGGCTTTGCAATTCAGGAGTAACTTCCGGCCAGCGCAGCTTTAGCGTGCTGGCCGGGAGCTACTCCTTGCTCCCTGGCCCTGTTCGGTCCCGCCACGCCTGCATTGGCCGGACCACGCCTACGAAACGGCGGCCAAACGCAGCCGTTTTGCCCCCTCCCGCCCATCGATCGCCTCTGCCAATCAATCAGGCAGAGGCGATCGCTAGCCTGCTACGGCCTTCGGCCGTCCCGCATGCGCAGGTGCACTACGGTGCCGGCGCATGCGCAGCAGGGACCCGTTTGCTCTGCTGCGTTAAAACGCAGCGAGCGAACGGGTCGGAATGACTCCCATAGGACGCTGCAGTAAAAGGATTTTTTTCCCATATCTACAGTGCAGAGACTTGCTGCAGATGCAGTGGCATACCCTCCAACTGTACCTTTTTGGCAGGTACAGTACCTTTTTTTTATGGTCTGTACCGATTTTTGGCTCTCCAAACTTCCATTGAAAGTATAGGAAAAGGGGCATGACCATGCCACTTTACCCGTGGCCATGCCCCTTTTTCGAATTTGTAGCTATTTTTATGTGTAAATTGTTGGCGGGTATGTTGCTGCAGATGCATTGGGCCTATTTTGGGGTGTGGACCTGGAGCTGCAGCTTCATCAGCCCCATTGTTAATCCTGCTCTGGGAACACACAGCAGCCAAAGGGCAGAGCCTCCCACTGGATGTAACCTGTGTGGGAGGGCGTTTCTCACCCAATCAGCTGTGGACTGGGTGTGATAGACCTGCTGCTAACCCAATGAGAGCTCCTAGCCACGCCCAGTGTTATACACACAGTCACTCTGGGCTATTATATAGGAGATTCCTAAGGTGACAAATCATGGTTATGCAATGTTTTTTTGCATTTAAAAACACTCAGCTTTTATGTATAATGCCACAGGTAAATATACAGAGCTCTGATCAGAGATGATGCTGACGAGGTATTGGTGGTGAAGGTACCCAAAATTACCAGCTGTGCCCCCCTCCCCACATGTTCAAGCCCCTCTATTTTATACCCTCTATAATGTTTATACTGGACAAATAAACTGTTAGTAGACACCAAAGAGAAAAAAGAAAAGAAAAAGAAAATGAACATAAAATTATGTGTATGTTTCTCCGTTCATTGGGGGTCATTCCGACCCGTTCGCACGCAGCGGTTCTTCGCTGCGGTGCGAATGGGTCGGAAATGCGCATGCGCGGCAGACGCATTGCGCATGTGCGTCCGCCAGCGACAAATGTGATCGCAGTGGCGATCGCAAGAAGATTGACAGGCGGAAGGCATTCCGGGGCGGATACTCACCGTTTACAGCCGCTTTCGGGGAGTGGTAAGAAAAATGCGTAACCAGGCGAATGGAGGGCGGATGTCTGACGTCAAAGCCGGGACCTGCATCGCTGGATCCGCCGCACAGGGTAAGTAGGTCTAGGGCTGGTCTTGTTTTGAGTGAAACTTTTTTAGCATAGCAGGTCTGCACAAGCGTTCGCAGCCGTACTATGCTAAAATACACTCCCCCATAGGCGGAGATTAGTTCAGCAAAAAGTTGCTTGCTGCGATCAACTCAGAATGAGGGCCCTTGTGCTCTTCGTAAATGTATCAGCTCAGGATGATGCTACTACTGCATGGCTCTGAGAAGCATTAAAGAGTTAAATCTAATGTCTTTTTAACTATTGGTGTATAATCCATCTCTTATGGCTACAATATATACTTCATTGAGTTTGTCAGTCACCTGGGGCCGATTGGATTACAAAGGCACAGAAAAATGCTTCTAATCTTCCATCATTTACCACAAAAAAATTAAGCCGTCTATGTGTTAAAGATGTAGACAGTTTGAGACTGTGCAGATGTCCAACATCAGCAGCGACCAGCACAGAGTTATAGGGTAGGTGTCAGAGGAAAAGTGCTGCTACACCAGTACTGCTATGTTACTACAGCTACACTAGTACTGCTATATTACTACAGCTACATAGTACTGCAATGTTACTACAGCGACACTAGTACTGCTATGTTACTACAGCTACACTAATACTGCTGAACTAGTACTGCTACGTTACTACAGCTATACTAATACTGCTACACTAGAACCCCTCTGTTACTACAGCTACACTAATACTGCTACATTTGTACTTCTATGTTACTACAGCTACACTAGTACTGCTACACTAGTACTGCTATGTTACTACAGCTACACTAGTACTGCTATGTTACTACAGCTACACTAATACTGCTGAACTAGTACTGCTACATTACTACAGCTACACTAATACTGCTACACTGGAACTGCTATGTTACTACAGCTACACTAGTACTGCTATGTTACTACAACTACACTAATACTGCTACGTTACTACAGTAGTACTGCTATGTTACTACAGCTACACTAATACTATTACACTAATACAGCTACACTAGTACTGCTATGTTACTACAGCTACACTGGTACTATGTGACTACAGCTACACTAGCACTGCTATGTTACTACAGATACACTGATACTGCTATGTTACTACAGTTACACTAGTGCTGCTATGTTACTACAGCTACACTAATACTGCTGAACTAGTACTGCTACATTAACTCAGCTACACTAATACTGCTACACTAGTACTGCTGTGTTACTACAACTACACTAATACTGCTATGTTACTACAGTTACACTAGTGCTGCTATGTTACTACAGTTACAATAATACTGCTGAACTGAACTAGTACTGCTACGTTAACTCAGCTACAGTAATACAGCTACACTAGTAGTGCTAGGTTACTACAGCTACACTAATACTGCTATGTTACTACAGCTACACTAGTGCTGCCATGTTACTACAGCTACACTAATACTGCTGAACTAGGACTGCTGTGTTACTACAGCTATACCCATACTGCTACACTAGAACTGCTATGTTAGTACAGCTACACTAATACTGCTACATTAATACTTCTATGTTACTGCAGCTACACTAATAATGCTACACTAGTACTGCTATGTTACTACAGCTACACTAATACAGCTACACTAGTACTGTTATGTTAGTACAGCTACACTAGTACGGCTGTGTTACTACAGCTACACTAGTACTGCTATGTTACTACAGCTACACTAATACTGTTGAACTAGTACTGCTACGTTACTACAGCTACACTAATACTGCTACACTAGAACAGCTGTTACTACAGCTACATTAGTACTGCTATGTTACTACAGCTACACTAATACTGCTACGTTACTACAACTATACTAGTACTGATCCACTAGTACTGATATGTTACTACAGCTACACTAATACTGTTACACTAATACAGCTACACTAGTACTGCTATGTTACTACAGCTACACTGATACTATGTTACTACAGCTACACTAGTACTGCTATATTACTACAGCTACACTAATACTGCTATGTTACTACAGTTACACTAGTGCTGCTATGTTACTACAGCTACACTAATACTGCTAAACTAGTACTGCTACGTTAACTCAGCTACACTAATACTGCTACACTAGTACTGCTATGTTACTATAGCTAAACTAATACAGCTACACTAGTACTGCTATGTTACTACAGCTACACTAATACTGCTGAACTAGTACTGCTACGTTACTACAGCTACACTAATACTGCTACACTAGAACTGCTGTGTTACTACAGCTACATTAGTACTGCTATGTTACTACAGCTACACTAATACTGCTACATTACTACAACTATACTAGTACTGATCCACTAGTACTGCTATGTTACTACAGCTACACTAATACTGTTACACTAATACAGCTACACTAATACTGTTACACTAATACAGCTACACTAGTACTGCTATGTTACTACAGCTACACTGATACTATGTTACTACAGCTACACTAGTACTGCTATATTACTACAGCTACACTAATACTGCTATGTTACTACAGTTACACTAGTGCTGCTATGTTACTACAGCTACACTAATACTGCTAAACTAGTACTGCTACGTTAACTCAGCTACACTAATACTGCTACACTAGTACTGCTATGTTACTATAGCTAAACTAATACAGCTACACTAGTACTGCTATGTTACTACAGCTACACTAATACTGCTGAACTAGTACTGCTACGTTACTACAGCTACACTAATACTGCTACACTAGAACTGCTGTGTTACTACAGCTACATTAGTACTGCTATGTTACTACAGCTACACTAATACTGCTACATTACTACAACTATACTAGTACTGATCCACTAGTACTGCTATGTTACTACAGCTACACTAATACTGTTACACTAATACAGCTACACTAATACTGTTACACTAATACAGCTACACTAGTACTGCTATGTTACTACAGCTACACTGATACTATGTTACTACAGCTACACTAGTACTGCTATGTTACTACAGCTACACTAATACTGCTATGTTACTACAGTTACACTAGTGCTGCTATGTTACTACAGCTACACTAATACTGCTGAACTAGTACTGCTACGTTACTACAGCTACACTAGTACTGATCCACTAGAACTGCTATGTTACTACAGCTACATTAGTACTGCTATGTTACTACAGCTACACTAATACTGCTACGTTACTACAACAATACTAGTACTGATCCACTAGTACTGCTATGTTACTACAGCTATACTAATACTGTTACACTAATACAGATACACTAGTACTGCTATGTTACTACAGCTACACTGATACTATGTTACTACAGCTACACTAGTACTGCTATGTTACTACAGCCACACTAATACTGCTTTGTTACTACAGTTACACTAGTGCTGCTATGTTACTACAGTTACACTAATACTGCTGAACTAGTACTGCTACGTTAACTCAGCTACACTAATACTACTACACTAGTACTGCTATGTTACTATAGCTACACTAATACACCTACACTAGTACTGCTATGTTACTACAGCTACACTAATACTGCTGAACTAGTACTGCTACGTTACTACAGCTACACTAATACTGCTACACTAGAACTGCTATGTTACTACAGCTACACTAATACTGCTACACTGGTACTGCTATGTTACTACAGCTACACTAGTATTGCTACACTAGTACTGCTCCGTTACTAAAACTATACTAATACTGCTACACTAATACAGCTACACTAGTACTGCTATGTTAATACAGCTACGCTAATACTGCTGAACTAGTACTGCTACGTTACTACAGCTACACTAATACTGCTACACTAGAACTGCTATGTTACTACAACTACACTAAGACTGCTGCACTAGTACTGCTACATTACTACAGCTACACTAGTACTGCTACACTAATACAGCTACACCAGTACTGCTATGTTACTACCGCTACACTAGTGCTGCTATGTTACTACAGCTACACTAATACTGCTGAACTAGTACTGCTTTGTTACTACAGCTACACTAATACTGCTACACTAGTACTGCTATGTTAATACACTAATACTACACTAATACTGCTACACTAATACAGCTACACTAGTACTGCTATGTTACTACAGCTACACTAATACTGCTATGTTACTACAGCTACACTAGTACTGCTATGTTACTACAGCTACACTAATATACAGCTACACTAGTACGGCTATGTTACTAGCAGTGGTGCCACTGTATATAATGGCACCACTGCAACATGAATATATATTCGTATAAGTATATGGAGGCTTTATCTCTATATTCCTGTGGCTGGGAAATTAGCAGTGAAGTCAAGTTGTTAGGTCGTGCGCATAATCCGAGACTACGCTCGCTATATCACCACTATGTAGTAGTAGGTAGCGGCGACTTCCTCATTTGATCCCCAGGCACGCCACGCCACTGGCTAGGTATGTCCTAATTGTGATTCTGTCTGAGTCCCAGTGCTGGTGTGTGACTGCTGCTCCAAACATGCCGATGATAAGTACTGGTTTTCTCCTGCAGGAGGACTGGGACCCCTCAAAAATCAGCAGTGGATAGTTGAATACCTCCTTAGCAGTGGCAACTTTCAGTAATAACAAGTAAAGTAACAGCAGCAAAAATTCTCTAACTGGTTTTCGCTCCTATATGTAGGAGCTTTTTCAAAAGACCCCACATTTGCCATCATAATTGTGCAAAGTATATTAGACGATTGTTTTTTATGTATGTGTTTCTATTCATGTGATACTCTTGCTTTTATACATGTGATATTTTTAGAAGAAATTTTTTACCAGTTTTAAAGAAAAACCCTATTTATTGATAGAGAATAAAAAAGCTAATTTATTGCAAAACTCTTCTGGTGGTTTTTGGTACATATCAGACTGGGGTTAATGAAATTAGTGCACACTCTTGTCAGAAAAATGTTACTACAGCTATACTAATACAGCTACACTAGTACTGCTATGTTACTACATCTACACTAGTACTGCTATGTTACTACATCTACACTAGTACTGCTATGTTACTACAGCTACACTAGTACTGCTATGCTACTACAGCTACACTAGTACTGTTATGTTACTGCATCTACACTAGTACTGCTATGTTAGCTACACTAGTATTGCTATGTTACTACAACTACACTAGTACTGCTATGTTACCACAGCTAAACTAATACAGCTACACTAGTATGCTATGTTAGTACAGCTACACAAACACGGGAAGCGGTTACAATGCCGCTAGTTGGCATCCGAGATGTCACAATGCCAATGCTGGAATCCCGACTAGCGGTGAAATACTGCCATTGGAATCCCAGAGAAAGAAAGAGAGGAGCAAGAGAGAGAGGGATGAGAGGAGAGAGAGAGGGCATCTGGGAGAGAGGGAGGGTGTCAGAGAGAGGGAGGGGAGTGAATGGAAGTAAGAGAACGAGATATAGTGTCAGGGAGGGAAGAAGAAAGAAAGAGAGGGGAGCAAGAGAGAGTGAAAGTGTCAGGGGGAGAAAGATGGAGAGACAGACAGGGAGAAGGAGGGGGTATCAGAGAGAGAGAACGAGAAAGAGAGAGGGTTTCAAGGAGAGAATTGGGGGAGACAGGCAGGGAGAGAGAGAGATAGAGACAGTGTCAGGGAGAGACTGTCAGTGAAAGAGAGAGAGAGTCAGTGTCAGGGAGTGAGAGATGGAAAGAGAGACAGTGTCGAGAGAGAACATGTCAGGGGACAGAGAGACAAAGTGTCAGGAAGAGAGAGAGAGAGTGTAAAAGAGAGAGGGAGAGACCATGTGAAGGAAAGAGGAAGAAACTGTGTCAGAGAGAGAAAAAGAGATAGTGCAGGGACAGAGACACAGTGTCAGAGAGAGAGAGAGAGGGAGAGTGAGACAGTGACAGGGAAAGAGCAAGAGAGAGAGAGAGAGAGAGAGAGAGAGGGAGACAGTGTCAGGGAGAGAGAGATACGGTGTCAAGAAGAGAGGGAGAGACAGTGTCAGGGAGAAAGATAGGAAGTCAGGGAGAGAGAGGGAGAGACAGTGTTAGGGAAAGAGAGAGAGAGAGTAAGAGAGAACAGTGTCAGGGAGAAAGAGATGGTGAGAGAGACAGTGTCAGGAAGAGAGAGGGAAACAGTGTCAGGAAGGGAGAGAGGCAGTGTCAGGGAGAGAGACTGTCAGGGAGAAAAAGAGAGAGAGAGTAAGGAAAAGAGTGAGAGAGACAGTGTCAGGGATTGAGTGTCAGAGTGAGAGAGAGATACAGTGCCAGGGAGAGAGAGAAGAGCAAAAGAGAGTGTCAGGGAGAGAGACAGTGTCAAGGGGAGAGAGAGAGATGAGCAAGAGAGAGAGTGTAATGAAAAGAGTCGGAGGAGAGAGAGGGACGGGAAGCAAGCACTACATAACTACAGCACAGTCACAGGTCTCTGATGGGGGTGGGCGCTTCGCGTCATTAGGCTCCGTTTCCTAAATACCCATGAATAGCGGCACTGCACTGCCCTGCTGCCGGAAGCCAGCCAGGCTGGGGCAATTTTATGCAGTGTACCCCCTTCCCCGCTGCATCCTCAGTGGCTGCAGTCTGCAGGCGTGCTATCGGCAGTGTCCACCCTATCCAGTGAGGTGGTGAAGGGGGAGCAGCGGGCCCTGGAAACAGCGTGTGTCCCATAGCAGCTGCGCTCTCTGCACCCACGGTAGTTACGCCACTGCTAGTACTGCTACATTAATAAAACTACACTAGTACTGCTACATTAATAAAACTACACTAGTACTGCTACACTAATACAGGTACACTAACACTGCTACACTAATACAGTCACAACAGCATGCCTCAAGCTTTGCAGTGGACATGCTGGCCAGAAAGGGGTGGGGCTTCAGATAGAGGGGATGAGGCTTCAGATGGAGGGGCAGAGCCTAGCGCTGCGAACCCTGTTTTCAGCATTTTGGGTCGTTTAACTGGGCAGCCTCCGGCTGCACTCCCTGCACTGAATGATGCCGTGCGCATGCGCACAGCATCTATTCAGCGATCACAGGCTGCTTTGCAGAGCAAAGCAGCGGTGATCACTGGCTCTCCCAACTGTTTCCCTCCACCCGTGGGACACTGCAGCACATGGGTTTGGACAGTGTCCAATTCTAGAACTGTCCTGCTGTATTTGGGACAGTTGAGAGTTATGCAACAGTACTTCTACTCTAGTACTGCTACATACATCTACTCTAACAGGGCCGAAACTAGGGGGGGCTAGGGGGGCAGGTGACCTGGGCGCCGGATTGGAGGGGGCGCCGAGACCCCCTAACACCCGCCGCGGCACTTTTAGACTTTGAAACCCCCTTCTCCCGAGTGCCCAGCTCGGGGGGCGGGGTTTCGCGGAATGACGCGATTGCGTCGTGACGTCACGGCGCAAACGCGTCATTCCACGAAACCCCGCCGGAGGAGGGAGAAGGGGGAGCCGCGCAGACGAGGAGGGAGAGGCGGCTGAAGAGCGGCGAGAACCGCTTCAAATGTAAGTCAGCCCCTCTCCCTTCCTCTCTCTCTCTCTCTCTCTCTCTCTCCCTCCACCACCTGCCGCAATGTGTAAAATGGGGACCTGTGCCTGCTGTTTCAGATGTATTACACAAACACCTGCCGCAATCTGTAAAATGGGGACACTTTTTCCTGCCGCAATGTGTAAAATGGGGACACTTGCCAGCGTACTGTGTAAAATGGGGACCTGTGCCTGCCGCAATGTGTAAAATGGGGACACTTTTTCCTGACGCAATGTGTAAAATGGGGACACTGTTTCCTGCCGCAATGTGTAAAATGGGGACACTTGCCAGCGTACTGTGTAAAATAGCGACCTGTGCCTGCCGCAATGTGTAAAATGGGGACACTGTTTCCTGCCGCAATGTGTAAAATGGGGACACTTTTTCCTGCCGCAATGTGTAAAATGGGGACACTTTTTCCTGCCGCAATGTGTAAAATGGGGACACTGTTTCCTGCCGCAATGTGTAAAATGGGGACACTTGCCAGCGTACTGTGTAAAATGGCGACCTGTGCCTGCCGCAATGTGTAAAATGGGGACACTTTTTCCTGCCGCAATGTGTAAAATGGGGACACTTTTTCCTGCCGCAATGTGTAAAATGGGGACACTGTTTCCTGCCGCAATGTGTAAAATGGGGACACTTGCCAGCGTACTGTGTAAAATGGGGACACGTGCCTGCCGCAATGTGTAAAATGGGGACACTTTTTCCTGCCGCAATGTGTAAAATGGGGTCACCTGTCTGCCGCAATGTGTAAAATGGGGACACTTGCCTGTCGTACTGTGTAAAATGGGGACACTTTTTCCTGGATATGAAATTTATGTTAGAAAAGGCAATTTTTCAGGTAAAAAAGTTCTGAAAGAGATATATATATATATATATATATATATATATATATATATATAAATAATATTTTTATTCATTTATTTATTTATTTTAAATTTTTTTTTTTTTTTTTTTTTTTTTATTGTAAAAGAATTTTATTTATTTTTTTTGTCTGGGGGTGTCAAATGACTACCTTGCCCCGGGTGACAAAAATCCTAGTTTCGGCCCTGACTCTAATGCAGCTACTCTAGTACTGCTACACTAATACAGCTGCACTGATACTGTACACTAGCACAGCTACACTAGAACTAATACAATAGCACAGCTACACTAATACAGCTACACTAGCACAGCTACACTAAAACTACTACACTAGCACAGCTTCACTAGGGGTGTAGTATGGTATGCCGGCGGCTGGGATCCCGGCGGCCAGCATACCGACAGCTGGGCGAGCGCAGTTGAGCCCCTTGCGGACTCGCTGTGGGTACGGTGGCGCACTACGGACGCCACGCTATTTATTCTCCCTCCAGGGTGTCATGGACCCCAAGAGGGAGAATAGTTGTCGGTATGCCGGGTGTCGGGATTCTGGCGCTGGTATACTGAGCGCCGGGATCCCAACAGCCGGCTTCTGAATACCACCCCTACACTAGAACTACAACCCTAGCACAGCTACACTACAACTACTACAATAGCACAGCTACACTAGTACTGCTACAATAGCACAGCTACACTAGTACTGCTACAATAGCACAGCTACACTAGTACTGCTACAATAGCACAGCTACACTAGTACTGCTACAATAGCACAGCTACACTAGTACTGCTACAATAGCACAGCTACACTAGTACTGCTACAATAGCACAGCTATACTAGTACTGCTACAATAGCACAGCTACACTAGTACTGCTACAATAGCACAGCTACACTAGTACTGCTATTACAACCATATAGTAAGCTATATGAACTCATTCTTGCACCTTTATTCATGTTTAATTTTCTGCCGTTATCTGCGCACATAATAAAAAACAAAAAAAAATAAAAAATATGGAAAAATGAAAATGTTAGTCTATTAAATAAATTACAAATCTATAAATAGGCCTAGTTGTTATATAGCCAGATCCAGATGAAACAAATAAATTCAAATTACAAAACTAATTATTATTATTATTATTATTATCATCTTCTATCTATCTATCTATCTATCTATCTATCTATCTATCTATCTATCTATCTATCTATCTATCTATCTCTCTCTCTCTCTCTCTCTCTCTCTCTCTCTCTCTCTATCTATCTATCTATCTATCTATCTATCTATCTATCTATCTATCTATCTATCTATCTTACATAAGTACAGACTAATACAAACCAAACAATTTTACATAGATACATAAGGGAAAATTCAATTGATCACAAAAATTTTAGAGCTAAAAAACAGGACTTTACCACGATTTATTGCTCGATGGAGTTATCGGGCAATTCAATTATGGCCCTTTTTTCCCACAAAAAAACAAGATCCAAGATAAGTACCCGGATCCATGTGTTTTCGCATTAGTGCCCATGTAAATGAGTCAGTTTTCAGGGATTCCTTATTTGCCTGCCTCCGGGCAGGTGAAAAAAAATACCAGATACTGCCGGCTATCGTGAATAAGCCCCCAGGGGTCAATTAGCCATGGCAATTTACTGCGGCTGATTGAATCCCCCCCCCCTAATTGCAATATGCAATTAGCATCATTATGGAGAAAAGACAAAGAGTGTCCTGCTCCCACAAGTTTAGAATCTATAAAATAAGCATTGACCTAAATATATCTACTATAGCTGTACTCTTTGTGAAGGAAGAGGCTGCAGTTTCCCTGGTATGATTTTCCATTGTGCCCCTAAACTTGAACAGCATTATGTGAGAACTAAGCTAGAAATGCCTCAGTACTATCAGCAATAAACTGATGCTTGCTAGAACTCACAATCAGTTTACACATTTCATTAATTTGTCTTTTATATTTAAAAAATAATAAACAAGTTGCTTGGAAATGCAATTGAAGGCACTTTTTCACAAACATCTGGTCATTAGGTATCGCTGGCCCCCGCAGTTGGTAAGGACTGCCCATCTACCTTTGTGCTATATAAACACATATATAATCCAAAGAATTGGCAGCACTCCAGGAGATTGCAATAAACATATTATAGTTTATTTAACTGCAAAAGCAACGTTATGGTAAGTGTTAAAAATAATTAAATGTATATATATATATATATATATAAATATATATATAGATAGATGTGTGTGTGTGCGTGTGTGTGTGTGTGTGTGTGTGTGTGTGTGTGTGTGTGTGTGTGTGTGTGTGTGTGTGTGTGTGTGTAATTAACAGAATGATTACAGAAAAAAGTTTTTCGGACAATTCCTACTTGTGTCTGGGGTAGAATCATGAAAGCACTCTCAACGGTTTTGAACTCAAAAGGGTTAATGTGTGCGGTGTCTTTAAGACTGCAATGAAATTTAAAGCACTAAGCAAATGTACTTGTGGTAAGTTCCAAACATCCCCACTGTCAATCAAGGCAAAGAAATGTACAGTAATTTATATCTAATGTAATAGTTACCATATGTCTAATCTCACATTTTAGAAACAAATGTTCAGTGTGGGGGGGGTGTAAATGACATTAAATATAGTCAAACATTTAACTAAATTTGAAAGCTAAAGAGAGAAAAATCCAATAGCAAAGAACATAAATATAATTTCAGTCTAGTTTAAAATCAACAAGATTAAAAACAGACTTGTCATTGTTGCAGGGATTCTAGTACCCTGATGTTCTAACGGATTTCTTAAATTCTGGTCAACAAAATAATGTAACAAATCATGTCTTATTTAGATGATGGTTTAGTGGATAAAAAATAGACTCCTATAGAAATTGTGATGATCACTATAAGCAAATGAAAAGTAGCTTCTGCACGCAGCACGTACTGCAGCTAGTATGACATATTCTTCCTGAAGATATACAGTAAATGCCTGTAGTTGCCCTAAACACTGCAGTAGCTCTGTTTAAAGGTGAAATATACCATAGAATAGAGCTAGAACCTTGTATATCTAATAAACAATTTTGTTACTCAAATATATAGCACAGTAATTGTAGTTACACATTTTCTATATGATAATTATGTAAGGTCTGTCCCATCTAAAACATGCGTGTGCCCTCCTACCATTACAAGTGAGATGGGACAGACCCTAGCCTAGTAGGAGCTAGGAGAGGATGAGGATTGTGTCAATGGGAAAACGTAAATATGGAGGCAGGAGGAAGTGGTGTGGGGGAGGCGTAGGACTGAGCCGGGCCAAGCAGAACAGAGTAGGGTGTGGAGCGGGACAGAGTGTATGTGTTTGTCTGTGCCTGTGTGTATGTTATTTATTAATGCAGGTTATAAAGCAGCTATCCCCTACATTACTGGTAGCATAGGAACACACAGCCGTAACCATACCATGTATGGGGACATAGACATAGCAATTGTGCTACTTATCAAACTATAAAAAATTTTTTTTTTTAGATTTCTCTTCTGCTTATAAATTGTTTTCAAAAAGATGACGTAAAATGCTCCAAGAAGGAACGCAACTTAGTGTCCTTTTCTCACACCAACTGTTACTTAGGCACCATAGTTACAGAAGGCTTGCTGCACGTTTCTCAACTTTTAAATATACCTTTTCCATTCTAAAACTGAAATATACATATTACTGCTGGTAACAGCAATGTTCTTCAAAGCTAATAATGACCTGCAATACAAAATATTTAAAACATTTTTTTTTTTTATTGAAGCTACATACAGGATATAATAAATTCAGCAATGCTAGGATGACAGTGCCAATACACAAAAAAGATCAGTAATGACCAAGTTACAGTATATATATATGTAGAGGTCTAAAATCTAAGGTGATTGCAAAACATTAGTAGTGAATGAATGCAACATAAGCTTATCTAGCTTCCAACTTGCATTTGGTAAAGCCCCAGTACCTGGAAATATACTTCCTGTATTGAAAGTTGAACATTGTATCATTTATTATTATTATTATCCTTTATTTATATGGCGCCACAAGGGTTCCGCAGCGCCCGATTACAGAGTACAAATGCACATAAAAAACAGGAAAAGTGACTTACAGTTGAATACAATATAGGACAAGTACAGGGCAATTAAGCATAACTACACCAGTAAACAGAGATAAGTTCCAGGTGGTCAAAAAACTGTGGGATCTGGGCAGTTGAGGATTATTAAAGTAAGAAAAGTATAAGCACATGAGGGAAGAGGGCCCTACTCGTGAGAGCTTACATTCTAAGGGGAGGGGTAGACAGACAGGGATGACACAGATGGGGTACATAGAGAGCGTGGAACAGAGGGTTATGTTGAGATTTGGCTAGGTTTGGTAAAGAAATAAGTCTTAAGAGCCCGTTTGAAGTTTTGTAGAGAGGTGGAGAGTCTGAGGGGGAGAGGTAAAGAATTCCAGAGAAATGGAGCAGCACGTGAAAAATCTTGGAGATAGGAGTGGGAGGAAGTAATCAGAAGACAGGAGAGACGGCGTGCATTAGCAGAGCGAAGAGGACGGGTGGGAGAGTAAAGGGAGATAAGGTCAGAAATGTAGATGGGAGAGGAGTGGGTGAGTGCTTTGTAAGTGAGTGTGAGAAGTTTGAATTGGATTCTGAAAGGGAAGGGAAGCCAGTGGAGGGCCTGTAGGAGGGGGGAGGTAGACGTAGTGCGTTTGGTGAGGAAGATGAGCCGGGCAGCAGCATTGAGGATAGATTGGAGTGGAGAGAGGCGATTGTCAGGGTCATATGTATGGGATGCTCTCCCAGGGCACAACCTAAACTATGAAAGAATAGTAATATAATTTTTCCAAACTTCTAATAGATATAATGCAAATGTGTTGAAATAATTGATTGGGTAACTCATATGAAGAAATTGTCCATTAGAAACCAAACAGCTTGTAGCTACTACATTCTTTAAAATAAGTAGAATCTGAATGGTTGCTATGGGCAACATCCCCAAGTGTCCTCTTTACATCTCCCACACAATGATAATACATCTGGTTAATTATCTTCACCCTTAAAATATTGTGATGCTAAGCATTTTTTTTAATTACATCACAAATTAGTGAAGTGGCATGAAAATATGGCAGGTAACGGGGAACGATGTCCTGGAGGTGAATCGACTGCAGCCCCAGCCCATGATTAAAAAAACAGAAAATGCAGGTGCACACTATAAACACTAAAAACACTGGCAATCAGAACAATTCTAATAAACTCTGCAATTTAACATGGAGTAAAATTGCAGTTCTTAGCATCATTTTTGGGTAAAAAAATATGGACCCACCTACCAAGGTCAGGTGACCTCATCATGTGGGTCCCTAACATTCCTAAGGTTCAAGTCCAGGGCATGGGACCACCCGAGCCAACACAACCTAACTGCCCCAAGGCATCACACTAGTGAGAAGTAAGCCTTTTCAGAGTTAAAAGGTGTTACATGATAGTCTTGCCAGTTACAGTCAATGATAGTCCTGCCAGCCCTCCAGGCTGTAACCAGCTCCCTTCTCCCTGTCAATGCACTACAAAGTCAGATGCAAAATGAGACATCATAATATCTCAATGTCATAAACTCTCATCCCCGCAAAAGACCCAGGATGAGAAAGTACAAATAGGAGCCAGTGTCAGCAGCCAGTTTGAAGTAAAAACAAGAAAAGACAGAAGGGAGGAAAAAAAGAGGACACAGAGCATGTAAAAAAAGGGAGGGGACAGTCAAAGCACAAAATTATAAAATATATATCAGAGGTGGAGATGGGGTCATTTAACAAAAATAAATAGTTTCCTGCACCTTTTGTTCCATAAGGCCCTTCCACTTGCCTCTTTTGTGCCATCAGATACTTCCAGGTGTCTCTTTAGTGACATCAGACCCCTCCAAGTGCCCCTTTATTTCTATCAGATCCTTGAGGGTGCCCCTTTTGTGCCATCCAAGTGCCCCTTTTGTGCCATCAGATCCCCAATGTACATAAGCATCTTCCACATTGCCTCTTATTTGCCAACAGTACCCTTCATATGACCGTTATGTTCTTTTAGCCTCATTCACATGCCCCTACTGTGTTATCAGACTCCTCCTCATGCCCATTATGTGCCATCATACACCTCTACAAGCTTCTTTATAAGCAGGTTTTCTTACACATGAAGTTCAAAAAGTCCTACGGCAGTGAGCAATGTCTCTGGCTGCAGATCTGCTCTGCAGGTAATGGCCAAACTACAGGGTAGACTTGCAAATGTCCAGAGGCCCACAAGATGAAGGGGACCCACCTTGAAATCAGTCACTAAATACTGTAGACTAAATACATAATTTGGCAATATGCACTGTATTCTAAAATTACTATTCAATTCAATTCAATTACAGTTGTGACTACTAATAATAAAAGTTGAGAGATAAGCCTAGGGCACACATGACCCTTAATCAGGCTCTGGTTACAGGAACCTGCCCCACTTATTCTGGTAATTTGGGTGTATCAAGAGTCTAAAAGATGGGAAACTTAGTACTTTGAGCTAAGGATATATTGTACAAAAGTGGGGACTGGAAAGTATAAAGTACAAACCAGGACATGTGGGAGCCCTACTTTTTGGTGATATTAAATATAAAACATATTGTAGTATCTGTCTTTGATGCATCTTTTTTTATTGTGCACAGGTTTCCATGTCTTTGCACAGATGTGTCTTCATACATTTTTTTCTACGGTTGCACCAATCAACCCTTCTCGACTCTGAGGGAGGATGGAGGGGAGTTAAAATAGTTACATAGTGGTGAGGCGGGGGTTATTGCCACAATGGGACATATTGACACTGGGGGGTAAATTTACTAAAGCTTCTATAATAGCGAATTGGTGATGTTGCCCATAGCAACCAATCAGATGCTGTCTATCATTTCTGTATAGCCTTTTAGAAAATGATAGACAGCATCTGATTGGTAGCTATGGGCAACATCTCCAATTCTCTGTTTTAGAAGCTTTAAAATTTTTTACCCCTGAGGGTGGGGGTGGAGGGTTAAGCCACTGTGACCTATCACCACTGGGGTAATGCTATTGGGGATCTATTCCTACTGGGGAGGGACTGTTACTGCGTTGAGAGCCAGGGTTGGGGAGATAGTTTCACTATGGGAGCCTATGGACGTGTGGAATTTTTTGGTTGGGCGTCTGTGTATGCCAGCACTTTTCCTACACACCAGTAAGACGGACCACCTCCATGCGAATGCTGAGACACCCCAGTAACCGCTTAGGAACGCCCATCACTTTTCCAAGAAATTTCTGATACCGGGCATCTTGATAGCAACCAGTGGCAGTTCCAGAGGTGGGGCTGCAGCCCAGTCCAAATGTCAAATCGGGGAGCCACACCAACTGCCAGTGAGTGGTGGCAGTTGGTGTGGCTCCCCTATTTGAAATTTGTACTGCGCTGTAGCCCAACCTCTGAAGTCACCACTTATCATAACAGCGCCTTTGTACGTATGCTCAGTATAACACATGCGCTGTAAGAGCTTTTAGGGATTTTTGTGCTCACACAGTAGTAAACAATCGCTAGGCTATATGAAGAACAGCCTTGCATGTGGATCTGAATCAGGCCTTTTTGTGCTATGTGCCATAGTAAAAAGTAGGGAAATCCTTCAAATTTGCATCGACTTCGCTGCTTGCACCTAATTTAAATATCTTTTGAAAGCAATAAACTATCTTTTTTCACTTGCTGTATAGCCTGATGCAAAATTTTAAACAGGTCATTATGTATACAGCTCGATTCATCTATTACCCAGAGCAAACAATTGCTTCTTTGTGAAAACTGGCATTCTGAAACTGAGCGGTACAGGGCAGCAATACCAGGTGCAGCTGTGTGACATCACAACAGAGGGAAAACAGCTTTAGCGCTCGTTAGCACTGGGCCGTTTCACTGTAAATGAGCCTTAGACTGCATGCATTGCATTAACAGTAATCTGTTTTGAATTACGTATCTTTCCGACATACAAGAAACCTGCTTAGAGATGTACAAATCTATGTTGTTTCAAAAACACAAAGATATTCTGATAGATTATTTTAGAAAGTAAAATCTGAAATCTATCAAACAATGTTTCATGTTAGCATTTTTAAAGTGTTAAGAGCTTGCAGTGCATTACAACAACAAAAAAATGATAGTCAGAGTCAATTGTACAGTATGTGGCAATATATATATATATACACAGTTTACACACACACACACACACACACGCACACACACACACACACACACACACACACACACACACACACACACACACACACACACACACACTATAGCATTGTCCATGTCTCCCTGGGCAAACAGAGGGCTTAGTAAAACACAGGTAGCCGGCACACCAAATAAGATTTGCAAAACCATTTAATGATAACATGATAAAATGGTCATAAAACCAGTGCATTGGCATAAGAAGTAAAACATAATAAAACGCATTCAACAATAGAGGTATTTGTATAGTCACCCATCCATCATCAATAATAGGTTATTTAAAATTCACTCATCCATCAGTCAACGATAGCGTTTCAGTGGTACTCCCACCTTCTTCAAGGACTCTGAGGCAGTATGAAAACCAGAAACATTGATAGTCTGATGACTTTGGTAAAACTACAAATTGGAATATTATAACATACAAGAAATATTACTAATAAAGTGATCAATCACAGTGTTGCAAGGCATTATGCAAAATGTCAGAAATCATCATTAAAATATTTTTCCTTGGATGCAGCGCTCTCCAACTACATATGAATCAGGCTCCAGTGAGCCAGCCACTTAGCATTTGCTTCAATGGCCACTACTCTCTGCTTATTCTCCTTGACCTCTCTGCTGCTTTTGACACTGTGGAGCACCCTCTTCTACAAATCCTTGACTCAATTGATCTGCATGATACTGCCCTCTCCTGGCTGTCCTCCTACCTCTCTGAACATTCTTTCTATGTCACCTCCCATGACTCCACCTCCCCCCTAATTCCACTAACAGTAGGTGTCCCCCAAGGTTCTGTTCTTGGACTTCTTCTCTCTCTTTATACGTCCTCTTTAGGAAACTGTGTAGCTCTTTTGACTTCAGTTATCATCTCTATGCTGATGATGCTCAATTCTACCTTTCCCCGTCTCTCCTCACTCATATCTCCAACTGTCTCTCTCCTATATCTTGTTGGATGTCCCAGCACTTTCTTAAACTTAACATATCTAATGGGCCCTACACACTGAAAAATCTAACTGAACGATATGAACGTTCTCGTTCATTAATGAACGAGAACTCGTTCATATCGGTCAGTGTGAAGGCACCAACGATGAACAATGCGCGGCCCCGCGCTCATCCTTCGTTGGTGCCGGGTCGCTTATACCTGCATGCCAATATGGACAATCTTGTTTATATATCAGCATACAGTGCTATGGAGCCGGGTGACGGGGGGAGTGAAGAAACTTCACTCCCCCCGTTACTCCTCCCCCCGCTGCCGGGTCGCCCGTCGGCCATAACGGCCGTTGGGCACCTCAGCGGCACATCGCAGTGTGTATAGGGCCCATAAGACTGAACTGATCATCTTCCCACCCTAACGCATAACCTCACCTCCCACAATTTCATTATCTATTGATGGCACAAAAAATCTCCTCTAGCCCCCAAGTACACTGCATGGATTTATTCTTAACTCCTCTGTCTCCTTCAAACCACATATTCAGTAGCTCTCGCAGTACCGCCATTTCTATTTAAAAATATTTCCAGAATCAGACCCTTTCTCACCCTGGATGCCACTAAGACCCTAATCTACTCACTGGTCATCTCCAGATTAGACTGTCTCTATCCACTCCAATCTATCCTCAATCCTCTCCAAACGTACTACATCCGCTTCTCCTCTATTACAAACTCTACACTGGCTCCCCTTCCCCTCCAGAAAGTTTCTCACACTCACGTATGAGGCCCTCACCCATTCCTCTCACTTTTACATCTCTAACCTTATCTCCCTGTACACTCCCGTCTGTCCTCTTCGCTCCACAAATGCATTCCGCCTTTCCTGCCAACTGACTACTTTCTCCCATTCCTGCATCCAAGATTTTGCATATGCTGCTTCCTATCTCTGGAATTCTCTACCTCTCTCCATCAGAATCTCCACCTCATTATAAAACTTCAAATGGAATATAAACTCTCACGAGCAGGGGCCCCTTAGCCTCATATGCTTTTCCTTTTCTTACTTAGACTATCTTCTACTCCATACTCTTTACAATGGAACCTACTGTAATCCCTGCACTGCTAACACAGTTCATGACTCGTGCTTAGTACAAAAGCTGTGATTTTGGCCTTGGTGAGTTGCAGACCCAAAAAACTATGGCCATTTTACCAACATACTATACATGGTGGTGACAGCTTGACCAGCTGGGACCATATGTATTCTGGCCATAATTTCAACCATATCTCACCACTGTTGATTCTCTTAAATCTGAAAATGATGGTTAACAAAAATTATAATTGCTCAACTCATGAGGTGTACTTGGATTGTTTTCAGGTCATACGCTTGTTTGCAAATGTATTATAACTGAGGGTAAATTGAAAGCACAATGGCTTCACCATCTCTGTATTTATTATTAAATCAGACTGCCAAAAAATCAGTTCCATAGGTAAATCTGCGGGGCCCCTGAATACAAGAAATGTAATTCCACATAGAAATGAGCATCATGTGTTTTACATTTGGAAAGTTACATTTGGTTGACTGTGCTGCTTTTATTTGGTAATCTGTAATACATAACACATGAACCACAGAAACACTTTCCACAGTTATAGAAGTTCAAATAACACAAAAACAGCACAACAATAAAGCAGGAGTAAAGGCTGACAGAGAGTTTTGCCAATTTTTCTCTTTGTACGATAATTTGTTCTGATTTCCTGCACACAGTAACATATCCATCTACAAGGTGCAGAAGTATCCTGTGCAGTAAAGAAACCGTTACATCTAGCAGACGATGCAGAGTCAGGACTTCATGGTTCCCTGTCATTTATCATGTAATATCACCCATGGGCATATCTTTAGTTGGTGCCATTGCTATGGGGCACAGAGGCTTTAGGGCCCCCCAACCCAGGGCTATCTTAATAACTTAGGTGCTGGGCAAAACAATGTACTGGGGACCCTATCACGGGAATAAGAGAAAAGAAAATTCTAAAATTACCCCTCCTGCAGTCCTGCGCTGTTTTTCCATATGCTTTCATACAGTGAATGGCTATCAGTACTTTGATTTGTGGATAGCTCCAGACATTCACCAATCAGCATGCTGACATTCATTTATTGTCTGGATGTAGGCTGGGAGCAGGTAGAGAGGACCCTTAGAATCATGGGTTTTTCGGCAGCTGCCCAGTGTGCCTATATGTTAAGATTGCCCTGCGCCAACCCAGGTTATATAGTTGTCTAATAAGTTCCTGGAATTGCCAGCTAAACAACTTAGTTTGGCCCAGCCTAAAAAGAAGGACTTGTCAGCGCTCATACAGGAGGCAGTTTCTGTCTCTCCATCTCAATAAAGCACCACACTATGTTCCTTCTCTATTCTTTTACCTTTCATTCCGAGGGGAAGTTGAGGGATCTTTATAATGTACAAGGCAAGAAAGACAGGGCAGATGTACAGTTTGTGCAGCAATAACCCATTAAAACACCTCCAAAGTCAATAATGCATGTTTTGCATCTCAGCTTTCCCAATCACCCCCAGGGTGGCACTGTGGTCAGCATTACTACCTTACAGTGCCATGGAGCCGTTTTATATTATGACCAAGATGCTATATGGTTGTAGTGTGTAGTTCACGTATAGTTCCCCCGGATGCTCTAGTTTCCTCCCATGCTCTATGGTAGGATGTATGGCTTCAGGCTATATTGGCCCTGGTACCTGCATGAGTTTATATGCATGGTCTGGGGAAAACAGAAGACAAGCTTTACTGGAGCAACAACTGGAGCAACAACTGACATATCTGAGCAACATTCTCTGATATTAAACAACAGCCTTATATACTGGTACTATAGATTTAAATTATGATAATAATTCATTGTTTTGTGCATATTCTGCCCTTTAAACCTGAACCATGACTTTGGCAACCCTACAGGCTAGTGTTCCCATGGCAGTTCAAGTTTTGGTGCTATAAATATACTTGGAATTCAGATTTTACTAGGAATTCACATTTTACAATTGAATTAATAGAATTAATAGAAAGGATTTAGTAGCTGATTTATAGCCTTTGGCACCCAGGGATAAGTTCCATTATATTCTGAGCATATTTCGGGGCACAGGGGAGCCCTATATCAGTACTATATGGCAGATAGTATAAAAGGGAATAGCTTTTCACAGAAATACCGACTCATTACATGAATTTAACTGACGGACTCTGGCAGGGTATGGTCGGCAAGTACCTGCTATTGCTGGCCCATAAGCCAAATGTTGCACTTCAATGTCAATCATTAATTTCTTATAGGACTCAGCATACAATTCCATTATTATTATTATTATTATTATTGCTATTAATACAGAGTCCCCCAACTTGGGTTGCTGGATAGATTACAACAGAAATATTGTTTCCTACAGTAAGCAACTTGCAAATTATTTAATGAGAGCTGACATTCATGGAAAGGCAAGAGAGAAAGAGAGAGAGGTTCACCTTCTACTACGAGAATTCCAAAAATGATTATCGGGATGTTTTACTTTAAAGTATTAGGTAAAGAGATTGAGTCCACATCCCACTATCCTCCAGGCAAACCCCTGCTATTGGGAAGGAATCTCCTGTTGATTACTATAAAACATAAAAGAAAAACAGGGGCAGACATTGCAATAAGACAACATTTGGGATATGGCGGTGTAGATTTTGGCAGAGTGTTCTATTTTATTTCAAAGCAGCGTGGAGCTGTAACAAAAACAAATTCATGTTCAACATCTCGACCCCTTAGGACAATTTGTTTGCAAGCATGGGGGAGGGGGTTAGAAATTTCCCTTAAAAAGTCCCTAAAGATACTGAACTTTATGCAATCAAAAACTGAAAATTACCAGCAAAAAGAAAGCTTATGCGAAATCACTTAAGTGACTTAATTATTTACAATGTAACCTGACACTAGTACTCAGCACACAGTCTCTTTCATTCATTTCATAATGTTCATCAACTTGTGTTGCAGCTACCAAAAATATGTTTAAGTTTACCACAATTGGATTGTTTATTCTTCTGCAGATATTTATATCAAGATATATACATAGATGGTGCTGGCTGCTCTCCCTAGGTATCCCGCAGGAGTGAGCTGGGAGAGATCACCAACGCTTTCAAAACAGGGGAACTTAACCCGAGTTGATTGCAAGTTCATTTTCTTTTTATAACCTTCTGGCCACATGTGTGCAGTCAAGGACGAATTTCAAACCTGTACCATACCATGAACCCTAGGAAAATAAACCACATGAAACAAGCAGAAATTGAGTCTATTACCCAAGAGATTGTAGCGGAAATTGATCCAAATTTGCTCTTGTTTTTATGAATTTCATTTTCTTGCTCTGTACCGTGGACCTATATCCAACGCAGATATAGTTATATCATTACTTGTAGATCTTTATAGTACACGTACAGAAAAGAATTGTAAGGGCACAAACAATGAAAAACCAATTCAACTTTATAATACATAATAAACAGCCAAGACAAAAAGGTTCAAACTTACCATTTTAATACTTCTATATTGCATGTTTTACGGAATGCGTCACATCAGGTAATAAATGATTAACTGTTTTATTTATTTTATCACTTGTGCAGGCAATGTGAGTATTACATAAGGTAATACAGACAGGAAATACAATCTGAGAAATTCTTTTTGCTGTTTATTATTTAAGTTAAAAAAAAATTTTTTTTAAAGGATAGTGTCAACCTGACTTTTTTTTATTAATGGTATTGCTTTACTAAGGGTACGTACTCAGGGGCTCAGGCCCATTCTTCCATCCATACTGCCAGCTAGGACACATATATGCATAAGGTTGGTAAAACTGGTCACTTTTTTTTCAACTGAGGAAAAACTTGAAATGGGGGCAATACAATGTGACATAATGTGAAACGGGGGCAATACAATGTGACATAATGTGAAACGGGGGCAATACAATGTGACATAATGTGAAATAGGGGCAATACAATGTGACATAATGTGAAATGGGGGCAATACAATGTCATAATATGAAATGGGGGCAATACAATGTGACATAATGTGAAATGGGGGCAATATAATGTGACATAATGTGAAATAGGGGCAATACAATGTGACATAATGTGAAATGGGGCAATACAATGTGACATAATATGAAATGGGGGCAATACAATGTGACATAATGTGAAATGGGGGCAATACAATGTGACATAATGTGAAATGGGGGCAATATAATGTGACATAATGTGAAATAGGGGCAATACAATGTGACATTATATGAAATAGGGGCAATACAATGTGACGATGTGAAATGGGGGCAATACAATGTGACATAATGTGAAACGGGGGCAATACAATGTGACAATGAAATGGGGCAATACAATGTGACATAATGTGAAATAGGGGCAATACAATGTGACATAATGTGAAATGGGGGCAATACAATGTGACATAATGTGAAACGGGGGCAATACAATGTGACATAATGTGAAACGGGGGCAATACAATGTGACATAATGTGAAACGGGGGCAATACAATGTGATATAATGTGAAATGGGGCAATACAATGTGACATAAGGTGGAATGGTGACAGGTAATTGTGATGATTTGTCATGGGAAAATCATTATTTGCAGTAAAGTTTTGTTTATTTTACTCATGGAATAAAATAAGGAAACATTAGATGAACCAATAGCTTTGCCTGGGGCAGGAATAATTTTCCCACACTGTACACAAGAGCACAGGAGAGACAGCAAGGGAACAGGCAAGTAAAATAATGCCATTGTTATGCTATATACGAACAAAACAAAATACTCATAGGCTGGATCTCATTAATAAATATAGTGCATACAAAAGCGCTTTCTGCTGATGACAACTGAGTACCACAAAGTACAGAAATTCATACATCAAGACGTTATTCGGCAATTGTGGAGACTAGAGATACTGTATAAGAGAGGGCGGCTGTGCAGTCACTTCTGAAAATGGCACCAGTCAGAAGTCGCCCAGGGTAGTGATAGAACAGAGAGCAGCAGTACACTGCCAATCCAGCACAGTGCTGTACAGTAATTGTGGATGACAGGGATTTAAGTGAGAATGGTAATTTATTGGCAATTGAAGAATGTCTTCATTAACCAATTTTTAGAGTTTATGTTCAAGAATGTAGTATAAGGTCACATACAGTAGGCATCTTGCCCTTGAGGGCTGGTTTAATTTTGTGGTAAGTATTTAGAAATATATACAGTATACTGTATATTCCAAAAATAATTTAGCTAAGACAGCCTTTAACTACGGAGTGTATTTTGCCAGTGATAGGGCTTTGCCCTATGCAGCAAGGGGCTAATGTGGCAACAGCACAGCTATCAACCAGTGGTAATTCCCACTAAAAACAAGATTTACACGATTTACCTGCCAACAGCTTACATATGCACAGAGAAGCTTACTTACACAAGCACTGGAGCAGTACATGTACTGCAGGAATATGTGTTTTCTTATATTTGTATAGCGATTATAAAAGAAAATCCTCTGAAAAAATTATAAATAAATAAATAATAATAATAATAAAAGATATATATATATATATATACACACTGTATATACAGGGATGGATTGGGGTTTGAATCCACCCTTGCTTGTGCACATACACATCACAGGGGGGTGCGCACGTCCTGGGGTGGGGGGGGGGTGGGGAGCATGTGCCAGAATTGCCAGATGGGCAGTCCGGCACAATATATATATATATATATATATATATATATACATACACACACACATATACTGTATATATATATATTTATGTATTCATGTGTATGTATGTGTGTAAGTATGTATATATATATATATATATATACATACATACACCAGAATTGAAAGCTCAAATAGATCACACTGGCTCCCATTCCCCTATAGACCCCCTCTTCAAACTCCTCACCCACACATACTGTACAAGGCCATCTCTAATTCCACTGCTCCCTACATCTCCAACCTTCTCTCCCTTCATACTCCCTCCTGCCCCCTACAGTCAACCAATGACCGTCGCCTCTCCACCGCCCTGGTCACTGCTTCCCATGCTTGAGTTCAAGACTATGCCTGTGCTGCACCCCTTCAGTGGAACGCACTCCCCTGCTCCATTAGACTCTCCCCGACCTTGCAAAGCTTCAAACAGGCACTAAAACCCACCTATTCATCAAAGCGTACCCTCCCGATGCATAACCCAGTCCGGAGGCTGCTCCTCCATCCCCCTGCCTCATGCCTTGAACATCTCAGCTTTGCTTACATACTGCCACCAGGCTACCTCCCGCTTGCTTGCACCTCATGTCATCTGTCTGTCAACCCTTCCCACTAGATTGTTAGCTCTTCAGATTAGGGCCCTCTTTCCTCGTGTTATCCAAGCCCTCTTCTCGACACATTTCACTCGCAGCTCTCCCCTACTCAGCGACCATCTTTACCCGCTTTTTCTCCTGCTGGTAAAGGCTCATCTCCATCTATGGCCACCAGCCCCTAGTAGTACGATGATCACTCCCTCACTACTTACATCTTAGCTGTATTATGTCTTGAGAATTGCGGTGCTCTTTGTTACCTGTACTCTATTTTTGTTATTTATTTACTGCAAGGGTTCTCAAACTCTGTCCTCAGGACCCCACACAGTGCATGTTTTGCAGGTAACCCAGCAAGTGCACAGGTGTATTAATTACTCACAGACACATTTTAAAAGGTCCACAGGTGCAGCTAATTATTTCACTTGCGATTCTGTGAGGAGACCTGGAAAACATGCACTGTGTGGGCTCCTGAGGACCGAGTTTGAGAACCTGTGATTTACTGTAATGCTAAGTTTTGTCTCCCTGTACTGTCTTTTGTACGGCACTGCGAAACACTTGTGGCGCCTTATAAATAAAATGTAATAATAATAATCAGCTACGAGTGGCCAGGAGAAGTGGCAATTATCCTTTAACGCTCCAGGCAACTATTGCAAAGGCAGCTCAGTATATTTTATAGATAAAGGGCCTATTTATTATCCTAAACGAACGTGAAAAATATTCATTTTTACCTACTTTTGAAAAACTTAAGTGCTGGCCTCAATCACTAAGCAGGTAAAGCAGGAGAATTCCTACTTACTTGTCAGCAAACTTTGAAAATACATAATTTTTGGGAATTTAATTGCAAGAACGGATACCATCAGCAGATGTCAGCCATTCTCTAATGGGCCCTACACACAGCGCGATGTGCCACAGAGGTGCCCGATGTATGCATGCTAATATGGATGAGATTGTCCAAATTTGGCTTGCATGTTTAAACAAGCCGGCACCAACAATGAATTAGCGCAGAGCCGTGCATCGTTCATCATTGGTGCATACACACTGAAAGATATGAATGATATCTTGTTCATTAATGAACGAGATCGTTTAGATCGCTCAATGTAATCGCTTGGTGTGTAGGGCCCTTAAGCCCTGCTTCTTCCAATGGCCCTGTATGGATCCCTCGGTCGGCTGTCGGGATCTTTGTGTGCATACGCACTAGCGCTGCTGAGTTGTTGCTAATTTTCACTGCTATGGAAGTAGCGTGATAGGGATCGCAGGGACAGATGATTTTCAGAGCAGTTGTCTCTGCACTGGAGCAATGCTGAATTGCTACAGTATTTTGGTATCTACCACTGCTCTTCACAGTGAGTTGGATACTAAATTAGCATAGCCAAACAGCTTAATGAATAAGCCCCAAAATGCGGCTAGAAGTGCTAAATAAAACTCAGCCTTATTGCTGTATGTTAATAAATAGACCCCTGTTATTTTGGTCAGCATTAATAGTACATGTATTCATGACAATGTTGCTCTACTGTAACCTCCTAATCTAAACTGTTTGACGGGTGTGGTATGGAGGGTCAACAGTAACTAGGCTGACAGTGTCTAGATCGACCACTATTGGTCGACAGTAACTAGGTCGACAGGGATGCTTTGTCGACAGGGTCTGTATGTCGACGTGATCTAGATCGACAGGTCAAAGGTCGACATGAGTTTTTTAATGTTTTTTTGGTGTCATTTTCTCCGTTCAGTGACCGGGAACCACAATTAGTGAACCGGGCAAGGTTAATACTCACGATCGTAGTCCGCGTGGATCGTTAAGTATGAAAAAGTTCAAAAAAATTAAAAAATGTGAAAAACTCATGTCAACCTTCTGACCTGTCGACCTAGAACATGTCGACCTAGAGACCCTGTCGTCCTAGAAACCCCGTCAACCTAGTTACTGTCGACCTAGAGACCGGATACCCTCTTAGGCATACATCTATGTGAATGTAAGCTAAATCTGCAGTACTGCTCCAATCTCCATTAACATGTTTAGTGAACTCACTTCTGAAATATATATTTCAATATACAGTATTGAAGTTAATTAGTTCACATCACTAGATTATTCTGGTTTTACTTCACTAATGAATGTAGCATGTTTTACTGCAGTGCTGTTTGTTGCTAAATATTTGAGAGTTTACACCATGCATAGCTAAACATGTCCTAAATCAAAACATTTGTTCAAATACCAGAGGAAAACTCAGAGTTTTTCACTGTGATCCCTCCTGAAATTAAAGTCTGCCAAACACAGGCTTGTTCCTTCAGCCAAACATTCTGAAACACCTGACGAATAAATGACATAATGGCCTACACCCCTGCCCCACATCTGTGCACTTATCAGCCATCTTGTACAAATTGCTATTTAAGGTTTTTAGTTTTTACACCAATCTAAGGACTGAATCAGTAAGGATTACAAATCTTAGCCGCCCAGCATGCCCAGCATGGGAACTGAAGCCCCCCCCCCCCCCCCCCCCCCACGACCACGATGAAATTGCAGTCGCATCACAACTTCATAGTGATCGCTAAAAATAGGGTAGAAGAAAGCCCGCCACCATTTTAGTGATCACAGTGGCTGAGTGTGACATCAAGCAGCTGCCCAGATCACACCCACACCACGCCCCATGTTCATGCTGCCATGCCCCCATTTTTATGCCGCACACCAGCAACGCTCCATCTCCGTCTTGGAAAAGAAGTGTTGCCCCCCCCCCCCCCCCGCAAATGCCTCTACCTGATTGACAGGCAGAGGCGTTTTCATTTTCTGCGGGGTGCCCGCAGTAAATGAGGGCACATGCGCAGGACGGGTGCTGTGCATACGCCTGCAGGGGCAATCGTGAAAATTCTGGTTGGATCCCTCTTTGCGATCCAACCTGAATTAGGGCCTAAATGCTTTTATATGTCCTGTATATTCCATCTTCTGCTAAATATACTAGCAGTCATAGAGATGGTATAATATTAGTTAATTAGAACTTAATATGTTTAAGATAACCTTAGATAATCATCAATCAATGTTATAATGAGCCAATCACCTACACACTGCATAAGCAGCCATTTTGTGGTCTTAACCAATATTCGGCTTATCAGTTTAGTAAGAACCAGTGACATAAGTGCAGTGCAGTGCAGTGCAGTGTACCACGGAATCAATGAAAGCCTATACACGGGGGTGCCGAGAGAATAGTGGGTACTGGGGGTCCAAGCTTGGCAAAAGGTGCAGCCACACCCCCAAGATGGTGTGACTACAGCCCTTCTACATTGTACCCTAGTAATCATAGCATGGTGCGGCACACTTGGCCCCACTTCTCCAATATCAGGACCCTAAATCTCTGATAGGGTCCTACCTATGCACAAAGACATTTGTGAAAACTAATTATGTAAATGGGCAGGCATACCCTTTTGCAATAGCATCCTATAGAGGGGAAGCAGTTATCTTCCCAATGGGCGGGATCCCGGTAGTCATTATACCGATGCTATGATCCCGAAGGAGGACACAATCCTGGCGTCTACATACCGATGCCACATGGGATAACAGTTTTACAATACCGACAGCCGGCATCCCGATCGTCCTGATAGCAGGACGCGCTGGCGTCCTGCCGTGGGGGGGAAGGGGGGGGGGGGTTAGGTTTAGGCAGAAGAATGGGGAGTAGGGCTAGGCAGGGCCGGTGCAAGGTTTCTCGGCACCCTAGGCAAAACATGTGCCTACTGCACTCCCCCCCCGCAAAAAAAAACAACTCACCCAGGCTCTGAAAGTTATATTTTTAAAAACCAACTATGTGTGACATTTTGCGGGGACCCCCAGACAGGCTGTACTGTGTCTGGACATAGGATAGATTACCCCTGAGTGCAGTCGAACTGAATCTTTATACATTCACTGCCATGCAATATACAGCGGAGCACATCGGGGCATGTATTTATGCTATGTAATTGAGTGCCAGATATTAACTGATTAATATATATATTTATGTGCGTGTGTATATATATATATATATATATATATATATATACACTATATATATGCACACACCCCAAATCACAACCTCAAATCCAAACTCTTCTACAGTAGAGGAATGGAGTACTGAGCCTGCAATATAAGGGTACCTTTATGGCTGCAGGAGAAGGAGTCCCAGTGAAGAAGAGATTTATTGCAGGCTGCAGAAGAATGGAACTGTGATCCACTCAGACAGTGAACAGCAGCAGGGGAGCCGCCCGCAGTCTGCTCTGCAGTGTAGTCCCAGTCCCTCACAAAGCACAACACAATCATCCCCGCAGGACTCCCACATGCAGAGTCTGTTCTTGTGGTGCGGGGCGGGAATACAGTATGTCAGCGCGGAGAGGAGCAGAAGAACTGTAACAATACCGGAGAGGCGGAGAGGAGAACTGTAACAATAGCCGGCAGGACGCTGCTTGCTCTATGTGCAAAGAGTATTAGAGGCGCTGCCGATGGGTTACACTCACACTGTCAGCGCTGCAGGGATGTCGCGGCCGCCCAACTGTTCTCCGCCGCCAGCGCTGACAGTGTGAGTGTAGCCCAGTGTAGCCCATCGGTAGCGCCTCTAATACTCTTTGCACATAGAGTAAGCAGCGTCCTGCCAGCTATAGTTACAGTTCGCCTCCCCGGTAACACTCGACATATTCCTCTTAAGGAAGAGGAGGAGCTCAGCTGAGCAAGGGTCAGGGAAGCATTCATCAGCAACGTGAGCTGCCGCCCTCCAGTAGCCGCCGCCCATAGGCAGCTGCCTAAAGCTGCCTAGTGGTGGCGCCGGCTCTGGGGTTAGGGTACAAGGCCGGGAAGGTCAGGGTTACGGACTGGGGAGGGAGGGTTAGGTTTAGGCAGCAGGGAAGGGAGGGTTAGGCACCCACAGGGGAGGGTTAGGGTTAGAGTATGGTGCAGAGGAGGGTTAGAGGACTTTAGAGGGGGCTGTCGGGATTCTGATGGACGGGATGCCGCTGTTGATATTCTGACCGCAAGCATCCCGTACATCAGTAAATCATACTGAACCCCTATAGAGAAAGTATGCAACTACTTAGCTCAGGCATTCCCAATCTTGGTCCTTAAGGCACACTAACAGTCCAGGTTTTATTGATATCCATGTTTCTGCACAGGTGACTTAATTTTTACCTCAGTTGCTTTGATTTAACCATCTGTGCTGAATCCAGGATATCACTAAAATCTGCACTGTTAGTTGCCTTGAGGACCGAGGTTGGGAATGTTTGATAGTAATAAAAAAATACCAAAATAACTCCAAGACAATTAAAAATTGTTTAATTTTTTTTTTATATAATTATTATATCATGGAGTTCAGTAAATATTTGTAGTATATGTACAATACAATAAAGATGAAAATATATTTTAGCTTGAACAAGACAGTGACGTGAATGTCTTTGATGATTGACAGTCTTGGAAAAACATGATGAGCACTGCAGATGACATAACCATTTAATTGCAACCCACCCTTAAAACTTCTACAAGGACCCTATTATTTGAACATTATGGCATGTTATTTATGGTGGAAAGAACTACACTATTGTATTATGCAAACGTAAGATTATATATTAAATAATACTGGAACTCGTCAGTCATTTTGCCAAGAAAATTACTAACCATTTTCCAGCCAAAGTTCCAGCCAGGATCTCTACATTAAATACCAAATGTCTAACTTATTTGGGAATGAAATGAAAACACTCATTAAAATGAATATGGATTTGAAAGATGATTGTAGTACATACGACTCTTTCAGAAGTGTCAGTTATTATTTTATGTTAGTAATTTAAATAAAAGCAGATTGCTAATAGCCCTGTACACATCGCAGCAACTACATGCCACTTTTAGTCGCAACAAAACTATAGTTGAATGCAGAGTGTATTTAGAAAGTGACAATCAAAGATCCAGAATCCCTAACAGGAGAACGTTAACTTTACGCGCTCTTCTTTTTCCAAACTATTGTCTGAATCAGAAATGTAAAATTCACTAGCAATTTGCGGGATTAAGGGCCTAATTCAGCATGGGTTGTAGTTGTGCAAGAAATCGCACAACTACAACCTTTTACACCAGCATGCAGGGAAACGCCCAGCAGAAGGCAAGTCCGCCCCGTATGCTGCCCTCCCCACCCTGCGCTAACATGTGAACGCTTTGTTCAGCAGCGAAGTGCTCGCATGCTAAGGGTAGCCCTCTGCCTATGTCACGCAGCCCCGCAGCCCGCCCTGCAAATGGTCCACACACGCCTGTGTTGTCAGGACCGCACCCCCCAACACTGCAACACCACCCCCTAAGTGCAGCATCCATGCCTCCTCCTGCCCCGCAAACGCCTCTGTCTGTCAATCAGGCAGAGGCGTCCGCATATGTAAGATCTCACTGTGTGCACACGCGCATGTGCGGCTTCTGTGCGTGCGTACACTGCAAAAGGGCTTCAGCATGCCGATTTACATGCTGAATCGGGCCCTAAATCATGACAGTGTGGTATGATGTGTTGTAGGGTAGAGTGTCAAAATGTTGACCACAAAATGACAAAATGTTCTGAATGTTGACATTCAGAATGCAGACAATGTCAACATTTTATGTAATCTGCCTAAGGAAGCTGTCCATTGTATTGAGAAACGTGCCACAGAGACACTAGTACTTTCTTTCATATGAGAAATCAGTTTTTTATGTTATTTTATTCCTTTTATGATTTATCATAATTTTTTATTGCCTATTTAATTTAAAAATATGGATTTTTTTGCACTGTTAATATATATATGTATATATATATATATATATATATATATATATATATATATATTTTGTAAGCTTGAGAGCAGGGCCTTCCTACCTCTATGTCTGTCTGTTTTTACCCAGTTTTGTTCTATTACTGTTATTTTAATTGTAAAGCGCAACGGAATATGCTGCACTATATAATATATATGTTAATAAATAAATATATATATACATACATACAGTATACACATATATATATATATATATATATAATTTTTTTATTATTTTTTTTTAATTGGTTCAGATGCAATTTAAAACACTTTTTACTTTACTTGCTTTGTATTCTCCCTAATTCACACATGTATACACTGCAATCGAGACTAATATCCTAAATATAACCTGCTACATAATATATATCTAATGGTTTTTGGGAGTGAATCAATGACCACCGCAGACATACAGTATGTGCTTCTATCATTTGATTCAATAATATTCATTAATTCATCAATTTCTCAACATATTGTATGAGTAATAGATTAGATCTCCACTGTATGGGAATAATTCTGACCACATCTAGAGCCCATAAAATGTTCATAAGGGCTCGCACATTGTTAGTCTAACTAATTCATCTTACTAAATTTAATGAAAATATGTCACATCCAGCACCAGAGAATCTTTCCATTCCAGGTCCATATTAACGCATAGACACACTGGGCAGCTGCCCAGGGCCCCACAATTCTAAGGGCCTTCCAGCAGGGGCAGGTGGTGGTCACACAATCATAGCGACGATGCAGCATTCACAACCTGGCACCCTACCTACAGTCAATCACAGTGCTGACAGACATTCACTGTATGGAGGGGTGAGTTATGATATTTTTAAATTGGTTCCCACGTATGGGTGGTTATGGGCCCCAGTACAATGCTTTGCCAGGGGCCTACAATGCTGTTAAGATGACCTTGCCTTATTCTCTTAGGCTGCAGAACACTACACCCACCCCTTTTTATTTTAGTTATTGTTTTATTGTGTTTGGTATTATTCAGGTGGGCCAATATCTGCCTATATAACTCTAGAGCAATCTACAGTATACCATACCTCCCAACTGTCCCGATTTTTGCGGGACAGTCCCATTTTTTTGGGACTGTTCCGCTGTCCCACCCGCGGGCCGCAGTGTCCCGTGGTGGAGGGAGGCAGTTGGGAGGCTCCTGCACTCGCTGCTCCGCTTAGCAGAGCAGTGGTGAATAGACACTGTGCACATGCGCACAGTGTCTATTCAGTGGAGACAGAAGGAGAGGGGGCATGCCAGCGGCTCACGGAGTGCCGGGCATGCCCCCACAGTGACACAAATGGGGCGTGGCTCGCAATCGGGGACCCTTCGTGAAGCCACGCCCCTTTTTCATAGGTCATGCCCCCTTTTTGGAGCGGGCGCGGCTTCGCCGGGCGTGTGTCCCTCTTCCTATAATGAGAAAGTTGGGAGGTATAGTATACTGACATTCAGTACAATGTATGACTTAAGGCAGGCATGTCCAAACTGCGGCCCTCCAGCTGTTGAGAAACTACACATCCCAGCATGCCCTGACACAGCTTTAGCATTCCCTGACAGCAAAACTGTGTCAGGGCATGCTGGGATATGTAGTTTCACAACAGCTGGAGGGACGCAGTTTGGACATGCCTGACTTAAGGTGTGTATACACGGTGAGATTTAGCCTTACGATTTTGACTATATAGTCAAAATCGCAAGGAAAGTTAGTGCAAATCGCACTGTGTTAGGCAGCTTGCAATACTGATGGGCACTCCCGCGAGGTTGGTATCGCAAGGAAAGATAGACTGTGCAGGCAAGTCAATCTTGACTATCTAGTGTATTATCTAATACAAAGTATAGTCAAAATTGGCACTTAGTCAAAATCGCACAGTCAAAATCGAAAGTACAGATAGTCAAAATCGATGCTTCTGGGCTCTGAGGGAGAAAAAAGTCATAATCGGAGATATTCAATATCTCACCGCGTGTATGCACCTTTACTGCTTTTCTATTTTTCACATTCATCTGGAAGAATGCCATATATTTTCTCTTCTTTCTATATACTCAGTTTGGGGGCTAATGATGTCCTGTGCTTAGTATGGAATTCCGCCTAAGAACACATCTCAGTTTCAGCACCAGGAGACAGTATTGCCGAAGGCTCACACAACACCTGCGTTCCCAATAGTGCCCCTATAACCGCACACAATTACTCACTTATTAGCGCAAAAGAAAAAAGAAGAAAAAAGATGAATGTAAAATAAATAAAGACCTCATTAAGCAGATATGCATGTGTTAGCCAGTGCCTGACAATGTGATACGCTGGACTGTTATCTGCTATTACGCTACAAACACCAGTGTTTGCTGATTTCTGGCATCACTGCAGTATCTCAGTATCCTTACTCCTGACACATGTAGGATGTCAGGGCTAGCCATACACACACTTATCTACTGTCAATTAGAACAGCTGGGAGAGATACAATGTAACACATGCTGTGCATTCTAACAACACACATAATACATCACACACCTTCTAATGCTCAAGATATAACAATAACAACCTGTATATTCTTTGTGCAATATACAGTATATGACAGTTCTTTGAAATGGTTAATGGCAACAAACTCCACAGCATAATAGTCTAGACTTGTGTACTAAGCATCCAGAACATTATGAGGCCACAGTGTAAATTCATTTGCTTTTCATATTGATGAAATGATTTTTAATGAGATCTCCTGAGCTAGCCGCAGACATGCACTGATAGCCGTGTAATGCTTGCTGTTTCCTTACACAGGATGTGGCAATGTGACAGAGGACCAACATGGTGGTAACCCACACACTTAAGGGGCTTTATGACTGTAGCTTTACATTGTTTTTATTTACCACGGCTGTAAACAGACATATACTGTGCATACATACACGCACATACATATACATACATACATACATACATACATACATACATACTTATAAACACACCAAATACACACTGAGATGGATCATTCACTAAGCAATTTAGACTGTTTACGGCACAGTGAGATCTGAGGAGCCCCGATTACACTAATCCAGTGGTTCTCAAACTCGTTCCTCTATACTCCAAATATTTCATGTTTTCCAGGTCACCATTGGATCTTTAAATTGTGACAGTATGGTAATACACCTGTGCGCCTGCTAGGTGGTCTGGAAATGTGACCTGTTAGGGGTCCTGAGGATCGGGGTAGAGACGTATGTAGCTGGGCACAGGTGCATTACCAAGTGCCACAATTCAGAGATCCACAGATGACCTTGAAAACATAAAACCCTGACACTAATGCATTTTAGGTTGTTGGGTTTAGTTTTTTTTGGTTGACAAATAGGTGGGAAGTGAGTTCAGACCATTATGTTCCCTATGGACACAGGATGCTTTTATCTGACTAAATGCTATTTTAGTACTTGTAAGGTGGGATCCCTATACTATGACCCTATGCTGGGAATGCAGAATTAAGTAGGACCTAATGTGTCTTCTGTGAGGGAAGGAGGTGGAGCGGGAAGGTAGGAGCAGCACTCATTGTGGGAGAGGGACTGACCCTGCGGGTTGCCTACCCCTGGCATACATCATCACTCAGGGAACATTTTTTTCTAGCTCACAAGTACTGTACATGGGGAGAGGGGGGGGGGGGGGAGGGGGAGGGGGGGGGGGAGTACTTGTGAACACATTTTCAAAATGTGTCATGGCAAACAAGGAAGGATGGTCAGACTAAAGATCTTGCATAAAATATAGGCGTGCTGAGTGATCACAAAATAACATCCAACCAAATTTATATCTTTTTTCCACCATTGGGGAATCACCTCTACAAAAACCTTGGTTCAGGTTTTAGATATCAGCATGGAAATGTTGCTTAGAGACAAGCTATGTGCAATAATATTAGACATTCATTTTGCATAAAACTGTGTTGAGTAGTGGAGAGCATCAGATTTCTCCCTGTATTCTCTGGTTCTATGTCAGAGTGCTGGTTTTGAACTTACTGCAAGCATGTGAAATCGTCCTACTGCTAAAAAGCTTCTTACTGTATAACATTCGGTACTGACTTGTTTCTCCAACTTCAATAATTAGCTCCAGGTGAGCCAAAAACTTAATTAAACCTTCTGACTGACATCGTGTATAACAAAAGGCTAACACTGCTTCTCACCTATCACCTTCTCGCCACTAGATGGCGCTCGATGGAGCAATTCAAGTGTTGCTCAGTTCGGCCGTGCACAGCCACCGCTGCTGACATTACTGTTATATGGTTCCGTCATTTGACGGGCTGGTGACTAGTATAAGAATCAAAATAAATGCTACCCCTTAGGATTGCACCTATTAAGGGTGAGTACATACCAGAGATATCTCGGATCGATATGTAATTTCCGGACAAACTGGAATGACATATTGGCCGGATCGTTAATTGCGTATATGACCAATTTGCGCGCTCCCACAGTCGTATGTGATATCTTCCAGGTGGCCATGCTGCACATCCAACCATAAAATAATGTGTACAGTGCCATGCTGCCGAATGCATCATGGCATTCTACATCAAGCCGTTGCCGTGTGTACGCACTTGCCGATGAAGGATCCTGTCGGGTGTCGGAATGGCTGGGTACACATCGCTCTGATTTGTACCCGGCCTAAGACAACATTAATAACTGATCTGCTTTTGTCGAATATAATTTGCTGTTCATAATCCATTTTTCACAACTGTCCATAATAATAAAACATTTGGTATATATGATCAATGTTCCTTATTATTGTTGTATGTTTCCTGTCCATACCTCTTTATAAAATGATCTCACCTAAGTCTCATTATAAATAAACCCATAACTTGGAGGATAAAACATTATTTATCAGGTTAATAAGCTGAGAGGCATATTCAATTACTCGCGGTGTTTACACAAGGAAATCTCTGGTTTAACGCCCGGTGATATACAGTTGTTCTGCATTTTCCCTGTGCGATAAACCCTCAGGTAACGCGTGCTAACTAATAGATTCCATGTAAAGTGCTGGACTCTATGGGATTCCCACACTTCAAACCACAGAGTGTGCAATTGCCATGGATTTTTAAGATCCTGAGAATGTGAGGAAAAATCCTTGTTATACTCAGGGATAAATCCGGGTGTACAGTTTAGCCGCATAATAACCCCCGCTGTTATTGAATCTGACACTTAGAGGTTATAACTTGATCTCAGCTCACTGCAGGGTCAGAGCCGGATTATTTATTAGGCAACCTAGGCGGGACCTAGCAGTGGGTGTGGAGAGGTTTAGATTACGCTAACCCATTTTTCTTTTACAAAAAACTGAGCAGAAGAAGTGCACCAAACCTGTATCTCGCCCATTGACAACCGGGTTCTCTCCGTGGTGTACACTCTTATGAGGGCTATTCAATTATCCAAAGGGGTCACCCCACAGCTAATTGCCAGCTTAAATCCCTGTGGTGCGGGGAAAGGCTATTCAATTAAATAGCCTTTTTCCTGCACATAAAAATCAGGGGTCCATGTGCAGAAAATCCACTGATTCCGCTTAAACTGCAGAATAAAAGGGTTTTCCCTGCTTGTGAACCCCTGATTGTGCCGTTTTCTTGCAAACTTTGCCTAGCAGGTTATGGAGCTGCAAGGTTCAGTCCAACACTGAGCATTTACATGCAGAGTAAAGTAAACCCCGCTAACTGAATTGCTCTGTCGCAGCAACTACCCGCGGAGTTTGGTGCTGCATTTTAATAAACGATCTTTCTACAGTATATCACATAACCCCCGATTTACACATTTAACTGACATACGCCACTGGCTGCTCTTTTATTTGCTGATATTGTAAACAGTTTTGTCACTGAACTTCTGAAGCACAGCATACGGACAGTAAGCTATAAACCCGCTTGCATTTATTTTAAATCAGTGAATGACAGGTAAAGTTTGGGCACATTCCATTGTTCTGGTAAGACAGATCAGTACAGTAACCACACTGATGATCGACCTAATGACTGTCGACCTAAGTTGAGTCGACCAAACGACCCATATCCAGATGCTTTACTATTCAAGAAAAATCAAGTCCCGTTTTGGATAACTGCACTCATCAAAGGACTAGCAGAGCCATTATGGCTGCACAATTGTGCGTTATTGTACAGATGTAAATTATTATCGAGGAGGAGCATTTACAACTCCATGGTATTTGAAAGCACCATCTTGCTTCTGACCTACACCAATGCCCCGTATCTGACTTTAATGCTTAGATGAAAATGGAATTTGATGGTTTGGTGCAATAACAACATATAAGCTTTACTGCTGAGAACCTATAAAAACCTAAATTTAATTAGGTCACATATACTCACTTGCCAACTGCTCAATATAATTTAAAGCAAAAGAAACAAAGATCTGCATAATAAAACTACACCTAAACACAAAATGGATGATTAAAGGAGAACCGCAATTTCATGTGCTAATATGTTTCATTTGGTTATTTACACAGAGCTCCTGGTCCATATCCCAGATGCAGTATATTATATTTCTAACATTAGAATAGTATTTGTTTAAGAATGAAACATAAATAGGCCACATAATCTTTAATACAAGATTTTATATATATATATATATATATATATATATATATATATTATTTTTTTTAAAGAATATATATATATATATATATATATACATATATCCAGCATGCAGGCGGCACTCACGGCGTGGAATAAAACAACAGACACAAGTCTGGGATGCAATATCAACGTTTCAATGTTAAGTAAACATTTTCGTCAGGATGTTTACTTAACATTGAAACGTTGATATTGCATCCCAGACTTGTGTCTGTTGTTTTATTCCACGCCGTGAGTGCCGCCTGCATGCTGGATATATTATTGGACACAGCGCTTGCTGTAACCACTGGAAGGCACCGGCTATTTTGATCTTTTCATCCCTATCTGAGGATACAGTGAGTGCCGTGCAACAAGCATTGATATATATATATACATATATATATATATATACACACACACACACACACACACACACTGTATTTGACATAAGCTTTGTTTCCCATGAACCTTGGACTCGTTACCTTATTGATGTAATGTGTTGCATCTTACAGATGTATAAATGACAGGGAACATTCACTTGCTGTGAGATACATAACAGATTTATATACATTTCTATGTACAAATGGACATTGCAGACACAGATAAATTAGGTTTTCTATTCGATGTTCCTATTTTGTAGTGATTACAGGGGATACATATCAACCCTCCTAAAGAGAAAAAGTAGGAATGGACGTCAATGTTAAATGGTTTAACACCCTATACGTTTTTCTTGTGATGGTAGTGCACTTTTTAAAATATTTTTTTTTATTTTGTTCAAGAAATCCAGCAGATACAGGTAACATAGAGTAGCAGAACGAACATATGAGGAATTAACATGCTTAATAACAAGCACAGCGGGCTGGAGTGTGCTGAAAAGGCCAATAACCAGGGGAACAATGCTGAATCAGAGATGGACGCAAGTGTTCACAGTGCCTGCGTAATTGAGTGATTATGTAGTACTGTGCATACTGTGTGTTTGAGTCGCACTGCCCAGGTTCTGCAATGGTCTTCAGATGGCAGCCAAAGTGAGAATTTTTTTCACAGTGTGATTAACAGTCAGCGAGCATTTATGGGTGTTACCAGTGTGGGGGGTGTCTAGTTAAATTTGGGCTTGTGACTTTTACAGCCTGTAACTGTGAATTTGTACCCAGTTGTAGTGGCTCCAGAGACTTACTTGCAACAGGCTTACAACTGAGGTTGTGTCTTGGGTACACAAGAGGCAGATCATTGACACCATCAGTGGGCATCGCTGTACATATTTTCTGCCCCTCTTAACGTATAGGCTCACTGGGCAGCTGCCTAGGGGCCCACAATTCTAGTGTCCCCCGAGCAGAGGTGGGTGGTGTTCACACAATCAGAGTAGTGAGGCAGCATTCTCTGCCTACCTCCCAGCCTCCAGCCAGACAGTGAATGGCTGTCAGCATGCTGATTGGTGGATGGCTGGAGCTATCCACCTGAGTGCTGACAGCTATTCACTGTATAGAATCTTATGGGGAGACGGCACAGGACCGCAGGAGGGATAACGTTATCATTTTTTTACTGGTTCTAGTGAATGGGTGTGTAGGGGCATACAATGCTATTAAGACTGGGCCCAGGCGTCAACTGCATTTTTACGCAGATGCGCTGAGTGCGAAAACTCTGTTGCGATTATAACTACTGTACATCCACCTTTGAATCAGGTCCAGTGCAAACTTGCCTACTCTCCCGGAATGGCCGGGAGGCTCCCGAAAATCGGGTGACCCTCCCGGCCCCACGGAAGAGCAGGCAAGTCTCCCGGAACGAGCTGTCACCCTACCCGTCCGCCCACTTACTGTGTAAAGTGGGCGGTCCGGGCAGTTGATGACGCGATTCTTGCTGAATCGCGTCATCATAGCCACGCCCCCTGCAGTGTAATGCCGGGGATCGCGGCATTACAGAGCGGGAGGCGTGGCTTAAACGATGTGCCGTGTAACTCCGCCCCCGGTCCGCCCATGCTCCGCCTCCGGTCCACCTCCTCCCCACGTCAGAGCCTGCCCCTGCCTCCCTGCTGAGCCGACCTGGCTGCTCTCTCCCGCAGAGAGCAGCCAGAATATCGGCAAGTATGGTCCAGTGTGATTACCAAGAGAGGGAAAGGAGAGCAGCACCTAATTCAGGGATCGCCGGCTTATTTCAGAGCAGAGCAGCAGTGATCACAGGATCTCCCAACTGCTCCCCCCCCCCTCCCCGCCCACGGGACACTGCGATCCGCGGGTGGGGCAGTGGGACAGTGTCCGAGTAGTGGGACTGTTCCGCTCGAATCGGGACAGTTGTGGGGTAAGTATTAGCTAGGGGTAGTAGGTGTACTTTTTAGTGGTACACTGTGAAAACATACTGTATATATACATTTAATATGATAGAGTGCATAAACCAATATAAGTAATACTTTGAAAGATACAAATGCAAAGCCCTACTTATGTAGGACATACATGAGCCACACATGAGCAGTATTTTAGGAGAAGAATGTGAAAAGCTGTAATTCATAAATGTAGCAGCCCGAAAGTGATGCTGGGCAATTTCACTTTGTCAGCATGCAGAGATTCCAATGGCACACTGCAAGCCTACAAGCGGCTGTGTAAACTCTCTGCACAGATGCACATCAAACAGAACAGGGCATGTACCTGCCAATGGTAAACCCCCCCCCCCCCCCCACACACACACACACACACCCTCCCCGCCCCCCAAACGAGCTGCTTCTCCACATTTCTTTTATTCCAAAATGACACTCTACAATGTATACATAGTACTGTAGGTAATACAGGGATTTTATGAAGTCTTGCCGATGAGTGTATACACTTTAATATAAAAGACAGATTTCTATCAATATAAAAGCCTTACTTCAAATCAAAAAATCTCATAAAATCAATGAAAGTCACATCTGGTTTTTCTATCTGCGGCCAGAAAAGTGAGTGTAAAATAACTGCACTAAGACAAGTGTGTAGACACAAACTGGCTGCGCTGACTAGACAGCAGAAGATTAAACTGTAATTAGGGGATTCTACTCCTTTCTGACATGTGGCTTAAGATGCCTAGTCCCAGCATAATTACTATTTAGGGTGTTTTTATTTAATGTCTGCCTGTTTTGGGTAAAGAAATATATTTATAGTGTCTCAGTTATTGCCATTAGTACCTTTACATTTTAAGAAAGGTCTTATTCGGGCACTTTGTGCACTGGTACATGGCATGTGCGCCCAGAACCGGCAGTAGGAGCAAGAAGATGGGTGCCAGCTTGCAGTAAGGATGGGCCATGTACCTTTCTGTATAATGCGATGCCTCTCTAGGGGGTGGTCTTCAGGTTGCCGGCGGCCGGCCTCATTTGCGCTCGCCCAGCTGTTGGTATGCCAGCGGTCGGGATTCTGGCGCCTGTATGCTGGTCGCCGGGACACCGACCACCAGCAAACCATACTACACCCCTCTCTAGGTAATCCGTGGTGTGGCCTGTAGGGATAGTGGCCGTGCTGCCCCATTAACTCAGGGCGAAAAGGTCGACAAATGAAATGGTTGACATGACAGAATGTCGACACAAACAAGGTCGACATAATTTTAAAGTTTTTTGTGTCGTTTTCGCTGCAAAGCACATTGAACCCCAAACAGAGGACCATGTCCCATCGCAACGCTTACTTCACTCGCCATGCTTTGGGCAAGGTTACTATTCCCAGTCATAGTCCACGTGATGATAAAGTATGAAAAAGTTGATTCAAATGCTAAAATCCTCTGCAAATCGCGTCGTCGTTCTGCTTACTTTTCCTCTCACTGCAGAAGGGTGCTCGCGGCTGTGGGAGTAACCGGAGGTTTCCATCAAGCTGCGGGAAGCTTGTCTCCTTTTCCGGGTGGGCAGGAGTGCCATTCCGGGAGAGTAGGCAAGTATGTTGTACACAAACCTGATGCTTTCGCAGTTGAGCAATTGTCAGGCAACTACGCATGCTTTGAAGTCGCACTGCGCATGTGCCGCAATGGTCTTGTGACAACGATCGCAGAGAGGATTTATTCGCACACGGACTGAGAGTCAGTCACCGTTTGATGGAGGTAACGGGAGTGGTGACATCGGTATTGTGACCGTTTGCTGGGTGTGTTTCATACTGCGCCTGTGATTTCGTGTGCAGCAACTTTGCATTTTTGTATTCAGCTGCTGGGACTCGCAGAAGCCGCCGGTGGGCGTCTCAGTACAAATCCAGCATTGGCGTATTTTCATACAGTATCTGTGCACACATTTGTAGCTGTGGCAGCAAGAGTGTACATCTCAGATTAAGGCCCACTGCCAGATCACAGGAGCAGGATGCCCCATTTATCTAGAAATCAGAATTTTCTTATCATTTAGTCAACTGAAATGAATACAGAATTGTAAGATCTGAGAGGAGTTTTCCATGTACAGTACATGACTAGCTGTCCTGCAGCTGCCAAGCATTATTAGCAGTGCACTATCCCACCAATAATGCCAATGAGTCCATATTAGCTCGCAATAGATTTGTGAAAGAAACTGTAAGGGTGGGTGTATGCTGCATACTATCCCAAAAGAACCATCACATATGGTGTCCCTCCCTTTTAGCCTAATTGGAAGATCTTTGTCCTTACAACATGTCACTGTACTGCAGGCAGGGGGTAAATGCATACACTGCAGTTCTGTAGATATCTGTCAACATAACTGTAAATGATCTTTCAACGTATCTTTGTTTTGTTTTTCAGACAAGTGGAGTTTTCCTCTATAGCATTATGATATTGTCACTGACCTACAGTACTAATCGCAGAGTGATGGAGAACCACCTGGTTGTCTTCATTTCAGTTGATTCTACAGTAGATAACCTTTTGTTCACAGCATATTGTTCTGGTAATACAGACGGCTATGCTGAAAACAACTGCACCATTGGCTTTATAAATGAAACAGAACAGTTTTTAGAGAAAGCCACTACTCCAGGGCTCGACAAATCCCAGGGGCCAGGTCTCCATGGCCCGTAGATTTTGCTGCCTGGCTACCAGATTATGCAGGGAGGGAGGAAGCAGATCCTCTTCAGACCCCAGCAGCCCCAGCGGAGATTCGTGGCCGTGCCTGTATTGTAGCAGCCATTTCATGCACAGGAGTGGATGTGCTGAGTGTCTGTCCCGGCCAGCCCTGACTACTCCTATATGTCCCAGCCTGCACTGTCTCCAAAATCCGGCTGCATAGAGCTCTCCGGAAAGAGCATCTATGCCTAGCTGGGGGTTTGTGGCTGCAGAGATGGTAGAGATGTGGCCCCGTGGGACGGGGGATTGTTTGCTCCATTAGTTGTGTGACCATGAGGGTTGCTTGCCTTGGGAGGAAGGGTGGTGGTGGTGGGGGGGATCTTTCTAGCGGCTTAATAATGTGGCTGTAGCGTGTGTGTGTGTGTGTGTGTGTGTGTGTGTGTGTGTGTGTGTGTGTGTGTGTGTGTGAACAATTTGTCAAGCTCTGCACTGCTCAAGGCTCTATCATCCCTTTACATGGGTGTTACAAATGGTGCAAGGTGACAAATGTAAAAAAGGTAATAAGTGAAAATTGCACATTGCTTATTTACAGAGTCAGACTGTGCGAATGTGTATGTATTGTATACATGTACTGTATATATGTATATAAATGTGTTAATATTTATTTATATACTGTAGCAGCAGCATACTTGGCAGTGTTTTACAGACAATTAGTAACAGACACAGTAATAAACAAGATGAGTATTATTAAAGGGGGTATACACGGAGATACCTGTGCTTACAATCTAAGCAATCTGACTAGATTGCTTAGAAGTTAAGCACGGATCTATAAGTGTGTATGCCCCCGTTGATATCGCCCGGTGCTAGATTGGCCTGCGTGCAGAGACTATCTAGCACGTCACTCATTTCACCCACTGGGTGAAATGAGCAGCCATCCCGCTCCCCCAACCCTTGCTCCAGCACACATCGCGCTGTGCTGAGGGGAGGGGGAGAGATGTGTGCTGAGTAGTCTGTGGGGGGTCATTCAGACCCGATCGCACGCTAGCTTTTTTTGCAGCGGTGCGATCGGGTCTGAACTGCGCGTGCGTATGCTCCGCAATGCGCAGGTGCCTCAGCCGCCGGCATCGGGGATCACCGGACAGCGTCGGATTTAACGAAGAAAGCGATCACACCGGTAAGAAGATTGACAGGAAGAGGCCGTTTGTGGGTGTCAACTGACCGTTTCTAGGGAGTGTCCGGAAAATCGCAGGCGTGCCCAGACGTTTGGAGGGATGATTCCTGATGTCAGCTTCTGGCCGGATCATTACAGCGGCTGAGTAAGTCCTGAGCAGTGCAGAGACTGCACAAACTTTTGTTTGTTCAGCTCTCTGCACAAGCGATCGCACCCTTGCACAGCGATTACCCACTCCCCCTATAGGCGGCAACTACCTGATCGCAGCACTGCAAAAAAATGCCTGCGTGCGATCAGGTCTGAATCACCCCCTGTGACAAATTGCTCAGCACACAACTCTCTAGTGTACTGGCCTTAACAGTCAAAGAGATAAGGGGTCCCTTCTCACATGCTGGCAATCTATAGGGAGAGCTTACTTTACATAGGATAGAGCTTTGTATGTATAGATGAAAGCTTTCTATGTATATAGAATAGCTTATCACTTACTGACAAATATCATGTCTAATTCTTTAGTACATCAAAGTGTAACGACTCTGACCAGACGGCTGCTGTTTCTGGAATAAGCACACTTTACACCTTACTCACACACACTCTGGGCTAAATGTACCAGGTTGGTTTTGCCTTTTTAAGAAATTCTAACTTGCAGTCTTGTATCTACAGTATATCACCAAAATAGTATCAAATTCCGCAACCCACAGGGTATTACAGGCCTAATTCAGAGATAACATAAACCCGATGTTGACGCAAATCTCCGATGTTGTAAGAACCAGTATTGTACATGTGAAGATATGGGACTGCTATTTCACTCTCAGTGCCCCAAACGCTGCACATGTTTTACACACTGCTGGCCTTTGAGGGCGACGGAGGGCAACATTCCTGAAACTGGGGGCATGTTGGCTCGGTTTTCTGGGCGTGCTGACACCAGTCACTGTCTACAGCAGTGCAATTTCCCCGTACATCCTGAGTAACCTGAGGGTTACTAGATGTCCGATGGTCACACAGTTGTTCCGATGCTGCGTCCTTGGATGGCGCAGCGTAACACAGAAGCCTACAGTGGGTCTTTTAACTCAAGATGGGGGTGTTTTTGCATATTTTCGCACCGCTGCTGCGTACAACTACGCAATAAAGGGTCCCCCCTACATTTTGCCCCTTCACAGTTATTTATCATTGTTATTTTTTCCCACCCTGGCTTACTTTTATGTCCTTGCTTTATTTCAGGGGCACCTTAGGCATTCCAGTAATTTAAAAAGAAAGATGGCATCTGCTCTAGAATTTTACAGACATTTTCTCAAAAAGTTTTCTGCCTGCTTTGTTATTTCATTTGTATGTGGCATAAATGATGTGCCCACTTGTAGATGATGCCAATCTTGCTATATATATTTTAGTAAGGAGGGATTATACTGCCATTTGCTTTGCATCTGATTTATACATAGGCGTTTCACATTTTGACAAGAAAACACCTTATGAAACGTAGCCCTGATATTTCACTGCTCTCAGGCTGCAGTTTTATTCCTGCTCTCTCTATGCGGCTTTATAATGCCCTGAGGTTTTATTTTAGAGAGGCGTTGCTTCCAGCTAATCCTCCTCCATAATTTCCCTTAATATTATGGTATTTTCCGACATCCTCGGATTTAGATTTTAACACCGTGAATGGTTACCAAGGCGATGCATCAATGGAATGATGGTTGAATAGTGTATGTGTGCATGTGGTGTGAACAGGAACACAAATCGTGAGTAAGTTAAAAGGAAGACGGAGGAGAAAGACGATAATATCCCCAGGAGAGCCCCATCTGGGAACACTTCACCACTCCCCAACGACTGAAGCTCTGCGTGGGCACAGGTGGATCCCAGCCTCCTGCTGTAGCAGAGCCCAGCGCGTAGCCTGAAAGAAGACTTTCATTACTCTGGGCTGTTTGGATTGGAAAGTAGCCATCTCAAACATTTGCAGGTGGCTTGGCCATACTTTGACACTTAAATATTTGAGGCCGTGATAAAATCAGAATATTACTACAATATGGCGCTATACAAAGTGTAACGTGCAATCCTTAATATGAAATGTATGTTAAAAGATCCATTCTCTAGAGACCACTAAGAAATTCACATTTGAAATTAGTATACTACTTATTCCCAAATGTTTTGGTTTTAATGTGTTTGGGAGGGAATGGAAATGAAAGCAAGCCCTTCCAAGTTCTTTCGCCTTTCATGCTCAGGTTACAACTGTTCGAGGCATACGTTTTCAAAAGACTCACATTTTTTATTTTTGCTTATCCTCCTATGGCAAATAGGAAAACTCATAAGTCTCTCAAATTCATAATCCTGTTTGTAAGCGCTCAAACAGAGTGAGGGAAAATCAAGGAAATTTTGACATCATATGTTCAGATGCTATCAAGAAACACTCTGATACTCATCAATGCCTCCTCTCCTGTTTTCAATACATCCGCCCCCAACATGGAAAGAATATGCAGAAGAAATGTGTTGTGTGATTAAAGTCCTGAAGTTATCCATTATGCTGCCTGGGACCCAGTGGGCAATGAGTGAACCAGTGTACCCTTACCCATATAATATGTGTATTTGACAAATAAAGGGTGTAAGGGGGCCAAACCCAGTACACCGCATAATACCCCTGTTGTATTAATACAGCTCTGCCTGTAGTAGATGGTATCTATGTTTTGCATCACATACTACAGGTTGAGTCTCCCATATCCAAAATGTTTATTTAAATACCATAAAGAGATATTTTTGGGATGGGACCCAAACTTACAGTATTCACAAAATGCATTTATGTTTCATATACACCTTATACATCTAGTCTGAAGGTCAGTTTATACAATATGTTTAATAAGTTTGTGCATGAAACAAAGTTTGTGTACACTGAGCCATTAGAAAGCAAAGGTGTCACTATCTCAGCATCGCTCCAAAAATTCTGTATTTCTGAATTTTGGCAATGGGAAACTCAACCTGTATAACAAATATAAAACATATATTTTTGGATACAGAATTTAGTTTCCAATAAGCTCACTCACCAAACAGAGGTCAAAGAAACAAAAAAATATATATTTTTGACTCCTATGGATAATTAGCCCTAAAAGAATACAGCTTCGCTATAGAAATAGCACCCTACACGACAGTCATGATGCGGACAGCACTGCAGTACTGATTCACTGGAAACATTCATCACAGTTGGAAACGGTTACAATACAACACACAGTTTAAACCACTTTACTAAATACATCTACTTAAGAGGAACACTTCATGTAAACAACTTGGAAAACTGACATTGAAATAATAATAGCTCAGAACCCTCTCTTCATCACAACAGGGAGTTTATAAGTGTAGAAATTCAATCAAAGACAAATCACTGTAATCTCGCCTAAGATGAGAAAACATTGAATGTATACAATGCAGTAGTTCAGGTTATTGTAAGAATCAGAATATTCAATTCAATAAAATTATAAACCTTATACCAAATATCACATTTTAGCAAATAATTGGCACTTCTAATGACTAATCACAACATATGATTTAAATATATGGGTCTGCTTCAGAGTTGCACCAGCCCTATTCTTGGGTAGAGCGTAAGCTCACCTCCGAAGAGACAGCAATTCCGCCTCCACACCCTGAAAGCAATGTGTGAACGCAGTTACACCCACTCAGACACAAGTGGAGATGTGCAGGACTCTGAATCACCCATAGTTTCTCAGTAACGTATCTCAGGCTACTGAGCATGTGCAGTGCAAAACAATGTGAGATCTATCCGCACAACGAATTTGCGTGCAACACTGAATTAGACCCATAGGCTATAAGTAACTGTTCAATAATCTCATTAAAATGGGAAAAATATACCACAATGAAGAAAAGATTTGTCCTCCTACCCGATCTGGCGATTGGTGGAAGGTGCCTGTGTGATGACTGAGCTGGACTGGGGCGATGGCATTGCCTGCTGAATGACAACGCTGGTATCATGGTTTGGCAGTCTTGCATTTGATAGCTGGTGTGACCCAGGTCCTGCCATTCCCCCAACTGCATTATGCAGGGAGATCGTCTGTAAGCAGAGAAAATGATGTGGTTCACATACCGGAAACTCTGATTTGTATCAATTCTTTTTCACAGTGTTCCAGCGTTCTAGGCATATTGGTCTAAGAAATTCTTGTTTTACAGAATCTTATATTGACTAATGCTTCCAAAGGTTACATTCATTATATTCATATCACCAGGTGTAATGTACCATGCCTGCAAATGAATTTATATGCCCCACAGAAGACAGCATAATAAACAAATCATAGGCTCATCAATTGTGTATATGAAAATAATGCTACCACTGAAGTATGTTAATTATAACAAACCGCAGGCTTTATCTTATAGGCCAAATTTACTACAGCTCCCAAAGCTGAGAAATCCAGGAGACCCAGGTGGCTAAATTTTGTTCAAGCCACAAACTCCTCCCCGTCATTCCTTCATGGTCCCAACCTTTATGAAACTAACACATATGTATCATAATTTGGGCACATCAAGAGGCTGAATTATGAGAAAATAAACATTGTTAGTAAAAAGATTTTGGGTTGGGAAAATGAAAAAAAAAAAAAACAACAACAAAAAAAACAGATCACATGGGAGCCCTGAACTTGATATAAAATGTACCATTGTATAACTCCTCCTCCAACCTAGCGATACTGTGGGGGCTTTATCCTAGAGATACCTGACATTCCAGATTAATTCAGCCCCATCAGTGCTACAACAGCTTCCTGCCCTGGCAACCGTTCAATTCCATAAAGCACTGTGTGTGTCTGTTCCTAGCACCGAACTGATTTAACAGAACTGGATAACAATGTATAGATTTGTATTGTTACCAGTTGTGAATTTCTGGACCAAATCCTAAGTGGTACTGCCAGAGATTAATGTGTGTTTGTTAGTTGGGGAAGAGAAGAGTAAGAATGACAGGTCTACCTGGTAATTTCATGAAAAACACGGGTCCTTTTTCTGTGAATTTACCCGGATTGGAGACACAGGAATTACCCTTTCACACAAACAAAATACCCGTGTTGATCTGCAAATTACCTAGTCGAAACTCTCCACCCAGTAATTTGCTTGTACGTGTGAAAGGGGCGGTCAGACAGAGCCCGGGATTTCTGTCTGAAAGTGGTATAAGAGACATTTTTAGTAACTTGTCCAATGGAGAGTGTTAGCTGCTGTGAGAAATTATTCTCTAAACAATGGCACAGACACAGCTTTCATGTGATGAAGCGTTTTGCTCCCTTATAATTATTCTCTTCTTAGTATCATACATCATAATGCATATTTTGTATAGCTTGCCCTGGTACTATGCTACGCCAACGTCTTTATAATACATTCAAAAGTTATGGACAGACACTGCCAAGTAAGCTCTATCGTACTACATAGTAGATACATAAATATTTGGAGAAATAACATTATTTTTATGGTATATCTCAAGTCTGTGAAAATAAACTATATTATAAAAAAAAACTTTACAAAGGATATTTTGTCTCACACAACATAGCTAAATTTATGAAAACAGAGACATGTGTTTTTACCATGTGTCTGTCACATGTAAAGTATCTGAACTCAGGTACCCAACTAGTGTGCGGAGAGGTGAGGAGAGGTGAATTAATTACAGATTCCCGACAAACAGAAAGTAACAGAAAGGAGCTATTAATAGCAGGCAGGCTGTGTATTCAGTCCTGTGATTTCAAACATTTGTTTTATGATTTAAGATGTATTTAACACCTCTGAAGGTGTAAGACTCAAAGCTGTATCTGAATGGCATAAAACCAGTTGCAGAAAGTAAAATAAATACAGCCTTCAGTGTGGACGTCTTATGGGCTTCAGTAAGTCTGGATTTAAACAAGAGTATTTGGAATAAAAGTTCAAAGTGACAAAATGAGAAATGACAGGTCTCAAAAACCATAAGTGCTGCATTAATAGATTCCCCTATACTATATAGCAGAACTTGATCATACTACCTGCAGTAGAGTTAGCTCTATGACCACATCACTGTGTATATAGTGGGCTTCCTGTAAACCATTTCACTGCATAGCAGTCCTTTACTCTGCATGTTGTCGCTGGTGATTGCATCATTGTATTAAATCAATTGCAACATGGATCTTGCAGAATAAAATAACAATTATTTTTTAATTAGTTATTTGACTTCTCCCGCAACTAATGATTTACTCCTCTTCAATTAATAATTAAGAGCTTTGATATAAGACACTATAATTGGGCAGTACGGATGGTGTAATGGTTAGCATTACTGCCTCACAGCATTGAGGTCATGGGTTTGATTCCCACCATGGCTCTAACTGTGTGGAGTTTGTATATTCTCCCCGTAATTGTGTGGGTTTCCTCTGGGTGCCCCAGTTTCCTCCCACAATCCACAAATATACTGGTAAAATATACTGGTAGGTTAATTGAATCCCAACAAAATTAACCCTATCGTGAATGTGTGTGCATGTACATGTGATAGGAAATATAGATTGTAAGCTCCACTGGGTCAGGGACTGATGTGAATGGGCAAATATTCTCTGTACAGCACTGTAGAATATTTGTGCACTATATAAATAAATTGGAATAAATAAATAATATAATCAGAGGCTTGAATAGTAGAATAAATTTCAGATTTATAAATAAATAAATCCTAACCGCCATGTTACATGCTGTGTTTGCAAAATTACAATTAGGAGCTGATTGGCTGGTACTTTAACACCGTACAATATATCAATCAAGGCATGATCAATTCTCAAAAATATGTCAGGGTGAAGTGAACAACTTGAGAATATTTTTTTTCCCGATATTCCAGTAAAGGCATGAAAATACTGTCCAGCCTCCGTTACGGCATTAAATTATTTCTGTTGGTGGAGGAAGGGGCTAGTTCCTTAAGTATATATTTCCAAAATAATGTACACTGAGTGAAAATAATTCTTTTCAAATGCAACCACAAACTATATTTATGCATTTCTACTTTCCCTATTTATTTTGTTTAGTGAAAGAATAAACGTTTGCCACTCTCTTTTAGATTCTTTTTCTTTGTCTCAGCTTATGATCTAATTCATGGCAGACTCTGCAAAGCCCCAGCTTTACATGAGAAATGCAAACAGTTCATGTAATAAAAACCAGCCAACATATTGAGATTGGCCAAGTTCCAAACACTTTATATGTTTTATTTCAACCAAATCTCAGCTATGAACTGGGCAGTTACTTAAGTTTCTATTGAGAATTTTACCATGGTATACAGAATTCAAGTTAAAACATTCTAAGATATTGCCAACATCATAAACTGCAGGGTCTATAATACACTTACACTTTGAAACTTAAATATGTATTTAATTCAAGAATTAGATTTTTTTTTCATTATAAAACCGTAAAATTTAAATTTTCTCTTCAATTAGGATTTGATCATTTCTACTGGTATGCTGAAGGGAGGAGACCCAGCTTGCAAAATGAAAACACTTTAAATATGGGGGGAGAGGGAGCGCCAATTCTTTTCCTGGCACAGGGAACCAAACTGTCTAGTTACGGCTCTGCTCAGTGGCCACGTTGTTAGGTACAACTGTACAACTGCTTGTTAATGCAAATATCTAATCAGCCAATCATCTGACAGCAACTCAATGCATACAAGCTTGCATACATTGTTCAGTTGTTGCCTAGCAGCCCAAACACCAACATGAGGAAAAAATGGGTCAGATTGTGAATCGCATTCTTCTGCGCCTGCATTAATGTCTTTTGCTGTAGTTGCAGCTGGTGTACAACCATGCATCTGAATGCGTGAGAACTGTGATGCACACTTTGTCACAACCACCGGAGGCACCACCAGGATTTGCATCAGCCCCAATGCTATGTGCAGAATCTCTGCCAGAGTATGGCTTCTAATATACGCGATTAAGCATATGACCACACAAACATACCTGTAACACTCCTGCGACACTCCCATAAAGCACCCATCAGGGTGTCTCTTTAGCCACTTTCCAGTCACCGCCCAGGAATGCCCAATACATTCCAGAGTTAGATGTCTCAATCGGTCCTCTGACTCTGTATAATCACGCCGTGGGACGCTTGCACCATGTGACTTTTAGGAATTTAGCTGTATGCGCAGATACAAAAAATCAGCATTGTGTTTGACGCAGAATCAGCCCTGAAGTGTCTCTGTCTGTGGAATAATTGTTGGTTCAGGACTGGTTGGTTTTAGCATCTCAGAAACTGATGATCCCCTGGGATTTTCATGCACCACAGTCTGCAGAATTTACAGAGAAAAGTGCGCAAAACAAAAAAGGGTCCAGTGAGAGGCAGTTCTGTAGGTTAAGATGACTTGTTAATGAGGTCAGTGGACAATGGCTAGACTGGCTTGAGTTGATAGGAAGTGATAGTAGCTCAAATAACCATGGCATACAACAGTGGTAAACTATGCAGAAGAGCATCTATTAATGCACAGCACATCTACTGTACATCGACAGTTAAAAATTGGAAAAATGTTGGCAGTCAGAAATTGACATAAACATTAATCCATGGTTCCATCCTACCTTGTGTAACCAGTTCAGGCTGGTATAGTGGTATAATGGCAGTGGGAATATTCTTGGCACACATCATGCCTCTAAATATCATTTTTTATGTAACACCCTCTAGGGAATAACACCCCAGGGTTAAAAGCTACTGCCTATTGCAGATACCTTGGGAGGGTTTTTCAGGGGAAACAACATTGGACAAATTGCGGTATCCGGTAGAGGGGCATGGCCAAACGGGAAACATCATTAAAGGGGAAGCGGAACATTAGCCTATAAAGGGGAGAGTTTTTCTTGCCTTTGGAAAATACATCTTGGAACTTGGAAGAAGGGCTGGGGAGTTGGGGGGCGCTACGATGCCCATCTAACACCCTACCAAAAAGCCCAAAGTAGAGGTCTGAAAGAGTCCATGAGAGAGGTCTGCAGAGAGAACACAGGCAAGGCATGTGAGAGACAGAATAGAAAGATCTGGAAGCCTTCAGTGTGAGTTGCCCAAGTGAGATCTCCCTCCACAACGCAGCACCCAGGAGAGGCCAAAAGCTGCAAATGTATTGCTGAGAGGGTCGGGTTTTTCAGTGCTTTACTGTTAAAAGGGATTAGGAGTCCCCTATGCATGAAAACCCCCTCCAGCCATTAGAGGAGGGGGGGGAGGTGTCACAGTTAAAGCAGTGACGCTATACGAGCCATCCCCGTAGGAGAAGGGTGGGCTGCAGAATAGATTACACTGCAGAGAGTGTCAAAGCTGCATTGGGAGGAGGGGTGCTCTATACTGCTGTCCCATGTGTAGGAGAAGGGGTGCAAAGAAAAGTAGATATGTGTATGACATCTATATACTGCTGGCCCTTACGGAGCAGAGAGAGGCAGACTGAGTATGATGAGGTATTCTGTATACTGTCTGCAGAGAGGCAAAGAAAGGCAGACTGTAGTAGCAGCACAAAAGTGAGGAACAAGGCACTTATGTAGGCTGTGTCCTCCATTAAAGCTGCCGACATGACAGATGAGTGTGAAACTGTGGAACTACAGGCTCCAGCTAGGGAAGTGCCAGGTGGACCTGTATATGTAAAGTGCAAACTGTGCTTTGTAACTGTGCTTTGAGACTGTGCTGATTAAGAAGATGGAGTGTAATCATACAGAAAAGACTGTCTAACAAACCAAGTGTTTGAGCTGGGGGGAGAGGAGAAGCTTGCTGTAACCATATTCCTGTCCTTTAAAGTCTTCTGAGGGAGGAGAGAACAAAGTGATATATTTTAATACATTATACATACCTCCCAACTGTCCCGATTTTCGCAGGACAGTCCCATTTTTTTGGGACTGTCCCGCTGTCCCACCTGCGGGCCGCAGTGTCCCGCGGTGGGGGTGAGGGAGGCAGTTGGGAGGCTCCTGCACTCACTGCTGCGGTGAACAGCGTCTATTCAGTGGAGACAGGAGGAGAGGGGGCATGCCAGCAGCTCACAGAGGGCTGGGCATGCCCCCTCACTGACGAAAAGGGGACGTGGCTCGCGATTGCAGGTCCTCCACGAAGCCACACCCCCTTCTCATAGGCCATGCCCCCTTATCTGGAGCGCGCGGGTCCCTCTTTCATGAGGAAGAATGTTGGGAGGTATGCATTATACATTAAAAACTGTTGCTGCATACGTCTATACTAGTGATGTGCACCGGAAATTTTTCGGGTTTTGTGTTTTGGTTTTGGATTCGGTTCCGCGGCCGTGTTTTGGATTCGGACGCGTTTTGGCAAAACCTCCCTGAAAATTTTTGTCGGATTCGGGTGTGTTTTGGATTCGGGTGTTTTTTTTACAAAAACCCCTCAAAAACAGCTTAAATCATAGAATTTGGGGGTCATTTTGATCCCATAGTATTATTAACCTCAATAACCATAATTTCCACTCATTTCCAGTCTATTCTGAACACCTCACAATATTATTTTTAGTCTTAAAATTTGCACCGAGGTCGCTGGATGAATTAGCTAAGCGACCCAAGTGGCCGACACAATCACCTGGCCCATCTAGGAGTGGCACTGCAATGTCAGACAGGATGGCCGATTTAAAAAACAGTCCCCAAACAGCACATGATGCAAAGAAAAAAAGAGGTGCACCAAGGTCGCTGGATGGCTAAGCTAAGCGACCCAAGTGGCCGACACAAACACCTGGCCCATCTAGGAGTGGCACTGCAATGTCAGACAGGATGGCCGATTTAAAAAATAGTCCCCAAACAGCACATGATGCAAAGAAAAAAAGAGGTGCACCAAGGTCGCTGGATGGCTAAGCTAAGCGACCCAAGTGGCCGACACAAACACCTGGCCCATCTAGGAGTGGCACTGCAGTGTCAGACAGGATGGCACTTCAAAAAATAGTCCCCAAACAGCACATGATGCAAAGAAAAAAAGAGGTGCACCAAGGTCGCTGGATGGCTAAGCTAAGCGACCCATGTGGCCGACACAAACACCTGGCCCATCTAGGAGTGGCACTGCAGTTTTCTAGCGAGAGGATGAGTGCTTCCATCCTCATGTGAATCTGAACCACTAGCCATGAACATAGGCCAGGGCCTCAGCCGTTCCTTGCCACTCCGTGTCGTAAATGGCATATTAGCAAGTTTACGCTTCTCATCAGACGCATTTAATTTTGATTTTTGGGTCATTTTACTGACCTTTTGTAGTATACTTGACGACACAGAGGTAGAGCAATGGACTACTGTACCGTACTGCTATATATATACTGGTGGTCAGCAAAATTCTGCACTGTCCTCCTACTATATACTGCGCACAACTAAAATGCAGCACAGGTATGGATGCATAGTATACTTGATGACACAGAGGTAGCAGTGGACTACTGTACCGTACTGCTATATATATACTGGTGGTCAGCAAAATTCTGCACTGTCCTCCCACTATATACTGCGCACAACTACAATGCAGCACAGGTATGGATGGATAGTATACTTGACGACACAGAGGTAGAGCAGTGGACTACTGTACCGTACTGCTATATATATACTGGTGGTCAACAAAATTCTGCACTGTCCTCCTACTATATACTGCTCACAACTAAAATGCAGCACAGTATGGATGCATAGTATACTTGACGACACTGCTATATATATAGCAGTGGACTACTGTACCGTACTGCTATATATATACTGGTGGTCAGCAAAATTCTGCACTGTCCTCCTACTATATACTGCGCACAACTAAAATGCAGCACAGGTATGGATGCATAGTATACTTGACGACACAGAGGTAGAGCAGTGGACTACTGTACCGTACTGCTATATATATACTGGTGGTCAGCAAAATTCTGCACTGTCCTCCTACTATATACTGCGCACAACTAAAATGCAGCACAGGTATGGATGGATAGTATACTTGACGACACAGAGGTAGAGCAGTGGACTACTGTACCGTACTGCTATATATATACTGGTGGTCAGCAAAATTCTGCACTGTCCTCCTACTATATACTACAATGCAGCACAGATATGGAGCGTTTTTCAGGCAGAGAACGTAGATATTTTCAGCACACTGAGCACAGATATTTGCAGCACACTGAGCACAGATATTTGCAGCACACTGAGCACAGATATTTGCAGCACACTGAGCACAGATATTTGCAGCACACTTAACACAGAAACTGAGAGAATGCAGCCACGTCCTCTCGCTATCATCTCCAAAGCACGAGTGAAAATGGCAGTGACGCGCGGCTCCTTATATAGAATACGAATCTCGCGAGAATACGACAGCGGGATGATGACGTTCGGGCGCGCTCGGGTTAACCGAGCAAGGCGGGAAGATCCGAGACTGCCTCGGAACCGTGTAAAATGGGTGAAGTTCGGGGGGTTCGGATCCCGAGGAACCGAACCCGCTCATCACTAGTCTATACCTACAGTATGTCTATATGTGTGACTGCGTCCACCATGTTCCTGGTGACAAATCTCTGCTGCGCATGCACAAATTACTGAGGAAATGGCCACCAGACCGTAATTTCTGCTCCAGCAGTAGCACTGACACGGGAATCCCGAGAGGTAAGTAACTGAACATGGTTGCAGGGTGTGCGGTGGGGGCCCCCCTTGATCTAGGGGCCTGTGTGCAACACACACACACTGCACCCATTAAAGATAAGCCTATGCTTCCAGCCGTATAACACACCATCACAAAGCTCATGTCATTTCAAGCTGACAGCACAAATATGACAACGAGCTCAGTGTACTCCTATGGCTTCCACTGTCACCACATCAATTCAGCAGAGTATTGGCCCCCATACATCAGGTAGCCTGTTTTCCCGATTCCCCGGTACTGGGATCAGGGAATCAGGAATTTTAAACATGCTTAATATTCCAATTCCCAGACCTGGACGTTGGGGAAGTAGGACTTCGGGGGTGATTCAGACCTGATCGTAAATGTGTTAAATTTAGCACATCTACAATCAGTCACACTGACATGCGGGGGGACGCCCAGAACAGGGCTAGCCCGCCCCACATGTCAGTCCCTGCTCCGTTGCACAAGTACAAAAGCATCACACAGCGGCAATACTTTTGTACTTCAGCAGTAGCTCCCAGCCAGCGCAGCTCCTGCGCGCTTGCAGGAAGCAACTCATTGCTGCCCGGGTTGTAGCGGCTGCGTGTGACATCCGGGCACGCCTGCGTTGCCCAGACCGCGGTCCGCCTGCGTTGCCCAGACCGCGCCCCCTAAATGGCGGCTATATGCAGCCGGCCCGCACCCTCCCACCTCTGCCTGTCAATCAGGCAGAGGCGATCGCAGGGCTACGACAGCCGTCGGAAGTCTGCCATGCGCCGGTGCACTGTGGCACTGGCACATGCGCAGTTCAGACCTGATCGCTGCTGTGCAAAAACACACCGATCAGGTCTGAATGAGCCCCATTGTCCGTTATAGCTATAAGGTATGGGGGCCATATCTTAGGAATGTGATAGAATAGGAGATTCATAGCATGAATGTGCAGCTGACAAATTGCGCCAATTGTGTGATGCTGTCATGTTAACACTGACAAGAATCTCTAAGGAACTTGTTTAATATATGCAACTAAGTTTTCGGGCATTGGCATTTCTATCATGGGTGCAATGAGCAATGTGTAATGTCATGGGCACACACACTGCACCCATGTTTCTTTAATACTTACTTATCCGGAGTCCCGCGACGGACGATGCAACCTCGGCAAAAGTCACTCCCAAAATGGCCGCCGCGCATGCGCAGTAGGTAATTAGTCTTCGGACCATGGTGGGCGCCATGTTTCCAGAGACCTGCGCATGTGCAGTAGACTCTGGCACAATGGGAGAGGAGGGGGCCCACTCGGAGACTGCACACGGTCCCCTCCTCTCTTAAAACACCCCTGGTGCAAAGGATGGTCACTACTAGAAAAATGTTCCCAAGTTAGTGGCCAACTAGCGTGAATTCATAAATATGAAATTGGAAAATGTATTTTTCTAATTGCCAAAGTCAGTTTGGCAGCCTATGCATTTGCTGCTCGGGATCTCCCATAATTATTTAAGAATACGGTATTATTTCTATCACAGTTCTCTGTAATCTACTGAAACAGAAGCTACTGTACATGGGAATTTAGGTGGAGAAAGACTAAAAAGGTTCAGGTAATATCAATACTTAATTAGTGCACATTGCCGACTCTAATGGGCCCTACACATTGGCCGAGGTGCCCGACGACCGATACGGCCGACGGACAACCCGGTGGCGGGAAGGGGGGTGACGGGGAGAGTGAAGTTTTTTCACTCCCGGACATCACCAGGCCCAATAGCCCTGCATGCTAATATGGACGTGATTGTCCATATTGGCTTGCATGTATAAACGAGCCGGCACCAACGATCAACGACCGCGGGGCCGCGCATCGTTCATCGTTGGTGCCTACACACTGAGCGATATGAACGATATCTCATTCATTAAAGCCACGTGGGAACTGCATGAAGAGACACCATATTTTAGACATGATTCTTATTGGCGAGATCACTCACATGTGTAAGTCAGTATAATAACTACAAATAGGTGCCTGGTTTAGGGGGGAGTTGTATCAAGCCTTCTAAAGAGGGGAATGGAAGTGTTGCGCATAGCAACCATTCACATTATATAGAATGTACTAGACACAAGAGCTCTAGAATATGATTGGAATGGGCAACACCTCCAGTTGTCCTCTCTAGAACGTTTGATACATTTCCACTGTAGAGACAATTGCACAAAGGAGTCCAGAAATTTACTGCAAAAGTGCATCTGTCAAAATATGTAAGATATATGCAACTGTAAATATACCACGTAACTGCATTCAGAGCAATGTATCCTTGTACCTGTCTATATGCAGACATGCCTCCTATATGATTAATTTTAAAGTTATGTGTTAGATACGAATGGGTGCACTGCAGAAGTGCATCGGGATAGCATTACTGTACTGCGCCTACACATAAATGGCCCTTACCCACCTCTCCATGCAAGAGGAGCCACATATGTATAATGTATATGTATAATGTACAGTAAACTCAGCTTATATGGTCAAGAAACAGTGCAACTTACTTTACACAAGATGTATGTTTACATACGCTAGCGGTTTCAGCAGAGGGTTCAGTTTGCAAACCAGCTGTTTGCTATAAACATAGTGCAGCTTATTATAAACCACACACCGTTTACGTCCTTCAAAACCACCAAAAATCACAATTTTACATAAGCTGCTGCTTAGTAAATAATGTGGTTTGTGTTTTTAAAACCACATGCAAAATTGCATTTGGCCACATCCTGGCTACGGTCTTTTCATGGCTGTGGCAGGGGAAATAAACATGGCTTACCAAGGGGATTGATATACAGATTAGAACGGTATCACTGATAGGATTTATGCCATACTGCATCTACCTTTCATATCACTGTGTCTATTTATGACCTGGTTTATAACAGTCTCCAGGTAATAAACTGACCCTATGGAAACAATTAATGTTACTTTCCTGATAGTAGACAATTACTCTGTGCTTTTTGCTGTGTGACTTCCAAAAAGGAGTTTTAATACTTGTATGGCTAGTATATAATTGCTCCTACAGAAGGCTGGTGTGATGCAGTAAGCAGGGTAGGAGGGTGTCGGGCTGGAGAGGCACCTACCTCGCTCTGCCAGCAGCCGGCTATCCACTGTTAGCGGCACTGCCGCTCCTGTCATTCATTGATCCCCTGATCTGTACTCACTGGCTACCAGCCACCTCTCCTCCATTTATTAGTGACTCTTATTTAACATTCTTGTATGTCACTTTATATCATAATCTATTAGGATTAGGGAGGCTATCATTTATTGTATATATGTATATATATATATATATATATATATATACTGTACATACTTGCGGCGGAATGTAATGGGGTGCGGGATTAACGTGCGGGACAAACCCACATTAGAAGGTGCGAGTTTGTCCCAAAACTCACCCAATGTAATAGCCTGTAAGTTTTTAAGTTCAAGGCTAATACAATGCGCGATGTAGGGCGAGTTTAATAGAATGAAAACTTACACAATGTAATGTGATGTTTCATTACATTGTGTGAGTTTGAGCACGGATAAATAAGATCTGAGCATGATACTGTCTGTAAAAGTTTTTAAATGGTTAAAATAAAAAGACGTGAAGGCCCTGGTGATCTCTCAGGCTGTACTCTCAAATATCTCCATTTACTAACCATAATGTATCGCATGGACTACCGTGGGACAGTACTGCAGTAAACTAACAATGCTTATTGGCCTAATAAAGGGCACAGACTCACATGAGCTATGTTTCACCAAATAACTGCTCTATTTCTCCATCTATCTTTGTCCTCCATATTGATTAAGCAAGCCCATCTCAATACAAAACAGATATTTCATAATTTAGTTTAAAAAAACAAAACCATTTAAAACCCACTAGCTTTTGATAAATGTCCTCCATGCTTGCCCCATGCATTAGTATGGTCTAATAACTTAATTGCACGTATATCTATCTTGCCTGGAGGACTAACCTAACAATGCTATCTTGTTCAAGGCAGGCTGGGACTCCTGTCCTGTCAATCACAGTTACAAGCAAGTTTAGAAAAGCCCATACTGGGTCTTATTGAGTTATACCCATTGTCTAAAAACTAAATGCACCGCTTCAACCCCACAAAACTCCATCTTCATTTCAAGACATTATTGAATTACTATTTTTTTGTCCTGTTCTTCTCCCATTAATCATCCATGTGAAAGAGGCTTCTGTAAACCAATGGTATTTGTGACATAGGATATAACCTTCATCTTAGCTCAGATAATTAGGTAATGTCAGAGCTTGATACATTTCAATATATTGTTCTGTCAAAATCCAAGAGCCTGGCCTTAATTTATGAAATGATAAAAAGAAAGAAGACAATGAGAAGATATATCAAGATGCCAAAATACGTTTAGTGTAACCTGTTTGGAACAAGTACTGTCGTTTCCCTCCCAGTGTTAGGAGTCCACCCTTCTGGTCTGATTCTTGGTAATGTCCTTGATACAAACTTGCCTACTATTGAAAAAGCATTTCAGGGAGATTGTGACAGTAACACCTATCAGTGCGGACGTGTACTGCTACATCTGAGAGGCGTGTCAGAAAAATGAACTACATCCAAATGTAAATAAACCCCAAAGTTAGCAAGATATTACTTGTTGAAGAAAAGACACTGATATATTTCAGGATTTGTTTGTGTATTGTGTTTTACAAGAAGTTGAGGTTCCATATACCTCAACCTCCATAATGGCCATGAAAAACCTTATTTAAGATGTATGTAGCCATAGGGATCTATGGGGCAGATGTATTAACCTGGAGAAGGCATAAGGAAGTGATAAACCAGTGATATGTGCAAGGTGATAAACAGTCACACCAGCCAATCAGCTCCAAGATGTAAATTAACAGTTAGGATCTGATTGGCTGGTACCTTTATCACCTTGCACATATCACTGGTTTATCACTTCCTTATGCCTTCTCCAGGCTAATACATCTGCCCCATTGTGCCTTATAGCCAATGCAGGTAAATGGCACTGATGACCCCATTTGAATGTATGTATCACTGATTTCTCTTTTTCCCCAAGAATGTAACAGCAGCATAATGGGGATAAGGTGCAATCAGAGAGATTAATGGACTTTTCAGGGGGTCAGGAAGATTGACGCTATTTCAGGGAGTCTCCTGCAGAATGAGGGAGGGTAGGCAACTATGCTTTGATACTCCTGTACGGCACTACATTCTATATGTCGGAAATAACATTTAATCACTCCAAGGCCGGATTCAGGTGTGGTTGGATTTAGCATTGCTGCTGTTTCCTTGGAAGGAGCAGCGATGCTAGCATATGGTAATGAAGCAGGAGGCGTCTGGTATAAGTACACGCCTCCTGCATGCATGTGTGACCCAGTGCTGCATCTGAAGACCACATGGGTCACTCAGCCAGCCCCTGCAGTTCCATCCAAGAGGCCAGGCAATCTCCATCGGAAGACAGGAGTTGGAAAACATGCCTCCATTTTGTGAAACAGCTACCATAGCCACCCCCAAACAGCTGCAGATTGACAATCTCTTGATGTCTGCAGCCATACTGCATCCGGCGATACAGGACCCGTACTGTACATGCACAGTACGGGTCCGACGCATGTCCAAAGAACCGAACATCGGTACTTTTGAGACTGCTGCCACAAGAGCATCATGACCTGAATCAGGTCCAAAGTGTATTCTTATATTAATCCTAACTAGCAATATCTGGGATTTGTTTAAAAACAATAACAGAGTGACAGTGGTGGATACAGCTTACAGAGGCCCCCTCTGCTGGTGTAGGGATTTCCAAACACTTGACTAGGACATTGGCTGCAAAACATTGTTGGTTAGTTTCGGTTTATGTAATCTATATGGGAATATATTCATATTATTGGAATACTATTGTTATTTTATAATTAACAGGTTGATAAACAAATTTGTTCTGGAGAGTTAAGATTAATTTTTATTCTCTCCACAATAATGTAGTACAATACATTCACCTACACTATAACTTAAATCTCTACAGTATGTGATTTCCAAAAAGACAGAAACTGAGAATTTGGCAGAAGGTAAGAACCACCTGGCCCATCTAGTCTACCAATGCCCATACACACACTTACACACTAGGGTTAATGTTTTTGTCAGTAGCCAAGTAACCTACCAGTATATTTTTGGATTGTCTTAGAAAACCAAACTACCCGGAGAAAACCCACACAAGTGCAGGGAGAATATACAAACTCCACACAGTTCCGTACAAAACGTAGGAAAGGGTTCTTCACCGTAAGGGCAATAAGGATTTGGAACTCCCTGCCGGAGATGGTAATAATGGCGGACTCTGTAAATGCATTTAAAAACGGATTGGACAAATTTCTAGCCGAAAACAGTATCCAAGGCTATAGCATTTAATATATTGACATTAAGCATTTGGGAGTGGTACAAAATATAGTTGTCAATTGGTACGAAACCATTACTTTAGCTGGTGCATTATAATGTGCACAGCTTAATACAGAATACAGGTTGAACCCAATGGGCATTTTGTCTCTTTCCAACCTCATTAACTATGTTACAGTTATGGTGGGAATCAAATGCTAACCATTACACCATCTTTATTATTCTCAATTTATTACAAAGTTAATACAGGTGAAATAATTTTACAAAAACGGCTGTCACCTCCCCGCCCGACCCCACACAGCATCAGACTGTCAATCACTAACTGTCTGATGCCGTACTTTGTCCTGTGTCACAAGACCAGTTTGTGCATGCACAGAATGTGTCCTGCGCATGCACAAAGTACCACAGCACTACTGTGGCACTATAGCTGTGACAGACCGTGAAAGGCTGTTAAAAAAAAAAAATATTAAAACTGTCAAAATTAACTTTTACTAGGTGCCCGTGTGCCACCCTTACCATAAGCGCAGTGAGTTGCAGCAGTGTGTAAAAAAAAAAAAAAAATATATGGATATGGATCAGCCAATAAAAGAGCTGGAGCAACAACCCAGACATCTAATAAAGGTGGTGCAGGGGACAGAACGTTTAAGAAAGAGCACCTGAAATATGTGGAATTTTGAGCTCTGCAATGCAAGTATTCATTTTCTTGGCTTTTCTTTCAACCTTTGCGGAATATGGTTATTAACATTATATTCTTTTATGGCCTTTTCGCATTTGTGATTTGCTTTATTTTAAATGTAATTTTCGAAATGAACCAATTAATTAAATGAATGTTGTTTTATTTTAGCAATTTTAATGTACAGCTCCAGGGCTACACATGACAACAGACCCTTTATCATGGCAGCATTATGATGACCAGCCACCTACTGTAGCTGGCCACATGGCCATCCATAAAGATTGAAATTGTATTTCTATTTTCCTCACCAAATTAAGCTATTTTTCTGCTTTTACGCATTTAGGGAGACATTGTGGCTGATAGTGTAGGGCAGGCCTGGACAACCAGTGGCTCTCCAGCCAATGTGGAACTACAAGTCTCAGCATGCCCTGCCACAGTTCTGCTATTAGGTAATGCCAACATTGGGGAAGGACATGTTGGGATGTGCAGCTTTACAGCAGCTGGAGAGCTGGTGTAGGGGGGTGTACACGTCCACATGGCACTTTTGGCGTGCCATGCCTAAAATACACAATATTTCATTTGAAAGTTATCAATGTCTTTCCTCTAACAGGGGTCTATTCATGAAGCAGTGGAAAGTGTGGAGAAGTGAGCCTGTGGAGAAATTGTCCATGGCAACCAATCAGCTGCTCCGTACAATTGTATAGTATGCAAATTATAAATGTCACTTCAATGCTGATTGGTTGCCATGGGCAACTTCTCCACTGGCTCACTTCTCCACACTTTTCACTGCTTCATTAATAGACCCCGCAATCCCTACTTAGAGTTATTTACTAAGCCTTGGATGGAGATAAAGTGGACGGAGATAAAGTGCCAGCCAATTAGCTCCTGACTGCCATGGCACAGGCTGTTTGAAAAATGACAGGAGCTGATTGGCTGGTACTTTATCTCCATCCATGGCTTAGTAAATAGACCCTAAAACTGTTAAACAGTTCTCCTCAGAGTGACCGTAGGAGCAGACAAATGGTGGTGATTTCTGTCTATATGACATTATTACTGAACAGTAGGAATAATTAACTTTTATTCTGATTGAATAACTTTTTGGCCCGGTAACATGTTTTGGACACAAGACCCTCAAATTTACAGTAATTAGTAAATGAGACATTTAAAATGTTCTACCTGGAATTTATGAAATATATTTACTTGAGTTATTTAAACCCAAAAGCCTGCAAATAAATAAAAAGAATTCTGTTACTGAGCAGTGGGATTAGAAATCGTTTTCACTGCTCATATTACTAGTATATGAATGAAAATTGCTGGGAATCAAGTAGTTTGGCTTTATTTTTGAACAAAGATACACAAACTATTGTTCCTTTAAGCCTACAGAAGACTCTTTATGGTTTATGTTGATCTTGTAATCGCTATGCTATACTAACTGTCATAGCTCTATATGGTATAATATGCACTTAGGTCATAGCTGTTAGTCTTCATTAACGTATTGTATGTTTCCTGGCGGCAATTACAGAACAACTTGCAAAATTGTCAGAGTTGTAAAATGAAGTCATCTGTAATGTACTATTAAGTCATGTTCCCATGCCTACTATACTATTTTCTCTAATACTATGGGCCGAATTCAAATAGCTGCGGAAAAAAACAGCAAATTTACAGCAAATCGCAGTAAATACTCAAAAAAGGCCTATTCAATTGTCTGCGAAAACGGATTTGCATTATTTTTACTGCAAATTTAAATTTACTAACTCTGAGCAGGTGATAGCCTTGGGGAAAATCTCTATTTTAAGTTAAAAATGTTGGTATTTGGTTCTAAACCCCTGGGACACCCCCCTGACTAATAATTAGTTTTTAATTGGCCAATAATGACATGCCATTTTTGGGGTGAAAAATTATGGAAATTGGGGTACAAGGTATGGGACAGGTGCTTTATGAGTGGGACAAATGTTTTTCTCTGACGTCCTAGTGGATGCTGGGACTCCGTAAGGACCATGGGGAATAGCGGCTCCGCAGGAGACAGGGCACAATAATAAAAGCTTTAGGATCAGGTGGTGTGCACTGGCTCCTCCCCCTATGACCCTCCTCCAAGCCTCAGTTAGATTTTTGTGCCCGGCCGAGAAGGGTGCAAGCTAGGTGGCTCTCCTGAGCTGCTTAGAATAAAAGTTTAACTTAGGTTTTTTATTTTCAGTGAGTCCTGCTGGCAACAGGCTCACTGATACGAGGGACTTAGGGGAGAGAAGTGAACTCACCTGCGTGCAGGATGGATTGGCTTCTTAGGCTACTGGACACCATTAGCTCCAGAGGGATCGAACACAGGCCCAGCCATGGAGTCCGGTCCCGGAGCCGCGCCGCCGGCCCCCTTGCAGATGCCGAAGAAAGAAGGTCCAGAGGTCCAGAAATCGGCGGCAGAAGACTTTTCAGTCTTCATGAGGTAGCGCACAGCACTGCAGCTGTGCGCCATTGTTGTCAGCACACTTCACACCAGCGGTCACTGAGGGTGCAGGGCGCTGGGGGGGGGGGGGCGCCCTGGGCAGCAATGAAAATACCTATACTGGCTAAAATACATCACATATAGCCTCTGGGGCTATATGGATGTATTTAACCCCTGCCAGGATGTCAGAAAAACGGGAGAAGAAGCCCGCCGAAAAGGGGGCGGGGCCTATTCTCCTCAGCACACAGCGCCATTTTCCCTCACAGAAATGCTGGTGGGAAGGCTCCCAGGCTCTCCCCTGCACTGCACTACAGAAACAGGGTTAAAACAGAGAGGGGGGGCACTTATTTGGCGATATAATTACATATGTGAAAATGCTATAAGGGAAAACACTTGTATAAGGGGTTGTCCCTGTATAATTATAGCGTTTTTGGTGTGTGCTGGCAAACTCTCCCTCTGTCTCCCCAAAGGGCTAGTGGGGTCCTGTCCTCTATCAGAGCATTCCCTGTGTGTGTGCTGTGTGTCGGTACGTGTGTGTCGACATGTAGGAGGACGATGTTGGTGAGGAGGCGGAGCAATTGCCTGTATTGGTGATGTCACTCTCTAGGGAGTCGACACAGGAATGGATGGCTTATTTAGGAATTACGTGATAATGTCAACACGCTGCAAGGTCGGTTGACGACATGAGACGGCCTGCAAACAAATTAGTACCTGTCCAGGCGTCTCAGACACCGTCAGGGGCTTGTAAAAACGCCCATTTACCTCAGTCGGTCGACACAGACACAGACACGGACACTGACTCCAGTGTCGACGGTGAAGAAACAAACGTATTTTCCTTTAGGGCCACACGTTACATGTTAAGGGCAATGAAGGAGGTGTTACATATTTCTGATACTACAAGTACCACAAATAAGGGTATTATGTAGGGTGTGAAGAAACTACCTGTAGTTTTTCCTGAATCAGATAAAATAAATGAAGTGTGTGATGATACGTGGATTTCCTCCGATAGAAAATTATTGGCGGTATACCTTTTCCCGCCAGAAGTTAGGGCGAGTTGGGAAACACACCTTAGGGTGGATAAGGCGCTCACACGCTTATCAAAACAAGTGGCGTTACCGTCTCCAGATACGGCCGCCCTCAAGGAGCCAGCTGATAGGAGGCTGAAAAATATCCTTAAACGTATATATACACATACTGGTGTTATACTGCGACCAGCAATCGCCTCAGCCTGGATGTGCAGCGCTGAGGGGGCTTGGTCGGATTCCCTGACTGAAAATATTGATACCCTTGACAGGGACAGTATTTTATTGACTATAGAGCATTTGAAGGATGCATTTCTATATATGCGAGATACGCAGAGGGATATTTGCATTTTGGCATCAAGAGTAAGTGTGATGTCCATATCTGCCAGACGAGACACGACAGTGGTCAGGTGATGCAGATTCCAGACGGCACATGGAAGTATTGCCGTATAAAGGGGCGGTCCATCGGACCTGGTGGCCATGGCAACAGCTGAAAAATCCACCTTTGTTACCCAAAATCACATCTCAGCAGAAAAGGACACAGTCTTTTCAGTCTCAGTCCTTTCGTCCCCATAAGGGCAGGCGAGCAAAAGCCCAGTCATATCTGCCCAGGGGTAGAGGAAAGGGAAGAAGACTGCAGCAGGCAGCCCATTCCCAGGAACAGAAGCCCTCCACAGCTTCTGCAAAGTCCGCAGCATGACGCTGGGGCCGTACAAGCGGACTCAGGTGCGGTGGGGGGTCATCTCAAGAGTTTCAGCACGCAGTGGGCTCACTCGCAAGTGGACTCCTGGATCCTACACGTAGTATCCCAGGTGTACATTGGAAATTCGAGACGTCTTCCCCTCACAAGTTCCTGAAGTATGCTTTACCAACGTCTCCCTCCGACAGGGAGGCAGTATTGGAAACAATTCACAGGCTGTATTCCCAGCAGGTGATAATCAAAGTACCCCTCCTACAACAAGGGAAGGGGTATTATTTCCACACTATATTGTGGAACTGAAGCCAGATGGCTCGGTGAGATCTGAAATATTTGAACACTTACATACAGGGGTTCAAATCAAGATGGAGTCACTCAGAGTACTGATAGCGAACCAGGAAGAGGGGGACGATATGGTGTCACTGGATATCAGGGAGGCTTACCTACATGTCCAAATTTGCCCTTCTCACCAAGGGTACCTCAGGTTCGTGGTACAGAACTGTCAATATCAGTTCAGACGCTGCCGTTTGGATTGTCCACGGCACCCCGGGTTTTTACCAAGGTAATGGCCGAAATGATGATTCTTTTTAAAAGAAATATGGACGATTTCCTGATAAGGGCAAGGTCCAGAGAACAGTTGGAGGTCGGAGTAGCACTATCTCAAGTAGTTCTACGACAGCACGAGTGGATTCTAAATATTCCAAAATCGCAGCTTTTTCCGACGACACGTCTACTGTTCATAGGGATGATTCTGGACACAGTCCAGAAAAGGATGTTTCTCCCGGAAAAGAAAGCTAGGGAGTTATCCGAGCTAGTCAGGAACCTCCTAAAACAAGGACCTGTGAAAAATGGTGGTTTCTTACAAAGCGATCCCATTCGGTAGATTTCACGCAAGAACCTTTCGGTGGGATCTGCTGCAAAAATGGTCCGGATCGCATCTTCAGATGCATCAGTGGATAACCCTGTCTCCAAGGACAAGGGTGTTTCTTCTGCGGTGGCTGCAGAGTGCTCATCTATGAAAGGGTGGCAGATTCGGCATTCAGGACTGGGTCCTGGTGACCACGGATGCCAGCCTGAGAGGCTGGGGAGCAGTCACACAAGGAAAAAATTTCCAGGGAGTGTGATCAAGTCTGGAGACTTCTCTCCACATAAATATACTGGAGCTAAGGGCAATTTACAATGCTCTAAGCTTAGCAAGACCTCTGCTTCAAGGTCAGCCGGTATTGATCCATTGGGACAACATCACGGCAGTCGCCCACGTAAACAGACAGGGCGGCACGAGAAGCGGGAGGGCAGAAACTGCAAGGATTCTTCGCTGGGCGGAAAATCATGTGATAACACTCTCAGCAGTGTTCATTCCGGGAGTGGAAAACTGGGAAGCAGACTTCCTCAGCAGACACGACCTTCACCCGGGAGAGTGGGGACTTCACCCAGAAGTCTTCCACCTGATTGTAAACCGTTGGGAAAAACCAAAAGGTGGACATGATGGCGTCCCGCCTGAATAAAAAATTAGACAGATATTGCGCCAGGTCAAGGGACCCTCAGGCAATAGCGGTGGACGCTCTGGTAACACCGTGGGTGTACCAGTCAGTGTATGTGTTCCCTCCTATGCCTCTCATACCAAAAGTACTGAGAATCATAAGAAGGAGAGGAGTAAGAACGATACTCGTGGCTCCGGATTGGCCAAGAGGGACTTGGTACCCGGAACTTCAAGAGATGCTCACGGAGGACCCGTGGCCTCTACCTCTAGGAAAGGACCTGCTCCAGCAGGGGCCTTGTCTGTTCCAAGACTTACCGCGGCTGCGTTTCACGGCATGGCGGTTGAACGCCGGATCCTAAAGGAAAAGGGCATTCCAGATGAAGTCATCCCTACCCTGGTCGAAGCCAGGAAGGATGTAACTGAAAAACATTTTCACCGCATTTGGCGAAACTATGTTGCGTGGTGTGAGGCCAAGAAGGCCCCTACAGAAGAACTCCAACTGGGTCGTTTCCTGCATTTCCTGCAAACAGGACTGTCTATGGGCCTAAAATTAGGGTCCATTAAGGTTCAAATTTCGGCTCTGTCGAATTTCTTCCAGAAAAGAACTGGCTTTAGTGCCTGAAGTTCAGACGTTTGTAAAAAGGGGTACTGCATAGCCTCTTTTTGTGCCCCAGTGGCACCTTGGGATCTCAATGTTGTTTTGAGTTTCCTAAAGTCACATTGGTTTGAACCACTCACCACTGTGGACTTAAAATATCTCACATGGAAGGTGACGATGCTATTAGCCCTGGCTTCAGCCAGGCGTGTGTCAGAATTGGCGGTTTTATCATATAAAAGCCCTTACTTAAATTTTCATTCTGACAGGGCAGAATTGAGGACTCGTCCTCAATTTCTCCTTAAGGTGTTTTCTGTTTTTCACATGAACCAACCTATTGTGGTACCTGCGGCTACTAGGGACTTGGAGGACTCCAAGTTACTTGACGTTGTCAGGGCCCTGAAAATATATGTTTCCAGGACGGCTGGAGTCAGAAACTCTGACTCGCTGTTTAGCCTGTATGCACCCAACAAGATGGGTGTTCCTGCTTCTAAGCAGACGATTGCTCCCTGGATTTGTAATACAATTCAGCTTACACATTCTGTGGCAGGCCTGCCACAGCCAAAATCTGTAAAAGCCCATTCCACAAGGAAGTGGGCTCATCTTGGGCGGCTGCCCGAGGGGTCTCGGCTTTACAACTTTGCCGAGCAGTTACTTGGTCAGGGGCAAACACGTTTGCTAAAATTCTAAAAATTTGATACCCTGGCTGAGGAGGACATGGAGTTCTCTCATGCGGTGCTGCAGAGTCATCCGCACTCTCCCGCCCGTTTGGGAGCTTTGGTATAATCCCCATGGTCCTTACGGAGTCCCAGCATCCACTAGGACGTCAGAGAAAATAAGATTTTACTTACCGATAAATCTATTTCTCGTAGTCCGTAGTGGATGCTGGGCGCCCATCCCAAGTGCGGATTGTCTGCAATACTTGTATATAGTTATTGTTACAAAAATCGGGTTATTCTTGTTGTGAGCCATCTTTTCAGAGGCTCCTTCGTTGTTATCATACTGTTAACTGGGTTCAGATCACAGGTTGTACGGTGTGATTGGTGTGGCTGGTATGAGTCTTACCCGGGATTCAATATCCTTCCTTATTATGCACGCTCGTCCGGGCACAGTATCCTAACTGAGGCTTGGAGGAGGGTCATAGGGGGAGGAGCCAGTGCACACCACCTGATCCTAAAGCTTTTATTATTGTGCACTGTCTCCTGCGGAGCCGCTATTCCCCATGGTCCTTACGGAGTCCCAGCATCCACTACGGACTACGAGAAATAGATTTATCGGTAAGTAAAATCTTATTTTTGACTTGCAGGTGGGAGTAATTGGTATATTTACCCTTTTCTTTTAAAAGTCCCTAAAATGACCCAACTATGGCCCTCATTCCGAGTTGATCGGTCGCAAGGCGAATTTAGCAGAGTTACACACGCTAAGCCGCCGCCTACTGGGAGTGAATCTTAGCTTCTTAAAATTGCGACCGATGTATTCGCAATATTGCGATTACTAACTACTTAGCAGTTTCAGAGTAGCTTCAGACTTACTCTGCCTGTGCGATCAGTTCAGTGCTTGTCGTTCCTGTTTGACGTCACAAACACACCCAGCGTTCGCCCAGGCACTCCCACCGTTTCTCCGGCCACTCCTGCGTTTTTTCCGGAAACGGTAGCGTTTTCAGCCACACGCCCCTGAAACGCCGTGTTTCCGCCCAGTAACACCCATTTCCTGTCAATCACATTACGATCGCCGGAGCGATGAAAAAGCCGTGAGTAAAATTACTTTCTACATAGCAAAGTTACTTGGCGCAGTCGCAGTGCGAACATTGCGCATGCGTACTAAGCGGATTTTCATTGCGATGCGATGAAAAATACCGAGCGAACAACTCGGAATGAGGGCCTATATACTTATTTTGATGGAAGAAAAAAAAAATGCTTTATATCATTTTTTTACATTTATAAAAAAATTGCATATAACAGCCTTTTTACCCAATTTAATTACCAGAAATACTTTTAATATGTACAATAATAAACTTTCATACTGTTATCCGATGTTAGTTTAGCTTTTTTGGGGGTACAGGTAGATGTAAACATTTTTTTATTTCTATACTGCCAGCAACAATTGTCATGGTAATCCCTGTTTTGTGAATTTGCAATTGAATAGGCGAATCGCGGGGAGCATGCATACCCGCGAAAATTAAGCGAAAGCCACAAAGATGGCTAATTGATTTCACAGCTAGTTAAATTCGGCCCTTAGGCTTCTACTGTAAAATATATAGCATATTTTTTTGTGCAGGTAAGGGACAAAATTAAGGAAACACAATTAGTGACAGGTCCCCATAAGTCATGACCAGGGCTGCATTATCCATTAGGCTGACTAGGGGCCCTGCAGTGACTAGAGGCCCATCAATTGTTTTTGCTGAGGCACTGATACCTGCACCCTAGCGCTCCAATGGTTAAAGACTGCAATGTAGCAAGCCACACTCATAGTCAGCTGAGGTTAGTTTGAGAGAATGTTGGGGTGAGGGAGACAGCGGACCAATAGCCCACTAATGCTATTCAGTGTCAGACTGGGACATAAAGGGCCCATCAGGGGAATGCAGTGATAGGGTCCAATGCTTAGGGATGTGGCCAGCCTCCAGAAGGAGTGTGGCCAGACAACACTGGCTAACCATTTAAAAGTGTGCATGGTCTGGGAATCCTGATAAATAGTCCATGCATGATAATGTACCAAATTAATAACAGCAATGCAAAGCAGAAAATACACCATAGCCCTGTGCAGTTTAATATAACATATGTATACTGTATAATTCAAGTGCACAGTCTGGAACCTGATCTCAAGAGGAGAGTCCCTAAAGCAATGGGGCCCACTGAGGGTTTCCCTGTACCCCTGTGTGCCAGTTCAACCATTGCACTATTTCAAAAGAGAAAAGAAAGGGAAGAACAATTGCGCTGTGAGAAAAGAGGTCAGCAGATTTCATTTCAACTGGGTATCGGTGTCGGTGTGAATTCTGATAGTGTAATAGATGGCATAAGTTCTGCTTCCCAAACGCCAGGTGTAGTGGGGTGAAAGACTGAAGTGCTGCAGGGAGCTCGAAATACCTGAAAGCCTAGGGGCTTGGCCATGGGTTAATATGGCCCTGGGTGTATCTATAATGGGTGTAGTGTGTGCAGAGGGGCCCACACCGCGCATCCTGCACCAATTTTTTCACTACTTACCTTTCTGGAGTCCTGCGGCAGTGACTCTAAGCACTAGGTTGTGTGCTTGTCTTTGGGAAAATGGAATAGCACCCATTTTCCCATCGTTTTGTGCATGTGCAGCAGGGAAAATGGCGCGGTGGCTGGACACCAAATAGTGCTCAGAGTCACTGCCACTGCCTGCTAGAGAGGAGGAGGCCTGGATGGAGACTACACATGGGCCCCCTCCTCTTTATATGCCCCTACATTATGGGATGGCTATCGGAGGGAGGCCATCAAATAGTTTTGTCATGGCTGCCACCCAAATATGCCTTGTGATGTCATGTAGCCATGTCATGTAACCATCGATTGTATGCTGGTGCGCATCTCAGTGAACGTCTGAAGTTTGACCATTACAGATGTGTGCTGTATGGGAATCACGCTGACAGTTGTCAGACAATGTTTGTGTAGTGCAGTGCTAGATGCAAGGAAAGAGAGTGCACCTGTTTTTGTTTTCATATTTTAAGCAGTATGTCTGGCCCCTAGGAGGGATTCCCGCTACCCTGCTAGCAGCAACCTACACAGTGCGCCCCAGATGGCAGCCTCAGATGGTTCCTCTGTGGGCAGTACAGTACGTACTACATGTGGATCTCTTAATACAGGGTGTACCAAACTATTCCACACATGCCAGTTTTTCCATATATGCCTCGGGTCCGTGTATGGCTTATCTCCCACAACATAACCTTCGTAGTGTGCCAAGCATCGCTGCCTCACCTGATACGCTCGTGGATAGGATGAAAAATGACATGGCTCTGATGCTTAGGTTGGGAAGCCCCTATCGCTAGGCTGCTGAGACCACCCATTTTTTTGTAATCTCTTCTAGGCGTGACCTATTCCACCCAGGATAATGATGGCTGCCTCACCTCGTACCTTTCATGTGTGGAATACTGTATATAACATGTAGAAGTTATTACCCAAAATGTATGCACCAACCCTGCAGTGTGCTTATTGTGCTTTCTAGTTTTAGTTGTTCTTAATTATTTCTGTTTTTCTGTATTTTTCAACTTGCACTAATGCCTTTGTGCAATGTACCATGTTATTGATGTATGTAAAGCTAATCTGAGTCCTGTGGGAGAAAAGTGCTATATAAATAAAGTTATAATTATTAATATTATTACTGTAAACTTACTCCACACTCTACCCTTGCCCGTGGATACTATTATATTTCAGTGGCTAACCAACATGGCAGTTGTCTTGTAACAACTAAAATAGTAACATAATTATAAAAAAAAATTGTGTAATGTCACGCATAAAAGGAGGTGTAGACAGAAAGCTCTTACCTGGGGGCTGCACAGGTACAGTACCTCTCCTGTGTCGGAGCCTCTGGGAGTGGGGCTCCACAGGTCCCACTAGCAGCCCCCAACGCTATGCTAGGATACTACAGCAGGAACTCTGCTTGGCACGTGCCTCCACACTGGGGTCTTGTTCTCCACCAAAACTACAGGCCCTTTCCTCTCAGCTTCCCCAGCTTCTGATCGGAGGGAAACACCGGCTTTACAACATACAGAGGCCACACTGAGGAGGACCCACTGCAGTGTCTGCACGCTTGTCCTCCCTTTGGCATGCAAAAGGGAGCAGGCTAAATTCTGTGTACCCATACAAGCTGGGACATTTAGGGGCTCATTCAATGGATGCTAATAGCACAGCCGCAGGAAGAGTCTTAAGTAAAAAAAGATGTAGCATCGGATCAGCTGTGTGAACAATGGGCATCTGAGTAATCCCAACAGTGCCAGGGTCAGTGACGCAGACGCATACCCAGAAAATGAGTCAGTTTTCTTAAACGCTCCCTGTCGCTGCCCCATCGCCGCCCCAAAGCCCCAGTAGCATGTCAATCGTTCTATAGTTATTGGTGCACTGCGGGTGATGTTGCAGAAACTGATAAGCACACATGCAGTGCAGCTCCTATACATGTGCGGATCAAAAAACACCAGAGATTTACATAAATATCGAATTTACAAAAATCATGCACTTAGTTCCAGTTGGAGAGCCAAAGGTTGAAGTACAGAGAGGTTCATGCGGGGCCGTAACTACCTATGGGCGAGTGGCGCCTGGCACACAGCGCAAAAGCACTGTGGGTGCAGGACCGCCGTCAGAAACCGGGGGGGGGGGGGGGGGGGGGGGGTAGCCGCGACTACCACCGCTCACTGCAGCGCTGGCAGTCTGTCTGTTTGCTGCATGCATTGCAGATTACATTTACAGCAGCAGGCAGTGAGAGAGTGCTTACCATGCGCTCTTATCACCGCTCCCCGCGCCGCCCGTCTTGCACTGCAGTGTGTGGAGAGGGACTCCTGGGGGACAGAACAGTAGTTGGCTTCTGAATAGACAAGTAAGCAGTGCAATACACTTACTCCCTCTCTCTCTTTACACACACACACACACACACACACACACACACACACACACACACACACACACACACTCTTTCCACACATACACACACTTTCCTTACCCTTTACCTAGCTAGCGTAATGTGACTGATGGACGCTACTGTGCTGTGTAATGTGACTGACGCTACTGTGCGGTGTAATGAGACTGACGCTACTGTGCGGTGTAATGTGACTGACACTACTCTGTGGTGTAATGTGACTGATGGACACTACTGGGTGGTGTAATGTGACTGACTGACGGTACTGTGTGTTGTAATGTGACTGACGGACACTACTGTGGGGTGTAATGTGACTGACCACTATTTTTGGCACAGGGCATTAAAATGTCTAGTTACCACTTTGGCCTGCCTAATGTGTAAAAAAGGGGGACTACCTGCCATAATGTAAAAAAGGGGGACCCTGCCTTATGTGTAAAAAAGGGGTCTGCCTGCCATTATGTGTAAAAAGGGGGACTCTGCTTCCCTAATGTGTAAAAAGGGGACTATGGGGTATATGCAATTGCGGTCGAATTCCCGAAATTGTCGAATTTCGGGTCATTTTCGACCAAAAAAAAAAATTCGCCTATGCAATTCAGTGCTTTCCGACCAAAAAACGGACTTTCAAAATTCGACTTTTTGAAATTCGAATTTTTGCAAATTCGACTTTTTTGCAATGATACAAGTGCTGCAATTCGACCAAAGCATATTCAATTCAAGTTTGGAAATTCGACAGCAGTGCTTTTAGACAGCAAATTCGTCATTTTCAATCCGCCACACTTTAGAGGGTGAAAACAAATAAAAAAAATTTAAACATGTTTTTTTTGTGTTTTTTTTTTTGGGAATAGCAGATCTATTTATATTAGAAGGGATTAGGTACTTTTTTTTTTTTTTTTTTGGAGGCACAAATATTATTTATATATTTTTTAAAATATTATTATTATTTTTTTTTTATGCTGGAACGGTAAAATCATAAAAAAAAATGGCGTGGGGTCCCCCTTCCAAAGCATAACCAGCCTCGGGCTCTTCGAGCTGGTCCTGGTTCTAAAAATGCGGGGAAAAAATTGACAGGGGATCCCCCGTATTTTTAAAACCAGCACCGGGCTCTGCGCCTGGTGCTGGTGCCAAAAATACGGGGGACAAAAAGAGTAGGGGTCCCCCGTATTTTTAACACCAGCATCGGGCTCCACTAGCTGGACAGATAATGCCACAGCCGGGGGTCACTTTTATGCCGTGCCCTGCGGCCGTGGCATCAAATATCCAACTAGTTACCCCTGGCCGGGGTACCCTGGGGGAGTGGGGACCCCTTCAATCAAGGGGTCCCCCCCCCCAGCCACCCAAGGGCCAGGGGTGAAGCCTGAGGCTGTCCCCCCCCATCCAATGGGCTGCGGATGGGGGGGCTGATAGCCTTTTGTGATAATAAAAAGATATTGTTTTTTCCAGTAGTACTACAAGTCCCAGCAAGCCTCCCCCGCAAGCTGGTACTTGGAGAACCACAAGTACCAGCATGCGGGAGAAAAACGGGCCCGCTGGTACCTGTAGTACTACTGGAAAAAAAATACCCAAATAAAAACAGGACACACACACCGTCGACAGTAAAACTTTATTTCATACGTCGACACACACATACTTACCTATGTTCACACACCGACATCGGTCCTCTTCTCCATGTAGAATCCACGGATACCTGAAAAGAAAAGTTCAATATACTCACCTCATCCATGGTCCAGAGATAAATCCACGTACTTGGCAAAAAAAGAAAACGCAAATACCCGACCACCGGACTGAAAGGGGTCCCATGCTGACACATGGGACACCTTTCCACGAATGAGACCTGTCAGTGACAGCTGTCACAGAAAGGTCTCTAAGCCAATCAGGAAGCGCAACTTCGTTGCGCTCACCTGATTGGCTGTGCGCTGTCTGAACTCAGACAGGGCATCGCACAGCCCCGTCCATTATATTCAATGGTGGGTGACCCCACCGCTACCCGCAAAGTTCCCACCATTGAAAGTAATGGAGCGGCTTTGCGATGCGCTGTCACAGTACAGACAGCGCACAGCCAATCAGGTGAGCGCCACGGAAGTAGCGCTTCCTGATTGGCTGAAGGGACTTCAGTGACAGGAGTCACGTGATGTCCCGGCATTCGGGAGAAAGGGGTCTGATGTAAAAGCATTGGACCCCTTTCAGTCCGGTATGGAGCGGGTATTTGCGGTGTTTTTTTTATAACAAGTACGTGGATTTATCTCTCTGGACGTGGATTTATCTCTGGACGCTGGAAGGTGAGTATAATTTTTTCACAGGTACCCTCGGATCGTCGGAGACCGTGGCAGTCGGCGTGTCAACATAGGTAAGTATGTGTGTGTCGGTAGTGTGTAATAAAGTTTTACTATCAAGGTGTCTGTGTCCTGTTTTTATTTGGGTATTTTTTCCCCAGTAGTACTACAGGTACCAGCGGGCCCGTTTTTCTCCCGCATGCTGGTACTTGTGGTTCTCCAAGTACCAGCTTGCGGGGGAGGCTTGCTGGGACTTGTAGTACTACTGGAAAAAACAATATCTTTTTATTATCACAAAAGGCTATCAGCCCCCCCATCCGCAGCCCATTGGATGGGGGGGGACAGCCTCGGGCTTCACCCCTGGCCCTTGGGTGGCTGGGGGGGGGGACCCCTTGATTGAAGGGGTCCCCACTCCCCCAGGGTACCCCGGCCAGGGGTGACTAGTTGGATATTTGATGCCACGGCCGCAGGGCACGGCATAAAAGTGACCCCCGGCTGTGGCATTATCTGTCCAGCTAGTGGAGCCCGATGCTGGTGTTAAAAATACGAGGGACCCCTACTCTTTTTGTCCCCCGTATTTTTGGCACCAGGCGCAGAGCCCGGTGCTGGTTTTAAAAATACGGGGGATCCCTGGCCAATTTTTCCCCGGATTTTTAGAACCAGGACCAGCTCGATGAGCCCGAGGCTGGTTATGCTTTGGAGGGGGGACCCCACGCCATTTTTTTTTCGGGTTTTTCCCGTTTTTTACCGTTTTTTAAAATCGCGGCAAAATCCGCCAAATCGGCCGATTTTTGCCCGCGATTCTGGCGAATCCGTTTTTCATTGAATATGGTGAATTCCGGCAGGCACCTGCCGGAATTCACCTGGCGAATTGAGTCGGAAAAAAAAACGGCGAAAAATTGCCGCGATTCGCCGTGAATTGCATATACCCCTATGCCTGCTTAATGTGTAAAAAGGGGGACTCTGCTGCTGCAATGTGTAAGTAAGGGGGACTCTGCCTGCTTAATGTGTTAAAAGTGGACTCTGCTGCCGTAATGTGTAAAAAGGGGACTCTGCCTGTCGTAATGTGTAAAAAAGGGGAACTCTGCCTGCCATAATGTGTAAAAAGGTGATCTGTGGCCAAGCCCCTTCTCCATGAAGCCACACCCCTATATTTTTGGCGCGCTCTAGCTTTATTTTATATATGTTGGGACGCTGATGCTGTTTCTTGCACACAGAGCTAAAATGTCTAGTTACGGCACCGGGTTCATGCACAGATAATAGAGGTGCAAGTGTAAAAATAAAAGGATTACCTAGACTATCTAATCCACTAATATGACAATTGACCTAGAGTAAGGGTTGAGCTCTGGTCGATATAAATACAATTAAGTAATTCAGCATATAAGGTAATTGGTAAGAAGTGTGCACATTCTGTTGTATGTCATAATAGGGTTGATACATGGGGGTAAATTTACTAAGGTCCCGATTTTGACCGAGATGCCGTTTTTTCATCAAAGTGTCATCTCGGTAATTTACTAAGCAATAATCACGGCAGTGATGAGGGCATTCGTAATTTTTTGGAAGTCCAAGAAAAAAATTACGAATGAATACACCATCGGTCAAAACGCGGCTGTTTAAGTATGAATCTCGGTAATTTACTAAGAAGTGCAAAGCAAAAAAAAAACAAACACTGCCGTGAAAAATTACAACTCGTAAAAAAGTGCTAAAAAAAACAGACCTGCTTTTTTTTTCCGTGATTGGATAGGCATGCAGGGATCCATGAGATCCCTGCATGCCTAAAGTGACGTCACCGCTGAGCAGAAAGTTCCCACCATTGGTTACAATGGAGCGCATAGGCGCTACATTGTAACACTGCCGTGTGCCGCCTGTCACTCAGTACAGGAGCACACAGCCGATCAGGAGAGTGCTACAACGTGGCGCTCCATGATTGGCTGAAGAAACCCACTTAGACATCAGTCAGAGTGGGTTTCTGGCATTCGGGGAAAGGAGTCCCATGTGAAAACATGGGGCCCCTTTCAGTTCGTGGCTCGGCTTTCCGTTTTCTTATTTTATGCAAGTACGTGGATTACAAATGGATGCCCCGAGGAGCCTGGGACCCGCGATCTGGTGAGTAGAATTTATTCAACAGGTACCCCTTGGATTCTACTGGAGAAGAGGACCGACCTGCGTGTGAACATAAGGTAAGTATGTATGTATGTTTGTGTGCATGTATGTAATAAATCTTTACTTTCACGGTGTGTGTGTCTTGTCTTTTTTTGGGTATTTTTTTAGTAGTAGTACTACAGGTACCAGCGGGCCCGTTTTTCCGTCGCATGCTGGTACTTGTGGTTCTCCAAGTACCAGCATGCGGGGGAGGCTTGCTGGGCCTTGTAGTACTGCTACTAAAAACAATATCTTTTCATTATCACAAAAGGCTATCAGCCTCCCCATCCGCAGCCCATTGGATGGGGGGGGACAGCCTCGGGCTTCACCCCTGGCCCTTGGGTGGCTGGGGTGGGGGGACCCCTTGATTGAAGGGGTCCCCACTCCCCCAGGGTACCCCGGCCAGGGGTGACTAGTTGGATTTTTGATGCCACGGCCGCAGGGCACTATATCAAAGTGACCCCCGGCTGTGGCATTATCTGTCCAGCTAGTGGAGCCCGGTGCTGGTTTTAAAAATACGGGGGACCCCTACTCTTTTTGTCCCCCGTATTTTTGGAACCAGGACCAGGCGCAGAGCCCGATGCTGGTTGCTTAAATATGGGGGAACCCCTGTCATTTTTTTACCCATATTTCTGCAACCAGGATCGGCTCAAAGAGCCCGAGGCTGGTTATGCTTAGGAGGGGGGACCCCACGCAATTTTTTTTAAGGATTTTACAGTGTTTAATTTAAAAAAAAAAAAAAAAAATGAACCCCAGCACGGATCACACAGATCCGGCCGAGATTCATTGTAAAAAAGTCGGCAGTGTTTTGCTAATCACTGCCGTAAAAATAAAAAATAAAACACGAATGACATCGACATCGGAACAAAAGAAAAACCCGAATACGGCAGCTTAGTAAATCCGTCGTAACAAATTCAAAAAGTTGCAGTTTTACACTTTCGATGTCATTCGTGATTGAACTTTGACCTGAAACGGGAAAATACGAATGTTAGTAAATTTACCCCATGCTCATGATACATGCCTTCAATCTATATCTAATTATGGTCTGGCTTTAATGTCAGCAATCTACCACACATGCTAAAAGGCAGGCAGTGGGTTTCCAGAACAGATACCCGACCTCTCCAGTCCAGGATTATTACATTTACTATATACTATACAATTTTATAGTTTAGTGCGTTCCTCGATTTATTAGTTCCAACCCCCTGTAAGAACATGTGTCTTTCATTGGATGCTATTCTACCTCCCTGTATCTACCCTGTCCTCATCGTTTCCTTTTCTTTTTCTTTGTATGTTCTTAGTCCCCCTCCCCCCCCCTCCCCCCATCTGTCATGTGCTCAGTTAAAATGTTTCCTTTTATGTGTCTTTCTGATCCATCTCTCTATCCAGGAGTGGATCGTCCTACAGTGGCTTCATATAGTAGGCAGGTCCAAATTGTTAGTAGGCAGTACCAAAGTAACAGAAGCGGGCAGATGCATGCACCACTGCTTTCAGCGTTGCCATAGCACGATCACAGAACGGCTGCGGAGGGCAGGGCATCAACATCCACTACCAACGCAGAGCAGGCGCAGAGTCCCAGTCCATGCCACACTAATCTGCTAGTGTCAACAGCAGAGGCATCAGTCAGTTCCTATGCTGGTCGCTGCCTGTGTGTCCATCAGACAGAGACACCCAGAGACAAACATATACACTGCGTGTATATATATATATATATATATATATATATATGTGTGTGTGTTATGATGCACCCCACTTTAGTTCTTAAGTGATCTCCCAAATCTCTCCTTTCCTCCAGGTGATCACTGTGTTGTGCATACCCAGACCGGCCTCAACTAGGAAAATCGGGGAAATGGCTAAACTCTTCGGGAAGTCACGGAGACCACCACTATTACAGGGAGTCTCCCTCACAGCTAAACAAAACCAAACATTAAAAGTATAAGTAGCTCCAGAACTGGAAAATAATCTGGGACAGCCCTGTGGCAATGCTCTGGAGTGAGAGCAGGGTGGAGCTACGGGTTTTACATAATTCTATAGACAACCTGCAGCCAAAGCAAGGCTAATGGAGCCAGTCCATGCCAATCTAAAGCACTGTCAATCCTATTACACAACTTGAATCCAAAGTAGGATACAGTATGTAACTGTTTAAGTGTGGAATGCTCATCTTTAGTGGGCACATATATTGAATAAGTCCTATATTGTAGCTAAATTGAGTTGATACTATACACATCTTATATAATAAAAGGCTAACACTACCTCTTAACTCTGTGGGGGGAATTAAAGTGTTATGTGCGCCGGCGGCCACTAGATGGCCCCGATGGAGCAATTTAACTGTTGCTCCATCCGTCCACGCGCAGCGGAGCTGGCGCTGACATTACTGTTATGTTGTTCCATCATTTTGACAGGCTTGTAACTAGTATATTTATAAATCTTTATATTTCTTTGTACTATTGTGCATACACAAAAACTCCCAATTCCATAGCTATAATTAATACTATTTTAAGCTCTTTATCCTTGCAAACTGACACACATATATTTTCATTTGATTATTTTTTGTGTGTTCCCATTTCCTTTGTTTGATAGCTAGGAAATCAATATGGCTGCTGGGTTGACTCTTTAGTGCCAGCAAAAAACTTTCATGTTATTGGTACAATGTCAACCTTCAAATGAGCCCTTTCCATCCATCAGTACATGTGAGATCTCTATTGAGAAATAGTGCTGGCCTTCCAACGGCAACTTCCGCTTTCAATCTGGCATGTACATTGGACAGTCAAGGTTTCCTAATCTGAGTAGAAGAGGAAATTCACTGCTATTCCATGACCCTGACTTATTTCCTCGCTGTACAAAGCAGATTTTTCCTCAGGAAGATCTCCACTTTATAATTATGATGCTTTTAGTTCTTCAGGGACTTTAATCTATCAGCAGCATATAAGCACATGGGGAGCAAGAGAATACACAGGAGAATCAGGCGGTCATGTTGGTTTAAGCACACTTCATACTTACTCAGCTCACAACATGTTCACCTGTCAGTTTGCAATGTATGGCTAATGACATGACTGACGAACATTACATACAATAACAACAGCATCTTATACAGCATTTTCTGATAAATTAAACAAATAGGACTATTAGAATAGGTTTAAATACCTCTACAGACATTAATTTAATTTAATTACGCGTTTTCCAGAATATTTCTAATTAGCAATAGCAGTTTAAGCTATTTACTCATTCCGTTGCTGGTTACAATATAATATTAAATAATATTACTAGGCTTTGTCCCACTTTGGGAGCTCTGGCCGTATGTACAGTATATATTGGTTACCTTTGCATTCCGGCCTTTTGATATGTCTATTGATGTTACCGATGCATATATAATATATTTCAAATTATATTTGCATTGTCAGAATATTTACACACACATTTGTGCACAACTGGTCATGCATAAGTGTATTTTACTGTTATTTATATGCCTGGGTGTTTTGTGTTTTCTGGAATGGTCAATAACAATTAGAATTATATATGTTGTAAAATCTAAATAAATACATTTAAACTAAATAAAAGCTCTGCCCAAATTCAGTAGTGTGGGACACATGTGGCAGGAGTCTCCAGCGGCCTACGTGTCAGAGAGTGCTACCTACTGTATATGCCACTGCCGCACCTTCACAGCAACATGGCATCACAGTGGCTGTATTAGCTGAAAGCACCTGTGGTTGGATTGCACAGAACCACAGTGATGTAATTGCAGCGTTTCCTCCTGATTGGCTCTGACATTAGCAGGGAGATAGGGAGATCTTACCTCTGCTAATGTGTAACCAAGGCATCATTGAATGCTAAGAATGAGGGAATGTAGGGAAAGGGGCTTGCACAAAGCTACATATTGTGGGATTTAGCAGAGCATGGGTCTTCAACCTGCTGCCCTCCAGGCTCCGGCTACTGTGGAACTACACATCTCAGCATGCCCTGCCACAGTTTTACTATTAAGGCATACTAAAACTGAGAATGGGCATGCTTGGATGTGTAGTTGGACAGCAGCTGGAGGGCCGCAGGTTGAAGACCCATGGATTAGACAAAGGAGGCTAGAACGGGGCTTCTAGCAGTGTCATGAGCCTGTCCCTCAGTCTTGCTTGAATTTCTGTCTGACCTGTCAGTGTGTTTCTCTAACCAGCAAGTCTATTTTCAAGCGGGTTGGGTATGGGTGACTGGCACTTGGTATACCGCCATTCACCACACCTACGTCGGGATCCCAAGGATGAGAATTCAGGCAGGGGGGGGGGTAAGCGCAACAAAGCCCCTTGCGGGCTCGGTGGCGAGCGCAGCTGTGGGTGTCGTGGAAACCCATGAGTGGAAATAGTCCCTGTTAGTCAGCGTGCCGACTGTCGGAATTGTGAGGGTGCGGGATGTAGTCGTCAGTATTGTGATCGGCGGTCAGCATAACTACCTCCCCTTCCAGCATATGGTTCTATGTGGTGGGCTTGGGTGATGGACACACAGAGCTGTAATAATGGGTATATGAATGTGGGGGTGGTATATGACTGTGGGCGCCGGAATCCCGACACCCGGCATACCGACAACTATTCTCCCTCTTGGGGTTCCACGACCCCCCTGGAGGGTGAATAAATAGTGTAGCGCGCCACCGTGCCCGCAGCGCGGTGAGTGCAGCGAGCCCGCAAGGGGCTCATTTGCACTCGCCCAGCTGCCGGTATGCCGGCGCCGGTATGCTGGCCGCCGGGATCCTGGCCACCAGGATCCCAGCCGCCGGCATACCATACTACACCTGACTGTGGTAGTTATTACTTTACTAATGCAAAATCCATAACTGTACACGGCGTGCATGGGGCAGGATGTGGTGACCACCAAGCTGTTTTGCTGTGGTGGGCACATAGTTTTGGGCTGCAAAATATTGAAATTAGTTGAAACTCTCAATTTTCAAGAATGTTTCACTTATAGCACATCTATGATTGTCCTTGCTGCTCCAAGGAAAATAACCTTACATAATATTATGAAAATCTATGTTTCTTTTGCGGTTTGATGTCCTATTGTGAAGTCATAGCTCTCTGACTGCTAAAGGACTTGCTTTGTCAAACAATGATTTACAACGGGGCTAAATCACCCATCGAATGCTCTTTGAGAACACAAATGAGCATAATAGTCCTGGGAAGTAATACCTGGAATTAAAATGAAACTGTGCTCTCGCTAGTTACACAAATGTGGTTCTCATTACAGAGCATGTAACCTGTTCCAGTTGCAGGCTTACTTTAAGCATGCAAAGGCGTGGATGAATGAAAATCAATGCACATGTTCATGTTTGTCTCCAACAGTCCTATGAGAGCCATATATTAACCACCTGTAGCAAAATGAATACATTATTTGAAACTAAATGTTTCTTATTTTCCACAGAATGTAAGCACGGGCTATGCACAAGTTGTTATTTTTAACAATGCCATCTGGATTTTCACTGACTGACTATGATCTTCAAACAAGCAGACATAATTTATCACTATGTGCTCATTCCATTCACTCAAAGCTCTTCTTTCTGCCAACCCTCATTCACATTGATGTTTTTCTTTTGCAATGACCACTCAATGTTCCTCAAGAACAAAAAAAGTCCCAACAATTTACAAATATACTACAAGACCTATAAGAAGCCTTCAGAATAAGTGACTGAATCAGTGACTGAGTATAACGGCTAGTTTAGGAAATTAATCTGTTTAATGTTTTCAATGTTTATGGGCCAGTGGTGGTGTCAGACGCAGAGGCAGGGTATGGCTGGCAACTTTTAGCCTGGGGGCAAATGCAATGAAGTGGTTTTGGCTTTTCGACCATTGCATGGCAATGGCAAAATGGATGTAGCAAAAAATAAATAAAATAAATGCAGGTGTGGTTTATCTGATAACTTTCTGATTGCCCCCTGCATAGCTCTCTGATTGGTCCTCCACAGCTGTCTCATTAAGGCAACCCAGCATATCTCCCTGACAGCCCCCTACATAGTGGACTTTTTGGTGCCCTGTGGCAAAAAGAGAATTGCCCTTCACCCCTCGCATTTTAACATAAGGGACATAAGGCGCACGCCTCGTGGGAAAGGGACATCACAAAATTGATTGCAGAGAAAGCTTATGTCATGATGCTCCTTCCTTCATTTTGTTTCATATATATAAGTATAAGCACTCATATATATATATGAGTGCATTTTTCCCTTAAAATTCTACACACAATACCCCATAATGACAACGTGAAAAAAGTTTTCTTGAGATTTTTGCAAGTTTATTAAAAATAAAAAACTAAGAAATCACATGTACATAAGTATTCACAGCCTTTGCCATGAAGCTCAAAATTAAGCTCAGGTGCATCCTGTTTCCACTGATCATCCTTGAGATGTTCCTACAGCTTAATTGGAGTCCACTTCAGTTGATTGGTCCCACACTTGACAGTGCATGTCTGAGCACAAACCAAGCATGAAGTCAAAAGAATTGTCTGTAGACCGCCGAGACAGGATTGTCTCAAGGCACAAATCTGGGGAAGGGTACAGAAAAATATCAGCTGCTTTGAAGGTCTCAGTGACCTCCATCATCGGTAAATGGAAGAAGTTCGGAACCACCAGGACTCTTCCTAGAGCTGGCCAGCCGTATAAACTGAGCAATCGGGGGAGAAGGGCCCTAGTCAGGGAGGTGACCAAGAACCCGATGGTCACTTTGTTAGAGCTACAGCATTCCTCTGTGGAGAGAGAACCTTCCAGAATGACAAGCATCTGTGCAGCAATCCACCAATCAGGCCTGTATGGAAGAGTGGCCAGACGGAAGCAACTCCTTAGTAAAAAGCACATGGCAGCCCGCCTGGAGTTTGCCAAAATGCACCTAAAGGACTCTCAGACCATGAGAAACAAAATTCTCTGGTCTGGTGAGACAAAGATTGAACTCTTTGGCGTGTATGCCAGGCGTCATGTTTGGAGGAAACCAGGCACCGCTCATCACCAGGCCAATACCATCCCTACAGAGAAGCATTGTGGTGGCAGCATCATGCTGTGGGGATGTTTTTCAGTAGCAGGAACTGGGAGACTAGTCAGAATAGAGGGAAAGATGAATGCAGCAATGTACAGAGACATCCTGGATGAAAATCTGCTCCAGAGCTATCTTGACCTCAGACTGGGGCGACGATTCATCTTTCAGCAGGACACCGACCCTAAGCACACAGCCAAGATATCAAAGGAATGGCTTTAGGGAAACTTGAATCCGATTAAACATCTCTGGAGAGATCTGTAGATGGCTGTGCACTGACGCTTCCCATCCAAGCTGATGGAGCTTGAGAGGTGCTGAAAAGACGAATGGGCGAAACTGGCCAAAGATAGGTGTGCCAAGCTTGTGGCATCATATTCAAAAAGACTTGAGGCTGTAATTGCTGCCAAAGGTGCATCAACAAAGTATTGAGCAAAGGCTGTGAATACTTATGTACATGTGATTTCTTCGTTTTTTATTTGTAATAAATTTGCAAAAATCTAAAAAAAAATTCATGCTGTCATTAGGGGGTATTGTTTACAGAATATTGAGGGAATTTTTTTTATCTATTTCGTGGTAATTGCAGCCACGACGAGAGTGGCTACATGTGTATAGATGCACCTGCTGTTAGCATCAGAAATGAATGCTAAGGTGGTTATGACTGTCCTCCCCCCCCCCCACCCCCCTTCACCCCCCGTCCGTCCGTCCGTCTCTTGCTTTCTTTTTTCACTGTTGGTGCAATTTCACGGGCCGGGCAAAAGGGCAAAATAGCAGACTTGAGGCGACAGAAGGGATGATTGGGTTATGCAAGGTTAGTGGGTTGGTGGTGGGGGCGGGGGGGCTGGAGGGGTCTGTGCAAACTCTGCACAGTCTCTTAATGCCTAGAGGGATGGGAAGTCCTTCAGCCATGGGTCCCCAGAGGTTTCCTCCACAAGGGTTTTTTTTCCTTTCCTGAGTACTGAAGGATGACTCTTCATGAGTCATGAGGCTTCCGCCATCTTGTTCCTCTTATAGGACAAGTTTGTAAGATTTTTGGAGCAATCTATGGGGGTCATTCAGACCTGATCGCACGCTAGGATTTTTCGCTGCGCTGAGATCAGGTCAGAACTGCGCATGGATATGCACCGCAATGCGCAGGCATGTCGCATGGGTACAAAGCGGTTCGTTGCTGTGCGATGGATTGTACAAAGAGTCAATTCGCATGGCCGATCGCAAGGAGATTGACAGGAAGAAGGCGTTTGTGGGCGTCAGCTGACCATTTTCTGGGAGTGGTTGGAAAAACGCAGGTGTGTCCAAGCATTTGCAGGGCGGGTGTCTGACATCAATTCTGGTCCCGGACAGGCTGAAGTGATCGCAGTGGCTGAGTAAGTTCTGGGCAACTCAGAAACTGCACAAAATTTTTTTGTACTACTCGGCTGCACAAGCGTTCGCACACTTGCACAGCAAAAATACACTCCCCTATGGGCGGCGACTATCTGCTCGCAGCAGTGCAAAAAAACATGCGAGCGATCAGGTCTGAATTAGGCCCTTAGTCCGAAATTCCCTATTTAATAATAATAATAATAATAATAATAATTATAAAATAAGAAGAAGAAGACGAAGAAAAAAAAACAGGCTACATTTTACTTTAAATAAACACGAACATTTATTTTTTAAATATATTTTGCTTGAAATTGTCTTATTTTTATTAATAAATCTTTTCAAAAGGTGAAGAAACAACATATATTTGGGGAGACAAAAATAATAGGATAGTTTAGAACCATGCATTGTTTATTCTACACAATAGAGTACCAGGCGAGGCAGCCATGTTGAGCGCACTACATAGTTTACTCTGTGCGATTAGCAAAATATGGCAGTAAGGCATACAAGGGTAAAATGAAAAGCAACTAACAGGACACCTAATTCTGCAGCTTACACAGTAAGGAAGATGGTCTTACTCTATGGGAGTGATTCAGAGCTGATCGTAGATGTGCTAAAAATAGCACATCTACGATCACATTCCCTAACATGCGGGGGGACACCAAGCATGTCAAGCCAGCCCCCCCGCAGAGGTGCGAAAGCATCGCACGGTGGCGATGCATTCGCACCTGGCAAGTAGCTCCCTGCCTACGCAGCCTAGTTACGGAGGCAGGCGGCTACCACCATGTTTTGGGTCACATTGTCCAGATCACGCCCCCACAACGGCTTCCAAATGCCACTGGCACGCCCCCTCCCGCCCTGCAACAACCTCTGCCTGTCAATCAGGCAGAGGCGATCGCACCAGTGAGATGCTTTTGCGTGCGCACAACACAATGGGCTTCAGGCTGCGATCGCTGCCGTTGCAGCAATCAGATCTGAATTAGGCCCTATATTTGCTTTTATAACCTTTATCTCCTTTATAACAATTTTAAAGTGAGCTGAGGGGAAAATAACAAAAGAGGGTCCAGTTACATTTGAAATAATTTACAAAAAAATAATGATCTGACCAAAAAAAAGTTATATGAATTTTCTAACACGTCGAAGGGTATACGTTAATTTGCCGGCTGTTGGGATCCTGCCTTTCAGGATACCGACCCTAGAATCCTGACAGCTGGCAATGCCGGCAGCCGGAATACCGGCGCAACAGGACTAATCCTACTCGTGGGTGTCCACGACACCCATAGAGTGGGAATAGAACCTGTGGCGAGAACAGCAAACCACCGAGCCCGCAAAGGGACTCTTTGCGCTCACCCCGCTGCCAGTATACTGGCGGCCGGGATGCTGCTGATGGTATATTGACAGCTGGCATCCCGGCTGCCGGTAAATCATACTGAACCCCTCCGAAGCTCATACTGTGAATTGCATAAAATATTTATATGAAGCCCAAATGGATTACTAACACCTCAGGAGGGATGTGATAACTTTGGGCTGTGGTAAGGGTTCCAATGACACAGACTTTGTTTCAGTGCAAAATAGACAAATACAAGTGCTATGAGACCACCTAAACAAATGTAAATTACATTCTAAACAACTAGAGTGGAGATAATATAATACAGTTTCACTTAAAACCCAATATAAATTAAAAAAATGCTGAACCAGTGCAGGATGTGATCAGCAGTACAGAATCTGACCTGCTTCCTAGGACTTGACCAACGACTGACCTGAGGAGTCCTGAGAGCCGCAGTACATGACTGGACCAAATAAGAAAACAGCGCTAAAGTCCTGGAACAGCAGAGGGCTTATTGAAAAATGAGCTTCATACAAACATCTATTCCCTAAATCAGTGGTTCCCAAACTGGGTTGCCTCTAGGCACTTGCAGGGGTGCCCTGGGTTGGTGGTCTAGGACCAATTCAAATTATCTGTGGTCAATATAATAGGCAAAACCAGTGCTTGTGGCTTCTCAAGTCTTACTGAAGGAGCTCATATAGGAAAACAAACTGGCTAGTTTCAAAGAGCAGAAGCTTCTCTTTCTATAAACGTGTTTTACCAAGGTCATTCTAAGGGTGTGTACACACAGAGAGATCCTTGCTATGCCCGATTTTCACTTGCGATTTCCAATGATCTCCCCGGAGCCCAGCACCACCGATTTTGTCGAACTTTTCTTGAGATATGGACTATGTGTGCTTACGATTTTGGCTTATGTGAGATTTTGGCTTATGTGAGATATCATTGACATGTAAGATGAACTAGATAGTACACCGATCTAGCAAGGATTGACTTGCCTGCACAGTCTATCTTTTCTTGCGATGCCGACCTGGCGGGACCGTGCATCGGGATCGAATCGGGATCGCAAGGTGACTTTCACCTTGCGATCTGCACAAACTTTTCTTGCGATTTTGACTATATAGTCAAAATCGAAAGAAAATATCTCACCGTGTGTACACACCCTAAGAGAACTCCTACTTCAAATAATTATAACACAAAAGAAAACTGTATCTGTAACCTTGATATAAACCTTACTGCACCTCTTAAATCTGAACTTACTTTGAGCTTTTTAACTCTAGACCTATCATTCGCCATTATTGTGGCCCATTATAATACCCATGCTGATATCCTATAGATATATGATACGATCCATAAAGATGTGTATTGTACATTGTCCTATGATTTATCAGTAGGTGGTGCTCTGATTAAAGAAATAGCTGATGTGAATGTTTGCTTCCTCACAGACTTAACTTTTTGACATAACTTTCACCATAAACTGTAAGGGTGACATACATGGAGTTATCACCTTTCAAGTCATTACATGCAGACAAGTTCGTACTTGTGAGTGCCGATCCTTGGAATAGACTAGATTGGTCAGAGAGGTAACTAGAATTTTTGGAGCCCTGTGCCAGAAAGAAAGTTGCCCCCCCTCCCCCACCCCCACACTCCAATTTTTCCAAAAGGGACACAAGGTGCATGACACAAATCCTCTTTATGCCACATTCATGCACTTAACTTGAGAGCTCTTTGTTATTCCGTTGCAGTACTCTTTATTAAACAACACATTTCAATATACTGCCATACCCAGGATACAAACCTGCAACCTGTTACATTCCAGTCAAACACCCTACTCCTTTTGATCTTGCATAAAACTATGAGATTTTTTAACAATATGAAGCTACTGGTACTTTGTAAAAAAAATAATCAGCATTGCAATTGAGCAGATCTATGTAGTGGGCAGCACATCCAATCCCTTACAGCCACACACTACATACAGTAGATCTGCTCAGCTGCAATGCTGATCATTTTTTCACAAAGTACAAGGTAAGCTTTAAATAGAATTATCTAGCTTAGACTTCTCTAGCTGTCTATGCAATGGCAGATAGCTCAATGAATACAGTGTATGACTGCAATGCCACAGGCGATGTGTTCGAATCTCAAGTATGTCAGCATCTTGAAATGTAATAAAGGACAGTGTGACTGAATAACGAAGAGCTCTCAAGTTAAGTTCATGAATGTTGTATAGGTAGTAGCGACGGAAGGGGTGGAGATAGGAGACAGGGGCCGCCAGGAGTTAGTGCATTTCAAAAAGAGGGGAAGCTGCAAGTGAGAGTAATTAAAACAGATAACTGACAAGTGCCGCCAACAGTGTCCCCTGCCGTGCAATGCTATGTGCAGTGGCACACTCCGCACATACCTAGTTACAGCCCTGACTCTATTCCCCATGCCTGCTGCAGCCTGCTGGTGGTGACAGCATGTGTATAAGTCAATGAGGGGAGAGAGTTGAGCAGCACAGCGCAGCGTACATGCACTCTCTGTCGGATGATGACCTCTGCAATATTCTTGGCTTCTCTCCCTATGTGCACATCACAGTGACAGTGCAAGGAAGAGGAGACATACAGAGCGGCATGCACTGGTCTGGAGCCGACACCGGTACCCATCAGCTGTCCCATCAACGTGCTGACAGTCTGCTGCAGCCCGGAAGTATTCCACAAGACCAGAAGCGCCAGCTCAATTAAAATTGTTGTTTGTGTTGTTTGACGTCAATCTGCTACAGACTGGGTGCAGGGGGAGCCACGGGCCCCAGAGGCAGCATGGGCCCCATAGCAGCTGCATCCCCTGCACCCATGACAGTTATGGCACTCGTAGGGCACCAATGCCATGGTGTGGCATACAGCAAATGATGGGGGAGCACCAAAGGGCATGAAGATGACTAAGAAAGCACCATACGGATTTCCATACAGCAAAATAGAACAGGGTGGCGGGGTGCCTCTTCTGGGTGCTTTCTGAATAGTAACTGTGCCGACCCCTTGGCATTGTACCCTGGGCTGCAGCACTGGTCACACATCACTGGATACAACTGTCAGCATCTCCACCATGAGTTCCACTCACTCCTATATTTTATCTTCCATATGTTTTATATATTTTCTCTCCTCCCTATTGTTCAGTGTCCTGGAGGACTGTGGCATCATACTAATTGATGATGATGATGATGATGATGATGATGATGATGATAATAAGAATTGTAAAGAGAAAAATTGATTTTCTAAGTTTCTAGGTGACTAAGTACAGGACTCCAAATTATTTTTGGAGTGAAACCAGTGCATTGAAAATACACGTCACAGGGATATCTGATAATGTAGAAGAGTGAATCTTTTTTATTTACAAAAACATATACAACATTTTCTGATGGTCTCTATTCATAGCTGCAGTGCGCCAATGGAAAGCATTGCTAAACAATCACATGTTCTGTATATTATGCTGTACTATATAGTATTAAATTTAAAAAAACGAGATTGTTTAAAGCTTTTAATGAAATATATTAATTAAATTTCTCCTGTCACGTGAACGGTTTCGGAACACGTGATCAGTCTGGCCATTCACAGAATTAGCTCTGGATACTTCAGATAGGTTAAAATTGGTCATGTGGTATACAGATGTCAATCACTTCAATCTCCGCCCTCACAGGCCGCATCATCAGTATGATGAAATTTAACCACATTTTATACTCTACTTTTTGTTGATGTGGTCTAGATTTATTGATGTATCAATAAATTGTAAGATGATTTTATAGTAGCCCTTGTCTATCTTAAAATATCTTCTGTATAGTATGCTCACCTTTCTTTTTACTATCTGCTTATTATGTATATACATTGATTCCAAATTGAAACAAACTTATATTATTAATATGCAACCTAGAATACTAGTTTCTTAGTTTAAATGTCATGACAACAGGAACATTTGTTTCCAACACTCACCCTTTTGCTGTTCTCTTCCTCTTGGGCGCTTCTAAATTCATGCTCCAAGTCAATGTCATTGAACAGCCCGACTTCCTCACAGTTTTTCAAGAACCGAGTTGGTGTTGGTGTCTGGTCTGTGTAAAAAAAAAAAACAACCAAAAAACAAAACAACATTTTAAACAGAGCAGTTATATGAACGTAAAACCATCAGTGACACTGGAAAATAACTTTTCTATTTAACTTTCCATAAGTCTACCCAGATTTACAGGTGGTAAGTGTTCTAACCCATTAAGAGGCCATTCAATTCTCTGCAATATCCTGTCATGATGTCCGCTTGCGTACATTACCACTTGTTATGGAAACCAAGCTTTGCTTCTGTTGCTGCACACCTCTATGGGCTAGGAGGAAAAATTTATGAAGATCTCCCACCACGAAGAATATCACCCAGTCCACATGCAGAACATAAATCCCAAGATATTAGCTGCATTAGGGCAAATATCAGCGACATTGGATTACACAGTTTTCATGTATTGTCCAATATATGGGGGCATGAAAAGTACATCATGTGGTGATTCTGCAGCGTGGCTGCGGCTTTTGGCAGTCTCCCAACTGCAACTTTATGCAAATGCTACTGCAAAGCCCTTTCCTAGTATACATATGTACATGAATGTGCAAGGGCTGAGACACCCCTTTTAAAGTCTGTACATGCACCATCAAAACTTACACCAGGCGTATGGCAGCTGCAGATTTTCTGCGTGAGTGTAGCCTCCAATGTGAGCGGTTGAACCTCTCTGTACACACACAGTGCAGGGAATATTTTTTTTATTTTTTTATTTTTTTAATGTCCCACATATTAAATGCCCTGTGTTGTGATTTGTTGTGCATTAAACATCTTTACTTTTGATGTGTGCATTCAGTTTACCTCTCAATAATGTCTGTCCAATTTGACAACCAGATACATATATATTATGTAAAGAACCAGTACATTTTGGAGACTTATCCGGACTACTCAGGAAAGCCAGAATTAAACTGAATGAGGCAATTTACTTTCATGCTTCATATACAAAAACATCAACGTTGGGATATACCTGTCCTTTAAAGGGAGCTCTCCATGACATAACTTGGTACAAGTACAAAACGCACCCCCGGCCCGGTGAAATCATGGTTATTTTAGATTCATTTATGCTTCCTTTCTGATATGAATCATACGATTTTGAAAATCAGGACTGCTTGGGCAATAGGGAATGTTGGCAGCTATTCACAGGCAACATATTAACATGATGATTGCATCTTCACCGTTTACTAAAATCTGAGATTCCCATGTGCATATGCAGTAAATACAAAACATTATGTAAACACACCCATCCTCCCCTCCCCCCCATCAGACATTTTTACATTTTTGCTAATATTAGCAGTAAGGGAATAATAGAGGAGCACACCCGTCGGTAATTTTCGGTGCCATGAGAAACAGTAACTGTTGGTCAGATGTAACAGCTAAGGAGCTGAATAAGGTGGGAATGATAGTGCCCCAACACCATGAAGTGCCTATTACTTCCCTCCGTCAAATGAGGGGAAGAGATCCTGAGGGAGACGCCAGTAAAGGTGCACTGAGTGTCCCCTGAGGTTTCTGATGGATTGCTGAAAAGGGAGAAAGGAACATCTCCCATTAAGCCTAAAAAGAACCAAGAAACAGACCTATTGACAGGGCTGCTGAGGAGACTGACTGCCTGATGGTAATAATTCCTGCAATCGGAAAAATTATGCTTAGTCTTGACTGGTGAGCAATATAACAGTGCATACAAACTGCTGGCACAGATTTTTTACTCCGACTACACCTCGATGGTCTATGATCACTGTTGAATACTTTTACTATCGATGAGAGAGAGACGGTTTCCCACCATTAATGGTACAGAGCCACCAAATTTTATTTTCTCCAAGTGTCGGGACCTGGAGCTTAGCTCCACCCCTAACACCTGCGAAGTCCCGCCCTTGGGCTTTGATTGGCCCTCAGCTCTTTTAACACTAATGTGGGGGTGACCATCAGTGGGTAAAACAATGTTTCCCTTACAGATGGTTTTACACCATCACAGTTATCCATCACTGGTACCACTGACGGTGACCATCGATGGATAACCCGCTGATGGACATCCCTCGGACAAGGACATGGACCCCTAAGAAGCTCACTAATAATTAAAAATGGATACATGAGACTTCACACCTCAATCTGCCCACTGCTTCGCCCAGTCACGCCCCCCACTATGTCTCGTCCAGTAGCCACCTGCTCCGTCCTGACCTTTCCCCGCTGTCAGGGCCGTAGAGAGCTTGACCAGGCTCGGGTAATGCAGGGGTGTGGTATAATCGTGGGGAGGTGTGGCCACACCCCCTTAGGAGGGAATTATTAAAATGAAAATATTTTCGCTGCCCGCTGAACAGTGGGGCGCCATGGGGGGGAAGGGGGGTTGTTGATCAGTGTGATCGCTTCCCCCCTACCTCCAGCACAGGTGGAGGAGGTGCAGCTGCTGGTGCTCAGAGGCGGCAGTCTCCCTGGCCCCACTGCAGTCTAGCACACAGCAATGTGTTTTGGGGAGACACAGGATACTGACTGGTAGGAGGGGATGCAGGGAGGCGGTAAGTAGTACCACCACCCTCCCCCCTCAGCGGTCCTGCCCATTGTATATATTTACCTCTTCCCGGCGCAGAATGGTCCCCAATTGAGGTCTGTCACTTGCTTCACTGAGAGCTGTTAGATGGGAACCCACTGTGCATACATGTAGGAGACAGGGCAGACCTTAATAGACTATTACATAGATGCAGTTTTATGTCTGCTATGTCTGTACTAAGAGTTGGAGAGTTATAAAGTGGTCAGAGGGAAATTACCAACCAATCAGCTCATAACTGTCTTTTTTCAAGCATAGCCTGTAACATGGCAGTTAGGTGCTGATTGGGAAGGGGGGGGGGGAGGCTGGGCTGGTTTCTGGGTACCCTGTGTTCCAGACGTGAACACCTAGAATGTTAGGGACTTGCCTGATGAGGTGACCTGGATGATGGTGGGCAGGCCCAAATGTATGCTAACCTCTTTTATGATATTTAGTTGTAATATATATTTAATTTTTGAGTAATAATGTTTGCACCTACATCCCTTTTTCTTTGTGTCGAACTATACATTTTAGCAAGGTAGCACCTCTCATAACATGTAGCTAGTGTGTGCAGTCTAGAGCACCTCCCCTATATAATTTGGGAGTCTTCCAGAGGTTCTGGGAGAGTGGGAAAGTATGGTATATTGTAAGCATTATATAGAGACTGAGGATCATTTGCTAACAATGGGCCTTATGTAGAGTTGCACATGTGTTGGGCAGAATTTATTTAGGCTTCCAAACAGCAAGATACATACAGATTAGCACCATAATCATACGCACCTGAATTAAATCAGGCATATATCACATGCACATACAGTACACCCTATAATTAGCTATTATTACATCATTTGTAAATAAAAATCTGTATATTTTAAGAATATTAGCAAATTTTGAGTTAAAAAAACCTCTCTAACACTGCAGGTACAACTCTCAGTTTATGTATGATGTATATTATGATGAAATGTCCGTCGGCATCCTCAGCATGTCAACATTTCACATGACGACACTGTGAACATGTCGACATTGCCAACAAGATGACATAGATAGTACCTGTCGACAGTTTGAATCCTGCAGGTTGACACTGTGGTGTCAACATTATGAATGTCAACATTTTTACTGGAGACCTTCTGACCAGATCCCACTACGGGTGACTGCCATCATCATCGGTGTACATTTACCCCAGCCCTCAGTCACCGGCAACTGATACAACTACTGACATGCATCTACGCATCTCTCTGCCCATCTGCATTTCTTCACCATTACGTGTTGGGACAGATTGCTCAGCAACAGACACAACACTAAAAGATTCTGCTTAAAAATCATAAGAAAATAACATCACATGTACAATTATACATTAATATATCATATTGTAGTTAAAGTGCTTTTGCTATATTTTAATCACAGACATCCGAGAGGGCAGAGGCAGGAGGAACAAGAGAAGAACCAACTGTTGCCTAGAGCACTGCAATTCAATTTACACCAATTTCAAGTACGTGCTACCTTTCAAATTGTTTCCAGTTAGATTATTTGCACTTATACCAGCGCTAGACATAAAAAAAAAAAAAAATCTTACAAATAATTCCACTACTTAAATACAACGGTTGTAAAAATAAAATTCATTTGAATTCTTACTGGAAAGGAATAGTCGAAATATGCAACGAAGTTATATATTTTGCTTAAATATTCAGAAATGGATGTAGAACATACTATATATACTAGTGATGAGCACCGGAAATTTTTCGGGTTTTGTGTTTTGGGTTCGGTTCCGCGGCCGTGTTTTGGGTTCGAACGCGTTTTGGCAAAACCTCACCGAATTTTTTTTGTCGGATTCAGGTGTGTTTTGGATTCGGGTGTTTTTTTCAAAAAACCCTAAAAAACAGCTTAAATCATAGAATTTGGGGGTCATTTTGATCCCAAAGTATTATTAACCTCAATAACCATAATTTCCACTCATTTTCAGTCTATTCTGAACACCTCACACCTCACAATATTATTTTTAGTCCTAAAATTTGCACCGAGGTCGCTGGATGACTAAGCTCAGCAACCCAAGTGGCCGACACAAACACCTGGCCCATCTAGGAGTGGCACTGCAGTGTCACGCAGGATGGCCCTTCAAAAAACTACTCCCCAAACAGCACATGACGCAAAGAAGAAAAAAAAGAGGCGCAATGAGGTAGCTGTGTGACTAAGATAAGCGACCCTAGTGGCCGACACAAACACCTGGCCCATCTAGGAGTGGCACTGCAGTGTCACGCAGGATGGCCCTTCCAAAAAACACCCTCCAAACAGCACATGACGCAAAGAAAAAAAAGAGGCGCAATGAGGTAGCTGTGTGACTAAGATAAGCGACCCAAGTGGCCGACACAAACACCTGGCCCATCTAGGAGTGGCACTGCAGTGTCACGCAGGATGGCCCTTCCAAAAAACACCCCCCAAACAGCACATGACGCAAAGAAAAAAAGAGGCGCAATGAGGTAGCTGTGTGACTAAGATAAGCGACCCAAGTGGCCGACACAAACACCTGGCCCATCTAGGAGTGGCACTGCAGTGTCACGCAGGATGGCCCTTCCAAAAAACACCCCCCAAACAGCACATGACGCAAAGAAAAAAAGAGGCGCAATGAGGTAGCTGTGTGACTAAGATAAGCGACCCAAGTGGCCGACACAAACACCTGGCCCATCTAGGAGTGGCACTGCAGTGTCACGCAGGATGGCCCTTCCAAAAAACACCCCCCAAACAGCACATGACGCAAAGAAAAAAAGAGGCGCAATGAGGTAGCTGTGTGACTAAGATAAGCGACCCAAGTGGCCGACACAAACACCTGGCCCATCTAGAAGTGGCACTGCAGTGTCACGCAGGATGGCCCTTCCAAAAACTACTCCCCAAACAGCACATGACGCAAAGAAAAATGAAAGAAAAAAGAGGTGCAAGATGGAATTGTCCTTGGGCCCTCCCACCCACCCTTATGTTGTATAAACAGGACATGCACACTTTAACCAACCCATCATTTCAGTGACAGGGTCTGCCACACGACTGTGACTGAAATGACAAGTTGGTTTGGACCCCCACCAAAAAAGAAGCAATTAATCTCTCCTTGCACAAACTGGCTCTACAGAGGCAAGATGTCCACCTCATCATCATCCTCCGATATATCACCGTGTACATCCCCCTCCTCACAGATTATCAATTCGTCCCCACTGGAATCCACCATCTCAGCTCCCTGTGTACTTTGTGGAGGCAATTGCTGCTGGTCAATGTCTCCACAGAGGAATTGATTATAATTCATTTTAATGGACATCATCTTCTCCACATTTTCTGGATGTAACCTCGTACGCCGATTGCTGACAAGGTGAGCGGCGGCACTAAACACTCTTTCGGAGTACACACTTGTGGGAGGGCAACTTAGGTAGAATAAAGCCAGTTTGTGCAAGAGCCTCCAAATTACCTCTTTTTCCTGCCAGTATAAGTACGGACTGTCTGACGTGCCTACTTGGATGCGGTCACTCATATAATCCTCCACCATTCTTTCAATGGGGAGAGAATCATATGCAGTGACAGTAGACGACATGTCCGTAATCGTCGTCAGGTCCTTCAGTCCGGACCAGATGTCAGCATCAGCAGTCGCTCCAGACTGCCCTGCATCACCGCCAGCGGGTGGGCTCGGAATTCTGAGCCTTTTCCTCGCACCCCCAGTTGCGGGAGAATGTGAAGGAGGAGATGTTGACAGGTCGCGTTCCGCTTGACTTGACAATTTTGTCACCAGCAGTTCTTTGAACCCCAGCAGACTTGTGTCTGCCGGAAAGAGAGATCCAAGGTAGGTTTTAAATCTAGGATCGAGCACGGTGGACAAAATGTAGTGCTCTGATTTCAACAGATTGACCACCCGTGAATCTTTGTTAAGCGAATTAAGGGCTCCATCCACAAGTCCCACATGCCTAGCGGAATCGCTCTGTGTTAGCTCCTCCTTCAATGTCTCCAGCTTCTTCTGCAAAAGCCTGATGAGGGGAATGACCTGACTCAGGCTGGCAGTGTCTGAACTGACTTCACGTGTGGCAAGTTCAAAAGGTTGCAGAACCTTGCACAACGTTGAAATCATTCTCCACTGCGCTTGAGACAGGTGCATTCTACCTCCTATATCGTGGTCAGTTGTATAGGCTTGAATGGCCTTTTGCTGCTCCTCCAACCTCTGAAGCATATAGAGGGTTGAATTCCACCTCGTTACCACTTCTTGCTTCAGATGATGGCAGGGCAGGTCCAGGCGTTTTTGGTGGTGCTCCAGTCTTCTGTACGTGGTGCCTGTACGCCGAAAGTGTCCCGCAATTCTTCTGGCCACCGACAGCATCTCTTGCACACCCCTCTCGTTTTTTAAATAATTCTGCACCACCAAATTCAAGATATGTGCAAAACATGGGACGTGCTGGAATTTGCCCATATTTAATGCACACACAATATTGCTGGCGTTGTCCGATGCCACAAATCCACAGGAGAGTCCAATTGGGGTAAGCCATTCTGCGATGATCTTCCTCAGTTGCCGTAAGAGGTTTTTAGCTGTGTGCGTATTCTGGAAAGCGGTGATACAAAGCGTAGCCTGCCTAGGAAAGAGTTGGCGTTTGCGAGATGCTGCTACTGGTGCCGCCGCTGCTGTTCTTGCGGCGGGAGTCCATACATCTACCCAGTGGGCTGTCACAGTCATATAGTCCTGAGCCTGCCCTGCTCCACTTGTCCACATGTCCGTGGTTAAGTGGACATTGGGTACAACTGCATTTTTTAGGACACTGGTGAGTCTTTTTCTGAGGTCTGTGTACATTTTCGGTATCGCCTGCCTAGAGAAATGGAACCTAGATGGTATTTGGTACCGGGGACACAGTACCTCCAACAAGTCTCTAGTTGGCTCTGCAGTAATGATGGATACCGGAACCACGTTTCTCACCGCCCAGGATGCCAAGGCCTCAGTTATCCGCTTTGCAGCAGGATGACTGCTGTGATATTTCATCTTCCTCGCAAAGGACTGTTGGACAGTCAATTGCTTGGTGGAAGTAGTAAAAGTGGTCTTACGAGTACGACTTCCCCTCTGGGATGACCATCGACTCCCAGCAGCAACAACAGCAGCGCCAGCAGCAGTAGGCGTTACACGCAAGGATGCATCGGAGGAATCCCAGGCAGGAGAGGACTCGTCAGAATTGCCAGTGACATGGCCTGCAGGACTATTGGCATTCCTGGGGAAGGAGGAAATTGACACTGAGGGAGTTGGTGGGGTGGTTTGCGTGAGCTTGGTTACAAGAGGAAGGGATTTACTGGTCAGTGGACTGCTTCCGCTGTCGCCCAAAGTTTTTGAACTTGTCACTGACTTATGATGAATGCGCTGCAGGTGACGTATAAGGGAGGATGTTCCGAGGTGGTTAACGTCCTTACCCCTACTTATTACAGCTTGACAAAGGCAACACACGGCTTGACAAATGTTGTCCGCATTTCTGTTGAAATACTTCCACACTGAAGAGCTGATTTTTTTGGTATTTTCACCAGGCATGTCAATGGCCCTATTCCTCCCACGGACAACAGGTGTCTCCCCGGGTGCCTGACTTAAACAAACCACCTCACCATCAGAATCCTCCTGGTCAATTTCCTCCCCAGCGCCAGCAACACCCATATCCTCCTCATCCTGGTGTACTTCAACACTGACATCTTCAATCTGACTATCAGGAACTGGACTGCGGGTGCTCCTTCCAGCACTTGCAGGGGGCGTGCAAATGGTGGAAGGCGCATGCTCTTCACGTCCAGTGTTGGGAAGGTCAGGCATCGCAAACGACACAATTGGACTCTCCTTGTGGATTTGTGATTTCGAAAAACGCACAGTTCTTTGCGGTGCTTTTGCCAGCTTGAGTCTTTTCATTTTTCTAGCGAGAGGCTGAGTGCTTCCATCCTCATGTGAAGCTGAACCACTAGCCATGAACATAGGCCAGGGCCTCAGCCGTTCCTTGCCACTCCGTGTGGTAAATGGCATATTGGCAAGTTTACGCTTCTCCTCCGACAATTTTATTTTAGATTTTTGAGTCCTTTTTTTACTGATATTTGGTGTTTTGGATTTTACATGCTCTGTACTATGACATTGGGCATCGGCCTTGGCAGACGACTTTGATGGCATTTCATCGTCTCGGCCATGACTAGTGGCAGCAGCTTCAGCACGAGGTGGAAGTCGATCTTGATCTTTCCCTATTTTTGGAACCTCAACATTTTTGTTCTCCATATTTTAATAGGCACAACTAAAAGGCACCTCAGGTAAACAATGGAGATGGATGGATACTAGTATACTTATGGATGGACGAGCGACTGCCGACACAGAGGTAGCTACAGCCGTGGACTACCGTACTGCGTCTGCTGCTAATATAGACTGGATGATAATGATATAAAATATATATATATATATCACTACTGCAGCCGGACAGGTATATATTATATAATGACGGACCTGCTGGACACTGTCAGCACTGCAGACTCCTAAAGTAAGCTACTAGTATCAAGAAGATAGAAAAAAAAAACACCACAGGTAGGTGGTATACAATTATGGATGGACGAGCGACTGCCGACACAGAGGTAGCTACAGCCGTGGACTACCGTACTGCGTCTGCTGCTAATATAGACTGGATGATAATGATATAAAAAATATATATATATCACTACTGCAGCCGGACAGGTATATATTATATAATGACGGACCTGCTGGACACTGTCAGCACTGCAGACTCCTAAAGTAAGCTACTAGTATCAAGAAGATAGAAGAAAAAAAAACACCACAGGTAGGTGGTATACAATTATGGATGGACGAGCGACTGCCGACACAGAGGTAGCTACAGCCGTGGACTACCGTACTGCGTCTGCTGCTAATATAGACTGGATGATAATGATATAAAAAATATATATATATCACTACTGCAGCTGGACAGGTATATATTATATAATGACGGACCTGCTGGACACTGTCAGCACTGCAGACTCCTAAAGTAAGCTACTAGTATCAAGAAGATAGAAGAAAAAAAAACACCACAGGTCGGTGGTATACAATTATGGATGGACGAGCGACTGCCGACACAGAGGTAGCTACAGCCGTGGACTACCGTACTGCGTCTGCTGCTAATATAGACTGGATGATAATGATATAAAAAATATATATATATCACTAATGCAGCCGGACAGGTATATATTATATAATGACGGACCTGCTGGACACTGTCAGCACTGCAGACTCCTAAAGTAAGCTACTAGTATCAAGAAGATAGAAAAAAAAAACACCACAGGTAGGTGGTATACAATTATGGATGGACGAGTGACTGCCGACACAGAGGTAGCTACAGCCGTGGACTACCGTACTGCGTCTGCTGCTAATATAGACTGGATGATAATGATATAAAAAATATATATATATCACTACTGCAGCCGGACAGGTATATATTATATAATGACGGACCTGCTGGACACTGTCAGCACTGCAGACTCCTATAGTAAGCTACTAGTATCAAGAAGATAGAAAAAAAAAACACAACAGGGAGGTGGTATACAATTATGGATGGACGAGCGACTGCCGACACAGAGGTAGCTACAGCCGTGGACTACCGTACTGCGTCTGCTGCTAATATAGACTGGATGATAATGATATAAAATATATATATATATCACTACTGCAGCCGGACAGGTATATATTATATAATGACGGACCTGCTGGACACTGTCAGCACTGCAGACTCCTAAAGTAAGCTACTAGTATCAAGAAGATAGAAAAAAAAAAAACAACAGGTAGGTGGTATACAATTATGGATGGACGAGCGACTGCCGACACAGAGGTAGCTACAGCCGTGGACTACCGTACTGCGTCTGCTGCTAATATAGACTGGATGATAATGATATAAAAAATATATATATATATCACTACTGCAGCCGGACAGGTATATATTATATAATGACGGACCTGCTGGACACTGTCAGCACTGCAGACTCCTAAAGTTAACTACTAGTATGAAGAAGATAGAAAAAAAAAACCCACCACAGGTAGGTATACAATTATGGACGAGCGACTGCCGACACAGAGGTAGCTACAGCCGTGGACTACCGTACTGCGTCTGCTGCTAGTATAGACTGGATGATAATGATATAAAAAATATATATATATCACTACTGCAGGACAGGTATATATTATATAATGACGGACCTGCTGGACACTGTCAGCAGAATGCGTTTATAGAATAAAAACACCACACGACGAGTGTTTAACTTTTTCAGGCAGACAATCACAATATACTGGTGGTCACTGGTCACTGGTCAGTCACACTGGCAGTGGCACTGGCAGCAAAAGTGTGCACTGTTAAATATATGTACTCCTGCTATAACTGCTCCCCAGTCTCCCCCACAATTAAGCTGTGTGAGCAGTGAGCACTCAGCACAGTCAGATATACATAGATGATGCAGCACACTGAGGCTGAGCACAGATATGGTATACTGTGTCACTGTGTATCGTTTTTTTTCAGGCAGAGAACGGATTATATTAAATAATAATAAAACTGCACTGGTGGTCACTGGTCAGTCACTAGTAAACTCTGCACTCTCTGAGTACTCCTAAGCTCCAGTAAATCAAGTGTCTCACTCTCACTATCTATTTCTATTCTAAACGGAGAGGACGCCAGCCACGTCCTCTCCCTATCAATCTCAATGCACGTGTGAAAATGGCGGCGACGCGCGGCTCCTTATATAGAATCCGAGTCTCGCGATAGAATACGAGCCTCGCGAGAATCTGACAGCGGGATGATGACGTTCGGGCGCGCTCGGGTTAGCCGAGCAAGGCGGGAAGATCCGAGTCTGCCTCGGACCCGTGTAAAAAGCGTGAAGTTCGGTGGGGTTCGGTTTCCGAGAAACCGAACCCGCTCATCACTAATATATACATCAATCTACTGTAAAAGAAAGATACTCTTTAACTCTTGTTCAAGCACAATCAAGTTTCAGGATTATGGTATATGTCGGTGGATTGGGGGCAATGACACAATTCGGTTTATGCTGGACAAGTGAGGGGCTGTACAATATTATGAGCCATTAAGGGTCTGTGATATATACCTGTTGTGACAAATGACAGATAACTGGGTGTTCTAGAAAACTGTGGGAAATTGGGGGCTTGGTATTCAATAACTGGAGGGTGTAATAGGCTGATGTATTCAGTTGTATAATACATTAGTGTGTGTCCTTAGGGATGTGCCCATTGGCTCCCTAGACAACCAGTCAACCTCTAGCATCCCACCCACTTCCCAGTGAACTGAGTGTGAGTGGTGCTGTGATGCAATTTTCAGAGAATCATGTCAACATGAACCCGGTCCCTCTGTGCAATGCCGCAATGTCTCTCCCATCCTTCCTTATAGTTTCAGAATGGGCCATGTTTAGGGTTGTGGCCAGTCTCCAGAGGGGGTGTGGCCAGCTGCCACAGAGTCTTGACTAACCATTAGAGAGTGCATGGTCTGGGCCCCTTGATAAATACATACAGCAGATACTGCTAGTGCATGCATTATAATGTGCCAGATTAATAACAGCAATGCACTGTAGAGAATACACCATAGTCCTATGCGGTATAAGGTAACCAGGGCCGGATCTTGCCCTTGTGGCGTCCCGGGCAAAAATAGGGGCGTAGCTTCATATGGGGGCGTGGTCAGTTACACCCCCATTTGTGCCCCCTGTAGCGCAGCTGAAATTGAAAAAAAATAAAAATAAAAGTATACTTACAACCCCCGCTCCTGATTCCAGACCTCCTCTTCCACCGGCGCCGCTCTTCTCCTGTCCTCGGATGGTTGTGTCTGTCCTCGGATCTATGGGAGAGACGTCATTACGTCTCTCCCATAGCACAGCATAGACACTAGACCCCTAGTGTCTGTGCCACTATGCTGTGAGGTGCGCTGTGACGTCATCGCGCACCGCACAGCAAAGGTCCTCTCCATGAAGAGAAACTAGACGCTTAGCGTCTAGTTTCCCTTCATGGAGAGGACCTTTGCTGTGCGGTGCGCGATGACGCATCGCGCACCGCACAGCACAGTCCTCTCCATGAAGGGAAACTAGACGCTTAGCGTCTGGTTCCCTTCAAAGCGGGGGACCAGCGGCGGGCACAGCGGGGGCACAGTGGCGGATCTTGCCATGTTGCGGCGCCCTCCGGAAAGCGTCGCCCCGGGCAAAAGTACTGCTTGCCCATGGCAAGATCCGCTACTGAAGGTAGCATATGCATACCATATAATTCAAGTGCACAGCCTGGAACCTGATCCCTAGATGAGGAGGTGGGCCCACAGGTAGTGGGGCCCAAGGGGGTTCCCCCTGTACCCCTGTGGGCTAATCCAACCTTGCTTCCTACAAGGAACCAGCAGCTTCTTGTAGCCAGTAGTTATTGTAAACACTTGAAATTAGGGTTAGGCTTAAAAAGCAGTGTTGATATTCTGAGTATGGACATTTCATACCACACCCATCTAAACTACAAAAAGTTCAAAGAAGTCTTTATCATGCCCACATCTCATCTATAGTGGCTTAAATCTTGTAAACGTTTATTTTTTTAATGGATGAAGCGCCTTGGGTCCTTTTGGGGAAAATTATTTTTATTAAAAATGGATTACAGGTTATGGGGGTCATTTATTAAGCAGTGATATGAAGTAGAGAAATGAGCCAGTGGTGAAGTTGCCCATGGCAACCAATCAGCACTGAAGTAACATCTATAATTTGCATACTATAAAATTATACAGAGCTGCTGATTGGTTGATGGGTAAACTTCTCCACTGGCTCACTTCTCCGCTCTTATCACTGCTTAGTAAATGTCCCCCGTACGTCTGCTAAATCCCAAATATCCCAAAATCTGAAATTGTTTTAGTGAGACTGAGATAGTGACACTTTTGCTTTCAGATGGTTCAATGTACACAAACTTTGTGCACAAAATTATTACAAATATTGTATAAAGTTACCTTCAGGCTATAGGCCTAATTCATGCAATGCTGATGTTTTCGCACAGAGCGATTATCAGCAGACGGTGCATGTGCTGCGATCGCACTGCGCACACGCCTAGGTACCTTTGCGATCGTGCTTGTAGTGAGGATTTACTCGCAGAGTGATTAGCAGTTGGGACCGCTAGGGGGAGTTAACCGGGAGATTGGGAAAATGAAAACATAATCACTGAAAATGTCATAGTCAAAACACTAAGTTATAACCGGCAGTATTCACAAGCAGGTTGCTGGATGCTAAGAACCGATATGAACATATCTGCACATAGCTTTATGAGGGTTGGTAAAGTTTTTCCGGCGCCCAGGATCCCGGCAGCAGAATGCTGGCAGGGTGGCAAGCGCAACAGGGCTGCGCTCGCCACACAGCGGGCTTGGTGGCTCGCTGCGCTCGCCACAGGTTCTATTCCCACTCCATGGGTGTCGTGGATACCCTCAAGTGGGAACAGACCCTGTGTGTCGCATTCCGGCGTGTGGCATTTTGATTGGTCGGGATTCCAGCGTCGGCATGGCGAGCGCCGGGATCCCGAGTGCCGGTCACATGACCGCATTCCCTTGTCGATCTGCCTAGGTTTATGGTGTCACTATAGGAGTCACTAGGAAAACAGCACATTGTTACTATAAGCCACACACACAGGAATTCTGGTGACATGTTTTGTCCTGCATGTCTGTATATGTCTTATATTTATTATTGTCTGATTGCACTTGCTTCTTGAAGGTTTTGTATTATTATGCCTTGGCTTATTCTGCATTTTGCATGTGGGTACCTGAGAATAAAAATACATTTCAGTTACTCACTGAGCTAAAGGAGTTAAAATAAATTACTGAAGCATATCAGGCTCAAATTTCTTTGAAACAATTATAATATGCAGTGTCAACATAAAAGGTGCTATTAATACAACTGAATCTGATAAAAATAGGAGACTATAATACCCCCAAAAAACGGAATATCATTAGAATACAAGCACATGCAAAACAGAATAAAAAAGACATCTATGGGACAATAAAATTCAACCCTTTAGTTGCCCAAGCAAGCATACTTGGAGAGAAATAATGCAGACTATAATCTGCCCTTTTGCAGTAATTAACTGGTTAAAATTCAGGAGTGAAATCATATTAGTTTATGGCCAACTACTCCTCAAAGTAATTTGGACCAATAATTCTACTGTATATTTGTGGCTGTTGCCTTTTCTAAGGAAATATTTCTGTATGAGACTAGGGAAGAGATGTATCTAACCAATCAGCTTCTAGCTATCATTTGCCAAGTACATGCTATAAAATGACAGATAGAAGCTGATTAGTTGGTATGGCCAACTTCTCTATCTGTACTCTGAATATATCCTACATAAGGTATATCAACCTTACAAAGGATATATTAAATAGCATTTGTAAACCAATAAATGTAACTTGACTATCATAGGAGGTTATGTAGATATAGCTGGGCATACACTATACAATTATCTTGCAGATCATCTGCCAGATCAAGCTGGTTGGAATTAAAATCTATTAATGGATGAGAGCAAATGACAATCGACCATTTGCTCCAAAACAGCGCTGTAACTAGACATTTTGGTGCCATATGCAATAAGAAAATTGGTGCCCTCACCCCATATTTGAAATAGGGATAAAAATAAAGGGCAGTGAGTTCATGGGTAAGAGGCATGGCCAAAGAATGGTACCAATTCACATTACACCGCACAGTAGTGTCCATTATTCACATTACACCACACACCAGACAGACCCAGTAATCTATCAGACTGTATTTAGCACTTGACTTTACTGCAGGCCCTCTATCTCCTGTAGGGGTAACACCTGCAGCCAGGGCCAGATTAACAATGGGGCGGATGGAGTTTCAGCTCCAGGCATCCACACAAAAATAGGCCCATCACCATGACAGCATGACAATGATTAGCCATTAACTGGCCACATGGTTGGCCATAAATCATAAGAGTTGAAACTGCATTTCTATTTTCCACGCAAAATTATGCAATATTTGTACTTTTTATATATTTAGGGAGACATTGGGGCTTACAGTGTATGGTGTCTACTTACGTACATGGTCACAAAGTTGAACTTTTCCTTTGACAAATGCACAAAATGGTGCTAAGGAAAAGTGAGTTTTATGGTCACTGACTCAAAGTTATTTATATCCCTAATGGACCACCTCAGGAGATGCGGCATCTCAGTACATAAGGGGTAATTCAGAGCTCATCACTAGAAAGGAATTTTTGCAGTCCTGCGTTCAGATAGTCGCCGACTGCAGGGGGAGTGTATTTTCGCTGTGCAAGTGTGCGAACGCATGTGTAGCAGAGCTGCACACACTGATTTTGTGCAGTCTCTGCGCAGCCCAGGACATACTCAGCCGCTGCCATCACTTCAGTCTGTTCAGGACCGGATTTGACGTCAGACACCCTCCCTTCCAACGCTTGGACATGCCTGCGTTTTTCCAGACACTCCTTGAAAACGGTCAGTTGCCACCCACAAACGCACTCTTCCTGTCAATCTACTTGTGAACGCCCGTGCGAATGGATCCTCTGCATAAACCCGTCGCTAACCGTCGATCCCCTTTGCAGCCGTCCGTTGCGCCTGCGCATTGCGATGCGTACGCATGTGCAGTTCAGATCTGATAGCATGCTGTGCGAAAACGCACAGCAGCGATCAGCTCTGAATTGCCCTCCTAGAGTTGCTGCCTCACAGGTCATAAGATCACGTTTGGTCCTGGCCAGCTCCCTCTCTGTGCATAGTTTGTATGTTCTCCTGCGTTTTCCAGGGGAGAGCAGTATTTCCTCCTATACTCCACACAGTGTTGGACTGGGGCATGAAGGGCCCACCAGGGGAATGCAGTGATAGGGGGCCCATACTTATCAATGTGGCCAGCCTACAAAAGGGGTGTGGCCAGCCTTCACAGAGGCTTGAAATACACAATTGTCTTGTGCAGTGTAATGCAACATATCTACCATGTATAATACAAGTGCACAGTCTGGAATCTCCTTAGAGGAGGGGGTGGACTCTCATGAAGTGGGGCCCACCGGTGGTTTCCCCTGTACCCCTGTGGGCCAGTCCGACCCTGACTCCACACGTATACCAGCAGCTTAATTTGTCTCTGAACAGCACGTGGTAAGGAACGTAGACTGTAAGCTTCATTGTGAATGATTACACATTTTCTGCATGATAAGTTGCTGTGCAGTGCAGTGTATATTTCCTGCAGAACAACCCCCCCACCCCACCCCACCCCACCCTCGTACCTTGACGCCTCCATCATGTACAGATGGGTGCGAGTTGCGGCATCTTTGAACTTGTGCATGGCACTGTTTTTCTGTTCTGCCAGGAGGCTCCATCCCCACCAGCTAGACATTTAAGTGGGCAGGTCATGGGGAGTTGAGCAGAGCATTGCAGGAGAAGGGGAAGCTGGGATAGGGTGGAGCACACAGACGGGCAGCTGCAGTGCTGTCTGCTGTAATGTATGTAGTGACGTGCCCGGTAGAGAAGGAACTGGGTGCACCGCTATACACATTACAGCATGCAGCGCTGCAGCTGGCAGCAGTGCATAGACAGTACACTGTCGGTGATGCGGACAGTTCTCCGTCCTCAGGGCGTATGCGCTGTGTGCTGAGCACTGTCCACACCAGTCTAGTTAAGTTGCTGCTCCCAAAGACTGGAAAATGGACAAATCCTGTTGTTCATACAAATTGGTTAAATCATAGGTCATGGCCATTTTCAGGGGCCTGCCGATGACGTCGCCTGCGTTTCCTAGAAAACGAGACATGCTGCGTAGGCAGTGGTCAACCTCTATTCGATTTGATTTCAACTGAATTGCGTCCGCATCGCGGGGCAGAGCCACACATTCTGAACGGCCTTGCCCTGTGCTGGGTGGCCCGCAGCATGTGAGTAGTGTGATCACAGATTTTCCTGCTATGCGACCATCTCTGAATAACCTCCGTTATATGATAATGATAATTGAGCGGAGGTTTGTGCAGTGATATTCCCTGCTTTGCGGAATTCAGCACACTACTTTTCTCCCAGTGAAAGTACTTGAATTATCTGCCTTATCTGCAGTCCTGGTGATCATGCCTCCGAAGTTCGTTCATTGTTAAAATCAAGGGATATAGCTTTTAAATTAGGGGACAAGGAAGCATACTCAATTGCCAGAGCGGATTTGAGGAGAGGGATAAAAAAGGCAAAAAGGGAATTTTCAATTGAAATGGAGGACAAGTTAAAGCAGTGTAATGACGCAAAGAGTATGTGGCGCAGTCTGCAATATATTACGGATTATAAACCTAGAAAGGCGGTGCCAAGTGCAGTAAATAGCACTATGGCGGAAGATTTAAACATCTTTTATTCAAGATTTGATAGACATGATTCGACCAGTGTCGAAGCGGTTGGGATTAGACCTGGTGAGACCTCGTTAGTCTTGGATGAGCAAGAGGTGCTGAAGTGTCTTAGAGGTGTTAGTACGGGCAAATCTGCTGGCCCAGACGGGATTCAAGGAAAAGTTCTTAGGAAATGCTGTAATGAATTAGCTGGGATTTTTACAGTAATATTTAATATCTCTCTGCAGGTCTGTAAAATACCCAAGTGTTTTAAGTACACAGAAATTATCCCCATACCCAAAAAGGGTGTACCAAAATGTTTAGATGATTATCGGCCCATTGCGCTAACATCATTAGTCATGAAATGCTTCGAACGGCTGATGTTAAAACATATTAAATCCCACTTTCCTGCAAACTTTGATCCCTTCCAATTTGCGTATCGGCAGAATAGGTCCACAGAGGACGCAGCCCTGACTGTTTTACACCAGGCACAGACCCACTTAGAGAAGAAAGGGACTTATGTGAGAATTTTATTTGTGGATTTTAGTTCCGCGTTTAATACTATTGTACCAACATCTTTGGTCTCTAAGCTTTTTAACCTAGGCGTAAATGGGTTCACGTGCAATTGGATTTTAAACTTTTTGACAGCTAGGCCGCAAGTAGTCAGGCTTGGTAAAATTATGTCTGGTGAGATCTGTATAAGTACGGGGGTCCCACAAGGGTGCGTCCTGAGCCCGTTACTGTATTCTTTATTTACGCATGATTGTTTTTCAACTACTGATTCCGTTAAAGTGGTGAAATTTGCAGACGACACGGCAGTTGTTGGTCTGATAAGTGGTAACGATGAGTCATCTTATAGATCCGAAATTTTACGCTTACTGGAATGGAGTAAAGCAAACTGTTTGGTTTTAAACACGTCTAAAACAAAGGAAATGGTTGTTGATTTTAGGCGGGGTTGTAATAGACCATTATTTCCTATGTCCTTGGATGGAAAGCCGATTGAGGAGGTGGTCTCTTTTAAATTTTTAGGTACATATATTACAAATTACCTAACTTGGTCTGTGAATAGTCTCTTTTTGGTTAAAAAGGCGCAGAAACGCCTTTTCTTTTTGAGGAGGCTTAGAGCTGTTTGTTCAAGCACATGCACTTTGGTTAGGTTTTATCATAGTATCGTAGAGAGTGTTTTTACGTACGGGATGATAGTGTGGTTTGGAAATTGCACTGTAGCGGAACGAATAGCTTTCGAGAGGGTGGTGAAAACTGCCAGTAGGACCATTGGGGTGCCTCTGCCAAGTATGAAAGACTTGTATATTAGAAACGTATTAAGGAAAGCTAGGAGTATACTTACTGACGAGAGTCATCCAAATTGTTTGATCTTTGAAAGACTGCCATCTTTAAAACGGTTCAGGAGTATCCGCGCTCATACAAACCGCATGTCAAATAGCTTTTTTCCAACTGCTATCCGGCTGTTAAATGATCAGTAGGTTGTGTGCAAATGTTTCCAAAATGTGGCAAAATGTTACTGTTATTCTCATGGCTTTGTGAGATTCTGATTGTATTTTCATTGACCTTTTCGTTGTCGATTTTGTTAATGACAAATAAAGTATATTATTATTATTATTATTATCTCTACTTTATAGCCTATTCATTCTCAGGGATCAAAACTGAGTATACGTTTAAATGAATTAAGGGGGTCGCGTCCTGCCTGGTGTATTTTTCCAGCATCCACCAACCCAGAGATTGCTTTTACAGTGGTGTTGTCACAGCATTGAAATGGACTTGACCGGCAAGAAGGTGCAGAAAAAGAGGCTCCGCAGTTGTGCTGAATTCGCTGTGACCACCATAACTCCCATTTACCTACATTTTTTAAAATTTACTTAAACAATTCCTGCATCTGTGAAATTCCGCAAATTCATTTTACATATTCATGGGAAATGTTTTTTGTAGGACAAAAGGCTAAATTTAGATTTAAACATTAAAAAAAAAAATGATTATTTGTATGATATCTCAGTGTATAATAAGTCATAATTTACCTGACAGCATGTTATCATTCTTTATTGAAGGAAACTTCAGGGTCATTTCATGCTTGTGCCTGTGAATCATCAAGTGATCCTCAGTGGGGAATCGCTATAAAACAAAAAAAAATGCATAAATGTGTAATAAATCCTTGCCAGAGAATTTCAGTACAAGAAAAAAAAAAGAAAGAGTTAAAACAGTAACACAGTAACATGATTCTATTATATGAATACGTGACTAAAAATTACTTACAGTAAGTACTTACTTACAGAATAAAAACTAATTACCTGTGTTAGGTATAAACAATAACAAAAGGGCAACCAGCTGCATGCAGCCTGGGCCGAAATCTAGACATCGACTAGTGCATGTTGTGTCTTCACCCAAGGTGACTTATTCTCTCATAATGAGAGGGGATCCGGACTGAAAGTCGTCAGTAACTAGGTCGACAATGTCTAGGTCGACCACTATTGGGCGACAGTAACTAGGTCGACAGGGTGTCTAAGTCGACAGGGTCTTTAGGTCGACATGTTCTAGGTCGACAGGTCAAAAGGTCGACATTAGTTTTTCACAATTTTTTTCTTTTTTTGAACCTTTTCATACTTAATGATCCACGTGGACTACGATTGGAACGGTAATCTATGCCGAGCGAAGCGGTAGCGGAGCGAAGGCACCATGACCGAAGCATGGCGAGTGAAGCGAGCCATGCGAGGGGACGCGGTGCACTAATTGGGGTTCCCGGTCACTCTACGAAGAAAACGACACCAAAATAACATTAAAAACTCATGACGACCTTTTGACCTGTCGACCTAGAACATGTCGACCTAAAGACCCTGTCGACCTAGACACCCTGTCGACCTAGTTACTGTCGACCAATAGTGGTCGACCTAGACATTGTCGACCTAGTTACTGTCGACTTTCAATACCACACCCAATGAGAGGACTGAGGTCAGAGCTGGTGTGTGGTCACTCCCCTCCTTTCTTACATAAGGGTCTATGTACTAAGCTTTGTAGAGAGAAAAAGTGGACACAGATTACCAGCCAATCAACTCCTAACTACCATGTTACAGGCTGTGTTGAATGACAGGTGTTGATTGGCTGGTACTTTATCGCTCTACACTTTATCTCTTTCCAATGCTTCGTACATAGACCCCATACTGTGAAGTGGGGGTAGGCCAGCATCTTCTATTTTTAGGAGTGTGGCGTTTGACTATGACATCATAACCGTGCGTCTCATAACACAACCCTTTACTAACATAGATTAATGGCATGTGGCAGCTTCACAGGTAAGTAACTTGTGGCTGCTGCCCCGTCACGTTAGCAGCCAACACTGTGTGGGACATGGAGGCAGTGTTGGACTGGCCCACAGGGGTAACCACTATGGGCCCCACTACCTGGGGGTCCACCTCCTCCTCCAGGGATCAGATTCCAGACTGTGCACTTGAATTATTCACATATGTAACCTTGCTGTACAGGACAATGGTGTATATTCTATAGTGCATTGCTGTTATTAATCTGGTACATTATCATGCATGCACTAGCAGTATTTACTATCTAAATATATCAAGGGGCCCAGACCATGCACTCTCAAATGCTTAGCCAAACTTCTGTGGCGGCTGGCCACACCCAATCTGCAGAGTGGCTACACCACTAAACATGGTCCGTTATCACGGCATCCCCTCAGTGGGCCCTTCATGCTCCAGTCCGACACTGCGTGGAGGTGACAATTTAGACACTGAATAAGTCACATTATGTCACTTATTCAGTACACTGGCATCCTAAGTGACTGCCTAGGTTCGCCTAGTAATAAATCCAGTCACGGTATAGGTGCAATCTTGGTAGCCCGCTCCGTATCAACCGTTGCTAGGCAGCTAGGATGCTGCGAGCCTCCGCACTGTAGCATAGGCTCTGTTGCGAATCTGCCGGGACACTTCTTCCTGTGCTGCCTCAGCTCTGCAGCTGGGACGGCTACTCCGTTATTACTTTAATATTACAACTACTACTACTACTACCAGAGCCGGCCATAGGCATAGGTAAACTAGGCAATTGCCTAGGGCATTTGATATGACTAGGGGCATCAGCAGCTTCTGCTGATTAAAATGATATGCAGCATGCCTATATTCTGTGTGTAGCATTTCATATGCAGATACAGCCACAGTCTCACACAGGGTTCACTACGACTGGCCGGCGGTCGGGCTCCTGGCGACCAGCATACCGGCGCCGAGAGCCCGACCGCCGGCTTACCGACAGTGTGGCGAGGGCAAATGAGCCCCTTGCGGGCTCGCTGCGCTCGCCACGCTACGCGCGCCACACTATTTTATTCCCCCTCTATGGGGGTCGTGGACCCCCACGAGGGAAAATAAGTGTCGGTATGCCGGCTGTCGGGCTCCCGGCGCCGGTATACTGAGCGCCGGGAGCCCGACCGCCGGTATACAGAAGACCACCCCTCACACAGTATAAAGGCATGCTGCATATCAGTTTAATCAGAAGCTGCTTGTGCATCCTAGCCACATAGCAATGCAAATAAGATGCATTTTCATTAAAAAAAAGGTGCCCGACGTTAGCATTGATGCAAGATTTGTGAGGACACATCTGTATCCAAGCAGAGGCAGAGGTCACAGTGTTAGTGGAAGTGTGAGTGCTGTGTGTATGTGAGTGGGTTGGTTGTGCAGTAGTGTTCGGAATATGTGTAAGGAGCATTATGTGTGTCATGTAAAAATACATTAATAATGTGCAACATATGTGTAAAGGGCCACTATGTGTGTCATTGTGTGCATAAGGGCACTAATAATGTGCAGCACATGTGTAGGGGGCACTATGTGTGTCAATATGTGTATAAGGGCATTAATAATGTGCGGCATATGTGTAAGGGACATTATGTGTAAAAGGGCATTAATAAAGGTTGTCATAATGTGTAAGGTGCATTATGTTTATAAGGACATTAATGTGTCTCATGTGTAAGGGGCATTACTGTGTGGAATTGTGTATAAATGCATTACTAATGTGTGGCATTATGTGTATAAGGTGCTCTACTATGTGGCGTTGCATATAGAAAGGGCACTACTGTGTCATCTAATGTGAATAAAGAGCAATAAGGTGTGGTGTAATGTGAATAAGGAGCAATTCAGTGTGATGTAATGTGAATAAGGGGTTCTACTGTGAGGAGAAACGTTTATAAGGTAAAGTGATACTACTGTGGGATGTAATATGAATTATGGACACTATCGCAAGATAAAATGTGAATAAAGTTGCAGTACTGTGTGGCGTTATTGGAATTGGGGTTACTATTGTGTGGCCATGCCCATTCCCAGCAAGAAGATGCCCCTTTTTGAGCTGTGCGTCAAATGTGCGAACTGTTCCTATTTAAAATATAGGGGGTACAAGGACTGCTATGGGTGAGGGGTGATAGTGCTGGGAAAGAGGTGCAAGGTCAGAGGCAGAACCAGCGGTGGTGCTAGGGGGCACCAGCCAAAATCTTGCCTAGGGCATCATATTGGTTAGGGCCGGCTCTGACTACTACCATCAATTAGAATAGGGTGGCTTGTTCCCTCTGGTAGGCTTAGCCTTCTTGTTAGTTTTAGCATCCCTGTGACATAGTAGTTAACTGGTGCTGGACTTTTTTGCTTTTTTACTGTTCCCTGCTTCTCTGACTGGACCCCGACTGCTTCTCTAGTACCTGCTCCTTGACAAATAGGTACAAACAGAAGAACACAGAATTGCCTTATGATGGTGCACATGGATTCTTATAAAACGTAACTTTTAATTCGTGAATAATGAATAAAAACTTGCAAAATATTTTAAAAAACAGATACTAGTGAAAAGATAGGAAAAGGTGTTTAAAATATGGCCCCCTGCGCACTGGTCAGCCGCCAATAACAAATATATGTATATATAATTATTAATTTATTGTATCATATTGCCATAATATCCTTATCAACTTGTGTTAAGCACATGTAATATTAGAGTTATTCAGTCAGTTTAGATACATGTAGCCAGGGCCGGCGCTACCACTAGGCAGCTTTAGGCAGCTGCCTATGGGCGGCGACCACTGGAGGGCGGCACCGCACTGTTCTTTCCTCCTGTTTCTGCAATCCTGCCTTCCCCCCCACCTCCGCGATAGCAGAACACCCAGCATAGTTATACCGCCGCCCCACATATTGTAATGTTCAGACTGCAGCATGTGCCCCCAACCGTGATTAGGCTCCCGAGTCCCGCATATTGCCAGCTGGCAGCTCCCCCCGCGATTGACACCTGTGTCATGTTGCTCGCTCCCTCCCTGCGATTGGGCTCCCGAATGTTACCCCCCGCCGCATCTTGTCACCCGCTCATCCCCCCGCACGATTGTGTTCCCGAATGTTACCAGCCCCCTCCTGCATCTTTATATCCGTACCCCCCCGCGATTCCTGCATCTTGATGTCCGTACCCCCCCCGCGATTGGATCCCGCATGCTGTGGCTCCCACATCATGTTGTCACTAGCACGCCTCCCCCCCCCCCTCCCGCTCTCGCTCTCTAATGTTACCCGCTGCCTCCCCCTCCTCCTGCATCTTTTTACCAGCACCTTTGTGTCCCAGGGCTGGAGAGGTGCTTTTCTGTCCCGGCTCCACTGCGCCAGCCTACTTCAGAATAAGGCAAGGCGATATAAGCGGGTGTCCCAGAGAACCCGGCCCACGTCTGCCACCACAATAGTAGGAATAACACTAGCAGGAAAGGGCATGGAGGAGGAGGCTGCACTGAGAAGAAGACAGCCGGGTCCATGGATGACAAAGCGGGAAGACACCTGCAAGAAGCAGCGGACACCCGTCTGTTACCCTCTCACCTTATTTCAGTAAGTGGTGTCTGTTTAGTGTGTTTGTGTCAGTAAGTGGTGTCTGTGTGCATTTGTGTCAGTAAATGGTATCTGTGTGTCAGTAAGTGGTGTCTGCATTCTTGTCAGTAAGTGGTGTCTATGTAGTGTGTGTGTGTGTGTGTGTGTGTGTGTGTGTGTGTCAGTAAGTCGTGTCTATGTAGGGTGCGTGTGTGTGTCAGTAAGTGGTGTCTGTGTGTGTTTGTGTCAGTAAGTGGTGTCTGTGTGCATTTGGGACAGTAAGGGGTGTTTGTGTAAGTGGTGTCTGTGTGTCAGTAAGTGGTGTCTGAATTTTTGCCAGCAAGTGGTGTCTATGTAGTGTATGTGTCAGTAAATGATGTCTATGTAGGGTGTGTGTGTGTGTGTGTGTGTGTGTGTGTGTGTGGGGGGGGGGTGGGCAGCAGGCAGAAGTATTGCCTAGGGTGCCGAGAAGCCTTGCACCGGCCCTGCATGTAGCACTGTTATGCCTGCAAGTGATCTCTTATAGAAGTGTGTATGTATAAATACACCCTAAGTGTGTTACATACTATAATGAGGGGCAACTCTGTATAATCAGAGATAATGCTATATGATTAACTTTATATGCCCATTGCTTTTGATAACTGAGAAGAAAGATCTCTAAATTCCGTTCAAGTGTTTTGTAATAAACCAGTTATATTTCAAATTCGGGCACTGTATCCCCTGTCTCTATAAACCAGTTAGTCTGTGGAGCCCATTATGCGCCTCTGCTTGAATCATGTAATACTTTCTCAAATGATCTATTATTTATATTTGTCTGATATTTCTCATATATCAATTGATATGCTGGGGTAAGTATATATGGGTATGGCAGTGCTCTTGATGTTATTCTGTATCAATAATGAGATACTTAAATATAATGACTGTAATTTCCTAATATTGGGGGTACAGTACAGCAGGGACGTGCAGTCAGGGGAGGCAGGGGAGGCAGTGCCTCCCCTGTCATTAATGAGTAAAATAATACAAAGAAGATACTTATGACACATAAGTATCTTCTTTATTATTTTGCTCATCATTAAAGTGTTCCTAATCAGTTTGGGAGGCACCGATCGTGGTGCCTCCCGTAGTGATTGGGAAAAGATATGGGAGTGGGGGGCGGGCGCGGGCAGGGCCTAGAAATGGGCAGGAAAAGCCCATTGAAATAACATGGGAAAACGGCACCATTAGAGGTGCCGCTTTCCTACAGGGACGTGCTTTCAACCTATGAAAGCACGTCCCTGTGAGTGAGGCCACAGTGATTGGCCAGCGGATCCGTCACTGGATCCGTTGTCAATCACTGTGTGGGCGTCGGTGGCGGCGGAGGTGCGGGCGGCGGAGGTGCGGGATGCGGCGGGCCGGGCGGCGGAGGTGCTGGCGGTGGAGATGCGGGCGGCGGCGGGACGCGGCATTCAGGCTTATTGTGCACTGTGCAGAGTTTGGCAGCGGAAGCGGTACCCATTTCAAAAATGGCGCCTCAGTGTCATTTTTTAAATTCAAGATGGCCACCACGAGTTAATCATGGCTCACCGCGTCATCGCCCCGCCCCCTCCCGCTGACTTATATAAGTCAGCGCGAGGCAGCGGCTGTCAGTCCGACGGCGGAGCAGAGAAGAGCTCCTGAAGATCGAAGACGTCGTGGAAGTCCTGGATGGGCGGCGGCTATGCAAAAGAGCTTAGCAGCCGCCGCCCACCAGGTGAAGACGCCGGAGGAAGACGCCAGAAGCCCTGGGGAGGTGGTGCCCCCCCAGGTGAAGACGCCGGAAGCCCTGGGAAGGCGGCGGCCCCGCAAAAGAGCTTAAAGGCCGCCGCCCCCAGGTGAAGACCCAGTTTAATAAAGGTTTTTTTAAAGAATGTGTTTTTTTTTTAAAGTATTTTCTTTACAGGTGGACTACAGGTGCCAGCGGGCCCTTTATGTCCAGGCATGCTGGCACTTGTGGTTCTCCAAGTTCCAGCATGCTGGGGCAGGCTTGCTGGGACCTGTAGGCCACCTGTAAAGAACAATATTACTATTCTTTGCAGGTGGACTACAGGTGCCAGTGGGCCATTTATGTCCGGGCATGCTGGCACATGTGGTTCACCAAGTGCCAGCGTGCTGGGGCAGGCTTGCTGGGATCTGTAGGCCACCTGTAAAGAACAGTACAAGCATACAATGAACCTCGCACCCACCGCCACCAGGGGTGCGGGGCATAGCACTGGGCTATCAGCCCAGTGCTGGTTGTTGCTCGGGAGGGGGGACCCCATTTAGATTTTTTGGGGGCCCCACTTTCCGAGGGATTCCAGCCCTGGGCTGACTGGTTTGGGGGGTGTTTAATGGCATGGCAGGGGGACCCCACACTGAGTGTCTCCTCTGCTATGGCATTATCCCCCCTGGCTGGTTCTGCCTGGTGCTGGTTTCAGTGGTGTGGGGGGACTGCACTTTTTTTTTTTGCCGGGGGGGGGGGGGAATGTTTAGCTGCAGTGCCTCCCCAGCCCCTGACCTCACCGCACGTCACTGCAGTACAGTATAATATTTGATATTCCTTATTGAAACACTGTTAGGTGCCAATTGCCTTTAAAAACTGAAAAGAGAGATCTCTTAAATTCATTCAAGTGTCTTATAATGAACCTGTTATATTTCAAATGTGGACACTGTATCCCCTTATACCTATATCGTAATGAGCAATTTTTTACTTCTCCCAGCTCTTAATGATGCACAGGCATATGCTTATTACTGACTGACACTTTGTTACAATATAGTCCTGACACAGGACACTGTATCCTCTCTATAAAGTCACTGTGATATGTTAACACCTGTGAACTGATACAATTACACACATCAGTTCCAGCATATTAAAGTGTCTATTTCTGCGAGTGAAAAGAACTCATGATCTGGCAACATTGTATGTCCAGACAGCATACAGGGCAAACACTGAAGTAATAAGCATATGCCTGTGCATCATTAAGAGCTGGGAGAAGTAAAAAATTGCTCATTACGATATAGGTATAAGGGGATAGTGTCCACATTTGAAATATAACAGGTTCATTATAAGACACTTGAATGAATTTAAGAGATCTCTCTTTTCAGTTTTTAAAGGCAATTGGCACCTAACAGTGTTTCAATAAGGAATATCAAATATTATACTGTACTGTACCCCCAATATTAGGAAATTACAGTCATTATATTTAAGTATCTCATTATTGATACAGAATAACATCAAGAGCACTGCCATACCCATATATACTTACCCCAGCATATCAATTGATATATGAGAAATATCAGACAAATATAAATAATAGATAATTTGAGAAAGTATTACATGAATAATGATTCAAGCAGAGGCGCATAATGGGCTCCACAGACTAACTGGTTTATAGAGACAGGGGATACAGTGCCCGAATTTGAAATATAACTGGTTTATTACAAAACACTTGAACGGAATTTAGAGATCTTTCTTCTCAGTTATCAAAAGCAATGGGCATATAAAGTTAATCATATAGCATTATCTCTGATTATACAGAGTTGCCCCTCATTATAGTATGTAACACACTTAGGGTGTATTTATACATACACACTTCTATAAGAGATCACTTGCAGGCATAACAGTGCTACATGTATCTAAACTGACTGAATAACTCTAATATTACATGTGCTTAACACAAGTTGATACGGATATTATGGCAATATGGGGGGTAATTCCAAATTGATCGCAGCAGGATTTTTGATAGCAACTGGGCAAAACCATGTGCACTGCAGGGGAGGCAGATATAACATGTGCAGAGAGAGTTAGATTTGGGTGTGGTGTGTTCAATCTGCAATCTAATTTGCAGTGTAAAAATAAAGCAGCCAGTATTTACCCTGCACAGAAACAGTATAACCCACCCAAATCTAACTCTTTCTGCACATGTTATATCTGCCTCCCCTGCAGTGCACATGGTTTTGCCCAGTTGCTATCAAAAATCCTGCTGCGATCAACTTGGAATTACCCCCATGATACAATAAATTAATAATTATATATACATATATTTGTTATTGGCGGCTGACCAGTGCGCAGGGGGCCATATTTTAAACACCTTTTCCTATCTTTTCACTAGTATCTGTTTTTTAAAATATTTCGCAAGTTTTTATTCATTATTCACGAATTAAAAGTTACGTTTTATAAGAATCCATGGTGCACATCATAAGGCAATTCTGTGTTCTTCTGTTTGTACATATAACTCCATTTTGCCTTAGGTAGCACCCCCCGCTACAGATTAATCCTACTGTGGTAACAATTGGAAATAAAGGGGGTATTCACACAAATAAGAAATGACTTGTGCAACCTTTTCCTCGTAAAAATCCTTGACAAATAGAGCTGCACTATACTCCTTATCTCCCTGCTAGGTTACCTGCATCTACAGAAGTTGCTGTTCCAAATCCAGATCCTAACTTCTGACAATAGACCAGCTGTGTTATTGTTCCTGGCTCCCCTGTTAGTCTGCCTGTACTTTGGATTCAGCTCCAGTACCTGGCTCCTGACCACTAACAAATGTTTGTGATACTCTCTGGGTGCATTCAGCATAATACAAACTCCCTTCTTTCTCACTATCACCACTTGGAATGGATTCTAACATAAGCTCATACTACATTGAGTTTAAGGGTTATGGATCAATGGGTCGACCTGGATAAGGTCGACAGTCAATAGGTCGACCATAAAAATAAAAAAAAGGCAGACTAGATGGGCCAAGTGGTTCTTATCTGCTGTCAAATTGTATGTTTGTATGTTTCTATGACCACTATTGGTCGACATGTTCGACATGGTAAAAAGGGTGTCGCCTGTCGACACATGGAAAGGTCTACACGAGATTTTTTAATGTTTTTGATGTCGTGTTTTGCATAACATGACTAGGAACCCCAATTAGTGCACCGCATCCTCTTGCATGCAGCGGGCAAGGTTCATCGCTCCACTACCATTGCACTCGGCACAGGTTACTATTCCCAACAGGGCCGGATTAAGGCTGGTGGGGGCCCAGGGGCAACGAAGTTGTGGAAGCCCCCACTACTAAAATTTGGGGGCAAACACTCCTGAGCACCCTCTCCCCCCACACATGCTTGCACATCCACACTTTCTTTATCTTCCTGGACAGGACAGCGCGCCGGAGCAGCACATGTGGGCGGTTCAGGGTCAGTGTCTTGCGGGTTTCCACTACACTATTCGCGAGAATGACTGTAGACGGAGAACCTCCTCGACGGCCGCTGTTAATGTACAGCTGACCCACTAGAGGGAGTCTACCCCGCTTCAAACAGCCGTGTGTGGGGGCCCCGGGACAACCGCCCCTGTTGCCCCTCCCTTAATCCGGCCCTGATTCCCAATCATAGTCCACCTGGATGGTAAAGTATGAAAAAGTTAAAAATAAAAAAATTGTAAAGAAGTAATGTCGACCTTTTCAGGTGTCGACCTGTCCTGTGTCAACCTTTTTCCCAAGTCGACCTTATCCATGTCAACCAATAGTGGTCGACCTATTAACTGTAGACCTAAGTACTGTCAACCTACCATCCAGATACCGAGCTTAAGTCCTGGGGGTCCTAATGAGCTTAAGACCTCTCTAGCCCAGTTGCAGTTAAAATGCCGGCTGTCAGGATCCCAGCGTTCAGGATACCGACGCCGAAATCCCGATAGCCGACAATGCCAACATGAAAGAATCCCAGCACGCCAGGGCTATTCCCACTCGTGGGTGTCCATGGCACCCATAGAGTGGATATAGATCCTGTGGCAAGTGCAGCGAGCCTGCAAGTGGACTCTTAGTGTTCACCCAGCTACCGGCATTCTGTGAAAATAGGTAAGTTTATGTATGCTTATTACTGGTAAAAGAGTATGTGTTTGCTATCCCAGCATCTGGCAGCACCATCTATTATATCATAATTATGTATGAAACATTATCCGAGATAAGCTGTACATACAATATGGGCTCAATGAAATAATAAATTAGCCATATTGACATTTTTTTAGAACAAGCTCCTGAATATCAATCTGCCACATCTACTTAAAATGATTGTTTTTAATAGTGTTTATGTAATGCTAATCCTTTCTCCTGGTGACCACAACAAATCATTTGGAGATGACCAAGCGGACACTTGGCAGTTTTATGAGGTCACTATTGATTGGTAAACAATAGCCAGGAGCAGTCACTCAAGTTCCTGAACAGTACAATGCTCAGCAAAAGATAATATGTGAATTAAATTTAATTTAATACCACATTGGGGGGGAGGATGTATGATACTGGTATGGATCGTGCCGGTATAAGTCTTCCTGCTTTGCCTCTATACCGAGGCGACGCAGGAAGCATATGCGACAAGATGTACGATCATCCCATCTGCCAGAGCGAGGGACTGAAATCTCCCCCTCCAGCGATTCTTGCCAGTTCCCCTCAGTGCGTCAGTCTAGTGCTGATGCGCTGTGCCTCTCCTCCTGGCTCCAGTGCGCATGCGCAAGATCTTGCTACTCCCGTGCGCAGCCTGGATCCGACAGATGCAGCAGCCAATACAGTGGCTGTGAATGGGGCAATGACACCTGCAGCTGTCGAAATCGATAAGCGCAGATTCTGTAATGGCCAGTGTCACTGACCGTTCTTACATTGCCCCGCCCACATGTCACTTGACACACATCGCCGCAGTACTACATGAGGGAGAAGCGGTATCAGTGCACACAACATGTGCTGATACCACTTCTCCCCCATAATGGAGGCTCGTACATGTACCCCTCACTTCTGCTTCATCCAGCAGTGATGTTTCAGCTCTCCTTACAGTCCCTTATTGCCTACATACAATGGAAGCAGATATTCAAAAGCAATAGCCATGAGACTGCAGCTTATCAATGTTCTAGGAAACACTGACATCTCCAGTACATATGAATATAAAACACATGGGAAGATAATCTATGTCATAGCTCTTGTTCACATTATGAGGCTGAGTCTGAGTTGGGCATATCTCTGTGCATGGGCGTAAATGGCAAGTTCATGCATATAGTGTATGCGCAGATGTATTTTTTACATATCCGCCCTAGTCGTATGAGACCGGCAACAATGTGATTAGAATTGACCCTGTCTTGTGTCATGGGAGTGTAATGGGTATGTCGTGGGAGAGTCATGGGGTGTCATGGGAGTGTAATGGGTATGTTGTGGGAGAGTCATGGGGTGTAATGGGAGTGTAAAGGGCATGTCATGGGAGTGTGGAGGGAGTGTAATGGGCATGTCGTGGGAGAGTCATGGGGTGTCATGGGAGTGTAAAGGGCATGTCATGGGAGTGTGGAGGGAGTGTAATGGGCATGTCGTGGGAGAGTCATGGGGTGTCATGGGAGTGTAAAGGGCATGTCATGGGAGTGTGGAGGGAGTGTAATGGGCATGTCGTGGGAGAGTCATGGGGTGTCATGGGAGTGTAAAGGGCATGTCATGGGAGTGTGGAGGGAGTGTAATGGGCATGTCGTGGGAGAGTCATGGGGTGTCATGGGAGTGTAAAGGGCATGTCATGGGAGTGTGGAGGGAGTGTAATGGGCATGTCGTGGGAGAGTCATGGGAGTGTAATGGGCATGTCATGGGAGTGTGGAGGGAGTGTAATGGGCATGTCGTGGGAGAGTCATGGGGTGTCATGGGAGTGTAGTGGGCATGTCATGGGAGTGTGGAGGGTGTGTAATGGGGTGTCATGGGAGTGTAGTGGGCATGTCATGGGAGTGTGGAGGGTGTGTAATGGGGTGTCATGGGAGTGTAATGGGCATGTCATGAGAGTGTGGTGGGCATGTAGCTCTGTGTGATGTGGAGTCATGCGTATAGGGAAAGGAAGCTTGTTTCCGATGTATCTGTTGCACCTTGCATGCAGATACCATTGGGCGACGCAGCTATATGAGGACACATGAACACCCGCATTAGCATATGAATTCTAACATTTGCATAAAGTATAGCAGTAAATCAGGCCGCCGCAACTACAGCCACTTTGCATGAGACTCGGATTCAGCCCCTATCTGTATAAACAGTGAGTACTGATGTCATAATTTAAGTATTCATTAAAATATATTTTTTGACTTGTATGAAGGAACTCTGGGGTCTATTTACTAAGCCTTGGAGAGAGATAAAGTACCAACCAATCAATCAGATCCTAACTGTCTGGAACTGGTTGGTACTTTATCCCTCTCCACGGCTTAGTACATAGACCCCTATTTATATGGTCAGTGAATTTTTTAATACTGTTTTAATTTATACTAGGACTACGTTTTACATTATATTACTCAAAGGCACTTACCTGCGAGCAGCCAGGAGCATTGCATACAAAGGACCGGTCTTGCTCCAAATTCATCTCTGATTCGTCATATATCTAAAAAGAAAACAGAGGTGGCCTTAATTAGCCTTTGCGGAGACTCTTCATTATCAGAGTAACTAATAATTTTCTCATTCTTACATATTTAAATAAACATTAAATTGCATAATTGATTCTTAAAATCTGTTAATCCCAGGTTTCAGTTGTCTAAAAATGGGTAAACAAAGGATGTGGAGGTATTTGTGTTAATTAGATTTTATTTTAAATGTGGCAACTGCATACATAAATCACTGAAAGCCATTCTCTTTTGTATATATGACCCTTCATTACACTATTATGTTGTATGAAAATAGTGTAACCTGAAGCCATGTCCCTTGCAATCGCTGGTACACACAAGAGTACACCAGACATGCACCTGACACAATTACTACTGTAAAGGGGAATTCAATTGCGAATGAAGGAAGCAAATTGCCGTGGTGTTTAAGTGCCGGCAGCGACACCCTGTCTTGCATCCTTTGCCTGTCTGATTCGCACCCGATTCGATCAAAAGTGCTCGTTACTCTACAGGGTAGCAAACATTTTGTACGAGATCCCGCTATTGTAAAGTGTGGCAGGTGTTGCATGGATTCGGCCAGGAGAACAAATCACTGACATTTGAATCCCCCACTAAGTATGCTTTGCATGCATCTTTGCTTGATACACTCGGCGCACAAATATGTCCAACATACATACTTGTTTATAGCCATTTTTTATGGTTGCATTACTATCTACTGAGCAGAGCCCGCTTTAACCTCTGGGTTTATTTGTTTTTACACAGTCTTGTTTAATTATTGTTTTGTTCCCTATTGTTAAGTGCAATGGAATATGATGCTGATATATAAATAAATGTATAATATTAATCATCATCATCATTTCTGAACACATCTAATATACAGAACAGAACCAGGATTCTGTGTTCTATCTAGCAGCATGCTATCAGCCGTATTGTATTTATTGCTCTTTTGTTAAGTGTATGTTTACTGAGAAAATGGGAAAAAAGAGTCAGAAAGAATAAGTCATGTCACTACCGGGTGTGGTTCATCAAATCGACAGTGTCTAGGTCGACAATGTTTAGGTCGACCACTATAGGTCGACAGTCACTAGGTCGACATGGATGGAAGGTCGACAGGGTTTCTAGGTCGACATGTGCTAGGTCGACAGGTCTAAAGGTCGACATGAGGATTTTTTTTTTTTGTCGTTTTCTTCGGAGAGTGACCGGGATCCCAAATTAGTGCACCGCGTCCCCTCGCATGGCTCGCTTCGCTTGCCATGCTTCGGGCATGGTGCCTTCGCTCCGCTACCGCTTCGCTCAGGACACTTTACCGTTCCAATTGTAGTCCACGTGGATCGTTAAGTATGAAAAAAGAAAAAAAATGTGAAAAACTCATGTCGACCTTTAGACCTGTCGACCTAGCACATGTCGACCTAGAAACCCTGTCAACCTTCCATCCATGTCGACCTAGTGACTGTCGACCTATAGTGGTCGACCTAAACATTGTCGACCTAAACACTGTCGATCTTCAGACCGGATCCTGTCACTACCACTGCAGGGGAAACACTGCGCTGGAACAGAACATGGCCCTCATTCCGAGTTGTTCGCTCGCAAGCGGATTTTAGCAGATTTGCTCATGCTAAGCCGCCGCCTACTGGGAGTGAATCTTAGCATCTTAAAATTGCGAACGATGTATTCGCAATATTGCGATTACACACCTCGTAGCAGTTTCTGAGTAGCTCCAGACTTACTCGGCATCTGCGATCAGTTCAGTGCTTGTCATTCCTGGTTTGACGTCACAAACACACCCAGCGTTCGCCCAGACACTCCTCCGTTTCTCCAGCCACTCCTGCGTTTTTTCCGGAAACGGTAGCGTTTTTTCCCACACGCCCATAAAACGGCCTGTTTCCGCCCAGTAACACCCATTTCCTGTCAATCACATTACGATCGCCAGAACGATGAAAATGCCGTGAGTAAAATTCCTAACTGCATAGCAAATTTATTTGGCGCAGTCGCAGTGCGGACATTGCGCATGCGCATTAAGCGGAAAATCGCTGCGATGCGAAGATTTTTACCGAGCGAACAACTCGGAATGAGGGCCCATATGTGCAATATTATGATAAGATAAGAATGACTTCTGCTCCAAAGATTCCCAGCCTTAGTTATTTTTTATGTTCTTGTTTCTGCAAAATTCCTTTAAAGAGCATAGAAGGATTCCCAAACACAGAATATAGTCCCCTGGCACAGATAAATTATAGGGGGCTGCTGGAACATTTTACAGTATCTTATCCTGCCTAGATTTTCATGTTTTCATGTTTTCGGCAATTATTAGCTTATTAACATTTTTTAGGTTGGTTTTGGGAAGTGTCTGGATTCCTGTTTTCACAGATATGAGGTTGGAAGAGCAGATGTCAGCTTTCCTACCCAAATTGGGGGTCATTCCGAGTTGATCGCTCGCTAGCTACTTTTAGCAGCCGTGCAAACGCATTGTCGCCGCCCACGGGGGAGTGTATTTTCGCTTTGCAAGTGTGCAAACGCGTGTGCAGCCGGTATCCGGACTCCAGGTCGACAACAAAAAGGTCGACACACCTTAGGTCGACGCCAGTTAGTCGACACACCTTAGGTCGACATGGACAAAAGGTCGACATGGACAAAAGGTTGACATGGAAAAAGGTCGACATGAGTTTTTTATGTTTTTTTTCTTTTTTGGAACTTTTTCATACTTCATGATCCATGTGGACTACGATTGGAACGGTAAAGTGTGCCGAGCGAAGCGGAGCGGAGCGAAGGCACCATGCCCGAAGCATGGCGAGCGAAGCGAGCCATGCGAGGGGACGCGGTGCACTAATTGGGGTTCCTGGTCACTCTACGAAGAAAACGACACCAAAAAAACTCATGTCGACCTTTTTCCATGTCGACCTTGCTCCTGTCGACCTTTTGTCCATGTCGACCTTTTGTCCATGTCGACCTAAGGTGTGTCGACCAATTGGCATCGACCTAAGGTGTGTCGACCTTTTTGTTGTTGATCTGGAGTCCCAGAGCCGTGCAGCCGAGTGGGACGAAAAAGTTTTTTGCATTTTCTGAGTAGCTCTGGACTTACTCAGCCGCTGCGATCACTTCAGCCTGTCCGGTTCCGGAATTGACGTCAGACACCCACCCTGCAAACGCTTGGACACGCCAAGCACTCCCTGAAAATGGTCGGTTGACACCCATAAACGATTTTTCCTGTCAATCTTCTTGCAATCGGCTGTGCAAATGGAATCTTCGCTAAATCCATCGCCCAGCACCGATCCTCTTTGTACCTGTACGACGCACCTGCGCATTGCGGTGCATACGCATGCGCAGTTTTGCCATTTTTTTACCTGATCGCTGCACTGCGAAAATTGGCAACAAGCGATTAACTCGGAATGACCCCCCATTCTGTGGAAAATGATCACTCTGGCCATACATCAGGATGCCCCACATCCGATGTGAGTCGTATCGCGATTTCCCTTCAATCTCCTTGGCAGCTCCCTGCCAGTCCCGGACACACAAGTGACACACAATGTGCTAACGACCCGTCGTTAAATGATCGATTGTGTGGTTCACCACAAAAAAGTCCAGGGAAATGCCACTCAAAATCGTACAATGCATCGTATGCTCATAAAACATGGGGCCCGATTCAGACCTGATCGCTGCTGTGCGTTTATCGAACTACTGCGCATGTTTCGATCGCACGGTTGTTCGCAAGTTGATTGACAGGAAGAGGACGCTTGGGGGTGATAACTGCCCGTTTTCTGGGAGTGTCAGGAAAAACACAGGCGTTCCCAAGCGTTTTCAGGGCTGGTGTGTGACCTCAACTCCGGAGCCTGTCAGCCTGTTTTGATCACACTGCAGGAGTAAGTCCTGGGCTACGCACACACTGCACAGTATGGAATAATCATTCTATGGTGAGTGTGATGCGAACGGATTTGCAGCTGACCGCTGACTGACTCCCCCTGGGTGACGACTATCTGATCGCGGGACAGTGTAACTTGCACCACAGCAATCAGGTCTGAATTATGCCCTTGGTACGATGTGCATACAATTACGATGGATAATATGGGCTGCACATATGATCTGTACCCAAAACACGCACATTGTGCACAAGATGCATTGACTGAGGCGTCGAAATCGTGCATTAGTACACGATATTGACCTAGTGTATGGCCAGCATAACACAGATTTTATGAGCTGAAAGCTCCTCAGCTGGGTGCACACCTGGCCGATCCGCCGACCTATCTAACGATTGGTAAGTGGATACACCCTTACCAATCTTCCGCAAAATGTGTCGTGCCTGAGGAAATGTGCCCGCCCAGTTAAGATGTCAGTCACTGGCAGTTAGCCAGATGCGCCAGTATATCTGTAGATATATTGCCCATCGGCTGTGCTGCAGGATTGACGCGATATGTCTGTGAATGACGTCATTCACAGACATGTCGGGGGTACACACCTGCTGATGTGCTCGCTATATATCGCCTATTAAATTGAAAGATGGATATATTGCTCAGTGTGTACCTGGCTGTAGTGTATGACTCCCATTGGCATAACTCCCAATTGTTTGGAGATCAGTGGGGCAGTCGCAGACTTTGGAGGGGGTGGATCAAGGCAGAGTGGATATGTTCCTTGGTTTTTAATTTATAAATGTTGTAGAGCAGAGGCACAATACTACGACACAGAGATCCATAGCAAACTTTGGAATGGTTTGCGGATGTGATCTATCCAATAAAGGCTTCCGCTTCACTTTTTGTCTGTACACCTAATAGTGGATTGGAGTGGGACATTCGGAGCTTGTATGTCTAATGAACAAAGGGGGTAATTCAGACCTGATCGCTGCTGTGCGTGCATTCAGATCTGAACTGCACATGCGTATGCACCGCAATGTGCAGGCGCGACGGATCGCCGGTCAGCAACAGGATGGTGCGATAAATCCGATCGCGCGGCTGTTCGCAAGGTGATTGACAGGAAGGGGTAATTTGTGGGTGGCAATTGACCGTTTCCAGGGAGTGTCCGGACAAATGCAGGCGGGTCAAAACGTTTAAAGGGAGGGTGTCTGACGTCAGCTCCGGCCCCGATCAGCAAGACGCAATCGCAGCGGCTGAGTAAGTCCTGGGCTGAGCAGAGACTGCACAAAATCAGTTTGTGCAGCTCTGCTACACATCCAAATGCACACTTGCACAGCACAATCACCCTCCCCCTGTAAGCAGCGACTATCCGATCGCAGGGCAGCAAAAAACGCAGCCCAGCGATCAGATCTGAATTACCTCCTCAGACTAAGGTCTTGTATTCAGCTACAGCACATATACACATATTATTTATTTATTAACAATCACTTATACAGTGCCAGCACTTTCTGCTGGGCTTTCTAATTGGGAACAAAATAGTAATAAAACAAGATTGGTTAATGACAAAGACATATAATATTAAGGGGCCTATTTATCAAATCATTTTTGCAGGGCATTCCCCGAAAACAGACGTTTTCAGGGGATACCACCAAATATAAAATATTCCCCCGAATGTACCATATCTGCTGCACTCCCTCCACTTCCGACAGCAACCGCAGCCCCCATAAGTTTCTATGGAGGCAGTGTGCTCCAGGGACCCAAACCAGGAATGAGTGTTCTAACTTTAAACTAGCACACTGTTTCCAGCTCTCCATCAGGCCAGGCTCTTATAGCATCCCATCTCATATGTGTGAAAAGATTTGTCTTCACTTTGTAAGTTTACACAATATTTTTTCACATCCGCATTAAAAATGCAGATTGTAATAAATATGCCCAGAAATATAAAATATTACCCTTAAATCTACTTACCGTACCAGAGGAACACAAATGTAGTACTGTCTGTTAACAATCTTTTACACAACACAATACCAACATACAGTATATGTCTTGCAATAGTGTGCTTCAGCTTTACAATTATTTCCTATGTAGAGGAACATGTGCTGAAACCTTTGATGTTAGAGGCATAGCCATGGTCTCAGTATGAAATACTGGCGGCCGGGATGCCGACCGTCAGTATACTGACAGCGGCATACCAGACACCAGTATGCCGGCAACGGGGCGAGCGGTAGAAAGACCCTTGCGGGCTCGCCCTGCTCGCCACGCTGCGGGCACAGTTGCTTGCCACAGGTTATATTCTCCCTCTATGGGTATCGGGACACTCACAGAGCCGGTGGTGGCGGCATTTCAGCGCTAGTCAGGATTCCGGCATTGGCATTGTGACCTCCGGGATCCCGACTAGCGGTATTGTAACCGCTTCCCATAGCCATTAATTCTGCACAGGTTACTACAACTGGTGGCGTATAACTTTGTACAGGATGAAATAAATAGGTCATTTAGAAGGTTCGGGAAAGTTGCCAAAACATTTTACTCAAAGTGGCTCAACTTCTCTAGATAAACTGTAAATAGCAATCCAGGGACACCAAGTGCAAGTGGCTGCATTCACAGCAAGTTAACAATGATGAAAGCCAGGTTAAATGGCTAATTGTGTGTTAATGGGGGAAAACTTACACTGAAATCAGCTCCAAGGACAAAACGACACGAAGAAGATCTATTTAGTAGTATGACAAGTGTCATTCCGAGCTGATCGCTAGCTGCCGTTGTTCACAGTGCAGCGATCAGGCTAAAAATCTGCATTTTTGCGCATGCGTATGGGCCGCAGTGAGCATGCGCGACGTTCTTTCACAAAAAACTATGCAGTTTCACACAAGGCTGAGTGACTCTTTTCAGTCGCTCTGCTGATCGCTGAGTGATTGACAGGAATGGGGCGTTTCTGGGAGGTAACTGACCGTTTTCCGGGAGTGTGCTAAAAAACGCAGGCTTGCCAGATAAAAACGCAGGCGTGCCTGGGGAAATGGGGGAGTGGCTGGCCGGACGCAGGGCGTGTTTGTGACGTCAAAACAGGAACTAAACAGACTGAAGTGATCGCAAGGTAGGAGTAGGTCTGCAGCTACTCTGAAACTGCTAGAAAAAATTTCAGCACTGTTCTGCTAACCTTTCGTTCGCACTTCTGCTAAGCTAAGATACACTCCCAGAGGGGGGCGGCTTAGCGTTTGCACTGCTGCTAAAAGCAGCCAGCGAGCGATCAACTCGGAATGACGGCCTCTGTCTCTTGTAAGTTTAGCTTGAGATGGTGAAATTGTTGCACAATTTTGTGCAACACGGGTTTCGCTGCAGCACACACTACATGTGCAAAGCTCCAAAATCCAATGACGTAACATAAGACAATGGGCCTAATTCAGATCTGATAAATTTAGCACATCTACGATCAGTTTCACAGACATGTGGGGGATCGCCCAGCACAGGGGTACCCCCCCCGCACACGCACAGTGCGGCCAAACACTTCACAAAGTAATTCAGACTGCGATCACTGCTGCAGCGATGCAGTCTGAATTACCCCCAATGTTGTGCTCAGTCTCAGTCTTTTAGCTGAAAGCACCTTGATTATAGAGGCCTCCCTAGTCCCTACGCAACAAGATTCATGCACAGCCTCCTGAGATTTCATAATAAACAAAAAATAAGTTCTATATTTTTAAGTGTAACTATAAACCAGTAAAACAAGCTAACATTGATGATGTATTACACTACAAAACTAGTAGTTACCAGGAATCTATAGTGACATAGGACTTTATATAACTACATAAGTCATACTAGAATAGCACACCATTTCAATAATTTTATGTTATGTCAGGATTTGTTTAACTGTAGGAGGCCTCCAAAACAGGAAACATCTAATCAAGTGGGCGATGCTGTAAGATCTTGCATCAGCTGCTCTGCTCATGGCCGCAATTGGGGGAAGGGGGAGAGGGCCCCGGTCCTAAGGGGGCATGTGACCCGGGCGCTGGATCAGAGGGGGCGCCAGGACAGTCATTTTAACCCCTCTAACACCCCCCCCCCCCTCCCCCTGCGGTTGCAGGGAGCCGGACGCACGGGCAATTAATAAACTGAAAGTAAATTACAGCCCTTGCAAGGACTGCAGGTAACTGTAGTTTATGTTCAGTTTCTTCACTGCAATGCGCCTGGCTCCTTGTAGTGAAGAAACTGAAAATAATCTACAGTTCCCAGCAACCCTTGCAAGAGCTTTAGTTTGCTTTCAGTTAATCCATTGCAGCGCGTCCCGCGCCTTTCAACCGCAGCCGCAGAAGGAGGGGGTTTCAGGGGGAGCCAGATTAAGAGGGATCACAGGGGGAAGTTGCCTCAGCCCCCCCAAGTCTTTTATCAGCCACAGTGCAGCTGGAGCTGCAGCCAAAAAGTGGGCGGGGCTACAAGGCACTGCACTGTCAGTGCAAGGCCAGCCAGCCAGCATGGGAGAGAGGAGGGGAGAAGAGTGGAGACCTCACTATCCAGCCTGAGCCTGCCTAAATGGTGAGTGTGACTCACGGAAGGGGCACTGTATGTACTTATGTGTGTGATTACTCTCTCTCCCTCACCCCTCTCACCCATTTCTCTTTCTCTCTCCCATATGAAGCAGCATAATAAGGGGAACTACTGTGCAGTGTAATTAGAATAAGTTTGCAGTACAGCGTGGCTCAGTTGTAAATTATTTTATATATTTTTTTGTTTATTCGTATTTTTATTATTATTATTTTTATTTATTTTCTTATTTATGTTTTTCTTTATATTTTTTGGGGTGCCAAATTACTGCCTTGCCCCGGGTGCTGAAAATCCTAGTGTCGGCCCTGCTCTGCTAGATGATACTAGGGCTAATCTGTTCGGGACATGTCTCCTCCCCAGGGGAGAATCACATACACACTGTGAGAATATCTCACACTTTATGCCTAAAATATCTGATGGGTGTCAGGCTGTCAGATAAAATATCTGTTAAACAGGCATTTTATCTGAGCCTGTATGCCCAGCATTAGCATAAGTCAATAGAGCAAGAATATCACCAAATGACATCTGGCTACTAGGTAAGTGAACAGCATATATATTATAAAGGACATTTTTTGAAACAAGGTCAATAAGTGAAAATTATGACAAACCAAAGAAAAACAGTACACACTGTGCCTTTCAAAGGCCTTGGAGCTGACTGAAGACACCAGGCTCGGACTGGCCCACAGGGGTACAGGGGAAACCACCGGTACGCCCCACTGCTTGAATTATATATTATACATATGTTACCTTATACTGCACAGGATTATGACGTATTCTCTACAGTACATTGGTGTAATTAATCTGGCACATTATCATGCATGCACCAGCATTAATTACTATATAAATTATCAAGGAGTCCAGACCAGGCACTCTATAATGGTTAGCCAAACCTCTGTGGTGGCTGGCCACACCCCCTTTGGAGGCTGGCCACACCTCTAATCATGGGCCCCTATTACTGCATACCCCCGGTGGGCCCTTCATGCTCCAGTCCGACACTGGAAGACACTGAACATTTTTACGTTATTTAAAGATAATAGTTGGAGAAAGTTCAATTTTTCAAAAGATGTGCCCATTCCTCCAAGTCAAGTATCGCAGCCAATAGTTACCTATCCCAAAATAGGTGTGATACGGGATCCCGGCGTTCAGGTGGTCAGAATCCCAACAGTTCTTTGTGAAGAACGTAAGCCTACTCCTTACGTTCGCGTTCTTCCTAAACCTCACCCTCCCCTCCCGCAGCCTAACTCTAACCCTCCCTCCATGCACCCAAACACTAAACTCCCCCTGATACTTAAGTTTGGGATGTTGGCTGTTGGGATTCTGGTGTTGGGATTTCGACACTGATCTTCTGAACGTCATGATGTTAACTACATTCACCAGCCCCCTCCCCCTGAATTAATAATAAAAGAAATGGTGTGGGACTGAGGCAAGCTCAAGGAGAAAGTAGTATCTGAATATTTCAGCACAATAGCAGCAGAGAATGTCTCCATTATTAACTGCTAGGAAGATATCTCTTATGCTGGCTAGACTTTTGGATTTGCATGTTGATTAAGACTAGTAATGGGAGCAATGATGCTGGAACAATTATGATAAATTCCTGATGGGCATTGACCAAGAAGAGAAAAGATACTGTAAATCAGTGACGTGAGGTGAGGGCAGTGACTTCTTTTACAAAGACCAGCACTAGGCTGAACCAGCCAGGGGGAGTAATGCCATAGCAGGGGAGACACTCAGTGTGGGGTCCCCCTGCCCAGTAGCAGATCTTGCCACAGGCAAGCAGGACTTTTGCCTGTGGCCAGGACTTTTGCCTGCGGAGGGCGCCGCACCATGGCAAGATCTGCTACTGCTATGCCCCCCGCTGCCCGCTGTGTCCCCCGCTGGTTCCTCGCTGTGAAGGGAACTAGACGCTACGTGTCTAGTTTCCCTTCGTGGAGAGGACCTTTGCTGTGCGGTGCGAGATGATGTCATCGCGCACCGCACAGCATTGTGGGTATGACAGACGCTAGGGGTCATAATTGACCTCTAGTGTCTGTCTATGTCAGATCCGAGGAGAGGAGCGGCGCCGGCGGAGGTCTGCAGCGGTCTGGAGCGGGGATAGTAAGTATACATTTTTATGTATTTTTTATTTTTCAGCGGCGCTACTCTACTGTACAGGGGACGTAACTGACCACGCCCCCTGTATGAAGCCACGCCCACATTTCCCGCCCGTGGCGCCAAAAGGGCAAGAACCGGCCCTGCCCCTGCCATAGCATTAAACACCCCCCAAACCAGTCAGCCCAGGGTTGGGATTCCTCAGGAAGTGGGGACCCCAAAAATTTAAATGGGGTCCCCCCTCCTGAGCAACAACCAGCACTGGGCTTTCATGTGGTATGAATGCACGCACCTGTCATTGAGGCACCAGTATAGGTGCCGCGTCACCATACATTTTCAATGGGCTTTTACAGCCCATTGCTTCGTCCTGCCCCTGCCCGCCCCCCGCTGCCCGGACTTTAATGTGAGCAGCGGAAGACACCTCTCCCGCTGTCTCCCACCCTAAGATGCAGGGATTTTCTAGGGGGGGAAATGGTTAAAATAATAAAATAAGATATTTATCACAGACTGTGTTATAAATATCTTCTTTTTATTATTTTAATCATTATGACAGGGGAGGCACTGCCTCCCCTGACTGCACATCCCTGCTGTAACTTGTGTGCCCAGTATAGAGTATATTTTCTCTTGTTCACTGCCTATAATCCTACTGTAAGTTGGCAGCACCCCCTACTCAAATTGAAAGACAATATTAAAAAAATAAATATATTGGCTACTTGTTGAAAATAGTGGAACTATCCTTCTTTTCATTGTAAAACAACCACATAAGTGTACAGATACGCAACTCTCTTCTCTTAAATTCCTGATAGACATTAACACTGTAACTTTCATGATTATCAGTTGTGGACTTTTTTCAGAGTCCATACAGCCTGGGTATAAAACGTTATTGTTCATAGACACATTTCTTGAACTTTCCATACAATCTTTATAAGGGAAAAGTGCGAAACAAAATCTAAAGAATATATCAAAATTAAGTATATAAACAAATTCATAAAGAGATCCCATAAAAGGAAATGAACCATATAATGAAAGATCACTGATGAATGCATACAGTAGAAAAGGCATTACAGAGTATTTTACTGATCATCTCTTGTATTGGGATGTAGTTATGTGACCGGCGGTCAGTAGACCGCTGGTCACAATACCGACAACTACAACCCGAAACCTCACTATTACGGCGGTCGGCATGCCGACCAACAGGGACTATTCCCACTCATGGGTGTCCACGACACCCATAGAGCGGGAATAGAACCTGTGGCGAGTGCAGAGAGCCCGCAAGGGGCTTCGTTACACTCGCTAACAGCCGGGATCCTGACGTGGGTATTGTGACCGGCGGTTTCCTGACCACCGCTCACACATACCCAACCCCTTATATCAGTGTTCTACCATTCATCAAGTTTAAAGAAAACTATATAGCTCTACAAATTTAATTAAACTCAATTAGTTGAATTTAATTGAGGAGAGAATACTATTTTATTTTTATAGTAAATTAGTTTAGACCTTTATGGCCAGCACAGTGTCTTATAGAAAACATTTGATTTGATAGCTTGTATAGATTTTAAAGCTGAACAAAAAAAAAAAACACATCACGGCTGATAAGTCCTCCATCCAAATGATCCCTCATTCTAAGTAATAGGGCTTGGCTTTAAATTCTAGAAACAAAATAATATACACAGAACCACTGGGAGGAGTCGCACCAGGAATAAAGTTGATGGTACTATTAAAGAGACAGCAATGAGGTAAAATCTCATCCCTGCATTTGCAAAAGACATCAGTGACTTTTACGAAGAGAGAGGGTTGGCAATCTGAGGCTGCAAAATGAGTGGATGGAGGGAGGGGAGACACATACCAAAACATGCCGGACCCCATGACCATGAGAGAACTTGAATGGGCCTCCCAAGTGATGACAGGAAGAGGTTGTTGAAGCCAAGGTAACCCTAGAAGAACTGTATTAAAGATTTTGGAATAACATTATAAACATATTGGTTCTTTATAATCCCTATTTCAAAAATGAAAAGGAACAGTCTAAAAGACCCAACAGGACTCCCATCAATAGCTGCAAGGCAGAGAGGTTTCACAGGAGAAACAATATAATTACACACATTGGAACAGGGCTGGTGCCATACAAATGCATGCATAGCCAATAACACTTTGCTGTTCCACCTAAGTTCACACTCTGGAGATACCAATATATTATTATATCAATTATATAAACCAATGAAGAAAAAAATAATAATGGTATTTACACACACACAGATAGCCTGATAGATAGTTCACTCACATGTGGATTTATGTCAGCAATGTTTAATTAAGGTATTTCTAAATTCTGTATGGCTAGCTCTACTATTATACTGCTTAAAATCCAGGTGCTTATTTAATTAATAAAATAAAGATTATAGCAATATAGCCTTTATACTCTTTTTGCAGTTAATTATCCAGAACAGCAGCTGCCTCCATTAGCATCCAGCCAAAGAATCCTAGGGGTAGATTTACAAACGCTTATAAAACAGTCTGTGTTAGACCAGGATAGCTATGAAGAGACAAGGGTGCTGTAGTGCAGAGATGTACTCTGTCGGGCGTCGGTATCCCGAATGAGATCACAATCCTGGCACCGACATCCCAACAGCCGGGATCCCGAATGCGTGACTGCCGGGCCGCCGGGGAGGTAAGCAGCGGGGGTGTGGGGGTGTGCGTGTTTGGGTTAGGTTTAGGCTGCGGGTGGAAAGTTAGGGTTAGGCTGCAGGTGTGGGGGGGGGGGGGGGGAATTAGTTTTAGGCTGCAGGGAGGACGGGTTAAGTTTAGGCACCCACAGGGAAGGTTAGGGTTAGGCTGCGGGGTAGTTAGGTTTAGACTGTGGGAAGGGGAGGTTAGGTTTAGGAACCACCGGGGAGGGTTATGTTTAGGCTGCGGTAATGAAGGGTTAGGAGGTTTCGGGTTGGCATACTTACCCGACTCTCGGGATTCTAACCATCGGGATGCCGCACTTGGTATTCTGAACTCCGGCATCCGAACGCCAGCATTTCAGCCCCAACCCCTTGGGATCCCAACTAAGGGCTAAATTCAATAACTGTCGGAAGCTGCTGTCTTGTCAGAAAGACGGCAGCTTCCGACAGAAATAGGTCGGAAGGGGTTCCGACCTATTCAATAGGGGCAGATTTTTTCCGACAAGTCGGGAATTGCCGACTAGTGGGAAAACACGTGTATCGGCGGAATAGACGCCGATCCACGTGCTTCTGTCGGAAACGGGGCCAAATCCAACAGGTTTTGGCCCCTTTTCCGACAAATTCAATCCGACTTGAAAACAAGTCGGATTGAGGTGAGGAGAGAAGCGGTGCTGCGGGCGGTGGGGCTGAGATCGACGGCGCTGGCGGGAGGAGCTGGCTGTGGGGGGACATGTCTGCGGCGGCGGGGGGAGACGCTGCAGGGAGAAAGGTGCCTGGCTGTGTCCGGCCAGCGCACCTCTCTTCCTGCAGCGCCTCCCCCGCCGCTGCAGACATGTTACCCCGCTGCCAGCACCTCCCGCCGGCCGCCAATCAATGCTCCCCCCACCGCCGCAGCACCTCTCTTCCTGCTGCCAGCTCCGCCTGCGGCTCCACACATGTCCCCCGCAACCAGCCCCTCCCGCTCACGACCGCCGCTCTCTGCTCCCCTGGCCACGGTTGTCAGCGCATCCGCAGCCGCTGACAACAGCGGCCTGACAGGACGGCCAAATCCGACAGTCGGATTTGGCCGTCCATTGAATAGGGGTTGTCGTGTCCATTCCGACAACTGCATGTCGGAATGGATCCGACTCCTATTGAATATACCCCTAAATGTATTGAGCACCACTGCCAAAGAGGACAGCATCTGATTGATTGTGTATGGATTACAACCATACAGATGGAGCCACGCTCATCTAGGCTTCTCTGCTGCGCCTAGGTGCACCATGGTTTATTTGCATAAACCTTTCATCTATTGTTCTCAGCTGCAATACAATACAGAGAACAATACATCAGGGGATTAAGTCATTACAGCAGGGGATTATGTCCGACTGCCCTGGCTCAATTAATCCTATTAAAGGCAAAGATGAGGAGGGCTCCATCTGTACATATGTTGTCTATGGCTGTGTTTCCCAAGTCCAGTCCTCAGGGACCTCTAACAGTGCATGTTTTACAGATCTCCTCAGTACATGTGAAATAATTAGCACCACCTATGGGTCTTTGAAAATGAAAAAAAAAAAAAAAAAGTAGTAAAAAGAACAAGCCAGTAGCATTTATGTCAGGTACAGTAGGTGTACAGCCCTTTCAGGGAGTTTCCACTGACATTGGGGCATACACATTAGCCACTAATTGTTAGCGTTGCCTGATTCAATTAGCTAAGGGAAGCCCACATTAATACCCAGAGGCAGGATTTTTTCTTATATCCTCAGGAGCTGCGAGGAAAATTCCACATTAAATTTACCCCTCTGCATTTAACACGTGAGGAAACCCGTCAGATGTAATTGGGTTTCCGTGCATTAACACATATTTTACAATGCAGGAAAAAAGATAAATAATTGACTAGATCTGGCCAAGAAACCAGAGCTTTCCACGTGCGGGAAAACTTGTGCTTAATTGAATATGAACCATAAAGTAAAGTTGTTTTAGCATTGTGCATGGTCCAGAACCAAATGTATGCAAGTATGTTTGATACAGTCATACACATTTCATTTGCGTTTCTTTTGCATTTCCGCTTAAGACTGAAGGAACAAAGGGGGTAATTCCAAGTTGATCGCCACAGGAAATTTTTTAGCAGTTGGGTAAAACCATGCACTGCAGGGGGGGGGGGGGGAAGCAGATATAACATTTGCAGAGAGAGTTAGATTTGGGTGGGTTATTTTGTTTCTGTGCAGGGTAAATACTGGCTGCTTTATTTTTACACTGCAATTTAGATTGCAGATTGAACTACCCCACCCAAATCTATCTCTCTCTGCCTATGTTATATCTGCCTCCCCTGCAGTGCACATGGTTTTGCCCAACTGCTAACAAAGTTCCTGCTGCGATCAACTCAGAATTACCCCCAAAATCTGGGCTGTAATGGGGTGGTCTAGTTGTCTGGAAGCATAACCATGCGTGTATTAATTTTGTAGCAAGCACAGGCTGGTGTAAGTGCAATATGATGATAATGAGGACTATCAAACTCTGCAGTGAATCAATACAAATTATTGTTTTCATTTCATTTCATACTTGTCAATTTTACTAAATTTTCCTTTAGAGGCATATTTATCACAATCCGTATCTCAGATGCAGACGTGATATGATAAACTTGTCCTAATTCGCATTGTGATAATCGAGGCAGTCGAGAGCCAGGATGGGCCCAGGTACTTTTCAAGGGGCGTGGCCTAATCACAGGAGGTGTGGCCAAGTACAGAAAAAATAGTATTTAAGCACCTCCATGGCAACACTGCAGCCCAGTACACAGCGGCGGAGGAAAAGAGCTGCATTTGCTGCTGCTAGGTAAGGGGGAGGTGGCCTGGGCTCCCCATTGGACCCTCACTGGGCCCCTCCATCAGACCTGGGCCCGGGTAATTTGTACCCTCTCCCCCCCTCTCTCGCCACCACTGGTGATAACCGAATACACTGCAAGGATGTAGCAAATATCACATGCAGGGGACAGAAAGCTCCGTCCCTGCAAATCCCCTCAGCACAATTATCGCTATATTTAAAAAATAAAATACAGTGATAATATATTTGCGCATGCGCCAACCCCCTGCTGCTTTTGCCTGTATTTCCCGGTCCCCATGCTGCTGCCCGGCTTCAACTCCTGTCCCTGCTGCCGGAACACCCCCCCCAGCGCCGCCACCTCTGCCCTACCATCCTGCTGCTGTCCTAATGCCACTGTAAAAATAGATAAAATATAAATGATGTGCACCGGATAGGGCTGATTGGTAAATAAAATATAAATTATGTGCACCGGAGAGGGCTGATTGGTAAATAAAATATAAATTACGTGCACCGGAGAGGGCTGATTGGTAAATAAAATATAAATTATGTGCACCGGAGAGGGCTGATTGGTAAATAAAATATAAATTACGTGCACCGGAGAGGGCTGATTGGTAAATAAAATATAAATTACGTGCACCGGAGAGGGCTGATTGGTAAATAAAATATAAATTATGTGCACCGGAGAGGGCTGATTGGTAAATAAAATATAAATTACGTGCACCGGAGAGGGCTGATTGGTAAATAAAATATAAATTATGTGCACCGGAGAGGGTTGATCAGATGACAGGCAGGGCAGAGCAGGAGTCAGGGACTGGAGTGGACCCTGCATAAAGGGGGGTACTCACGGAACGATCGCTGCTTAAAATCTAAGCAATCTGACTAGATTGCTTAGATTTTAAGCACGATCGCTCCGTGTGTAGCCCCCTCAGCGATAGCGATGCGCAGCCCTGCGCATCGCTATCGCTGCTGCTAGATTGGCCTGCATGCAGGCCAATCTAGCGGGTCGCTCACTTCACCCGCTGGGTGAAGTGAGCGGCCCCCCCCGTCTCCCCCCGCACGCTCAGCACAGATCGCGCTGTGCTGAGCGCCGGGAGAGATGTGTGCTGAGCGGTTCGCTCAGCACACATCTCTCTGACATCGGCTGGTGAGTACTGGCCTTAACGCCATCTTCTCTTGGCGTTATCATTGCAGGGCTCCCTTTGTTTTTGTTTTTTTATAACAATTGATTTTCAGCTGATTTGGGGAGATCATATTTCCCACTACAATTATAGGAAATGCGATCTGCTTACTAAAGATATATGATATTAAGGGCTTGTAGGAGAATTTTGCAAATCTTCCTCCAACTGCCCATTAGCAGATTTAGGTGATACTAAAATAATGTGAAAAGGATGTGAAACACCCTTTTTCACATTATTTTAGTAAAAATGCAGTTAAAGAGGAAAAGAAGTTATTTCATCAGTGTGTCTCTTTCTTATTACTCTCTGTACCAAAAAATATACATAAATAATACAATACACTGTTTCTTCAATGATCACATATTTTAGGATTAAATAAGATATACACTAATACATAATAAAAGGGTAGAAGGAAATATGATTGCCTTCAGCATTTATGTCCACTCCCTGATAATGAACAGAAACTCAGCGTTAAAGGTTTGGATTGTGGTAGCTAATACTTTGATAGACTGAGAGGCAGCTATTGGATTGTATCTCATGTCAAGTGAAAATGATTTGCCAAAAACCTCACTGTTTGACGCATTTATCTCACTAATACCAGTGAGTAGATTTCCACTAAAATCATCCTTTATCCTCTAATCCCAAGTGATTTCAGTATTTACAGGCCGACATCTTTAAAACGGATCTATTATCCAAATTGTGCATAATCCTATTTATTTTTAAAGACAATCTTTACCAGTGTAGTGCGGTTTTCAGTTCCTTTTATATGAAGTTTGTGCTTTGCAAAAAGCAAAAATGAAGTACAGGTTGAGTATTTTATATCCAAATATTCCGAAATACGGAATATTCCGAAATACGGACTTTTTTGAGTGAGAGTGAGATAGTGAAACCTTTGTTTTTTGATGGCTCAATGTACACAAACTTTGTTTAATACACAAAGTTATTAAAAATATTGTATTAAATGACCCCCAGGCTGTGTGTATAAGGTGTATATGAAACATAAATGAATTGTGTGAATGTACACACGCTTTGTTTAATGCACGAAGTTATAAAAAATATTGTCTAAAATGACCTTCAGGCTGTGTGTATAAGGTGTATATGTAACATAAAAGCATTCTGTGCTTATATTTAGGTCCCATCACCATGATATCTCCTTATGGTATGCAATTATTCCAAAATACGGAAAAATCCGATATCCAAAATACCTCTGGTCCCAAGCATTTTGGATAAGGGATACTCAACCTGTAATATATATGTAATCGTGCACCAATTCTTAAGTTTTCAATGTTAAAAGAAGCAGTTAGAATGACTTAGCTCTCATCTACTTTATTTGCAACTAGAAATGGTCAAATCAATTTAACTGATTCTGAAATTTTTTACCAAATAATAAATGCTACGGGTGAACTCATTTGAAAAATGGAGATTAAAGAATGATTATTGGAGAAGCAGGCCTATCAGTCATACTTCAAGAACCTCATCTCCTCCCAGTCTTCCAACCCGCGGCGCCTCTTTGCCACTTTCAACTCACTCCTCTGCTCCACCTCGTCTCCTTTCCTCACTCTCTGCTCTTGACTTTGCCACGTACTTCACATCCAAAATTGACTCCATACGTCAGGACATCACATCACAACAGACCATTAGTAACCAGCCTCCTCCCATCCCTTACCAACCCTCCCCATCCCTCGCACCAACTCTGACATCTTTCTCCCATGCATCTGGAGAGGAAGTCATGGCCCTCATTCATTCCTGTCCCCTCACCACCTCCCCACTTGACCCTATCCCCTCTCGCCTCCTCTGCTACCTCTCTCCTTCTGCTTGTTCCCATCTTTCCCACCTTGTCAATCTCTCCCTCTCCTCAGGCACTGTCCCCTCTGCCTTCAAGCATGCACTCATCTCTCCTATTCTTAAAAAACCTGCCCTTGATCCAAACACTCTTTCCAACTACCGACCCATCTCTCTCCTCCCTTTTGCCTCCAAACTCCTTGAGCGTATTGTCTACAACCGCCTTACTTCCTTTCTTTCATCACACTCACTGCTTGACCCATTCCAGTCTGGCTTCCGTCCTCTCCACTCCACTGAAACTGCCCTTACAAAAGTATGCAATGACCTCCATGTTGCTAAATCTAAGGGTCACTACTCTCTACTTATTCAACTTGATCTCTCTGCTGCTTTTGACACTGTGGACCATCCTCTCCTACTGCAAATCCTTCACTCCATTGGTCTGCATGACACTGCCCTCTCTTGGCTGTCTTCCTACCTTTCTGACCGTTCATTCTCTGTCTCCTCTCATGACTCCACCTCCCCCTCACTTCCACTAACTGTAGGGGTACCCCAAGGTTCTGTCCTTGGTCCTCTTCTCTTCTCTCTCTATACGTCCTCACTAGGTAAGCTCATTAGTTCTATTGGTTTCCAATATCATATCTATGCTGATGACACTCAAATCTGTCTTTCCTCTCCAGACCTCTCCCCTGCTCTCCTCACTTGTATCTCCAACTGTCTCTCTGCTACCTCTTCCTGGATGTCCCAGCGCTTTCTTAAACGTAACATGTCTAAGACCGAGCTGATCATCTTCCCTCCCTCCCGCATAACCTCACCTCCTACAATCTCATTATCTATTGATGGCACTACTATCTCCTCTAGCCCCCAAGTGCGCTGTCTTGGAGTAATCCTTGACTCCTCCCTCTCCTTCAAACCACACATTCAGCACCTCTCACAAACCTGCCGTTTTCATCTAAAAAATATTTCCAGGATCAGACCCTTTCTGACCCAGGATGCTACTAAGACTCTTATCCACTCACTGGTCATCTCCAGACTGGACTACTGTAATCTCCTCCTGACTGGCATTCCTGACAAATACCTCTCTCCACTCCACTCTATCCTCAATGCTGCTGCTCGGCTCATTTTCCTCACCAAACGCACTACGTCCACCTCTCCTCTCTTACTAGACCTTCATTGGCTCCCCTTCCCTTTCAGAATCCATTTCAAGCTTCTCACACTTGCTTACAAAGCCCTCACCCACTCCTCTCCCATCTACATCTCTGACCTTATCTCTCTTTACACTCCCACACGTCCTCTTCGCTCTGCTAATGCACGCCGACTCTCCTGCCTACGGATTACTTCCTCCCACTCCTACCTCCAAGATTTTTCACGTGCTGCACCACTTCACTGGAATTCCCTACCTCTCCCCCTCAGACTCTCCACCTCTCTACAAAACTTAAAACGGGCTCTCAAGACCCACTTCTTCACCAAACCCAGCCAAATCTCATCCTAAACCTCTGTTCCTTGCTCTCTATGTACCCCATCTGTCTCATCCCTGTCTGTCTACCCCTCCCCTTTAGAATGTAAGCTCTCACGAGCAGGACCCTCTTCCCTCATGTGCCTATCCTTTTCTTACTCTAATAATATTCAACTGCACCAAATCCAGCAGTCTTCTGCCACCTGATACTTATTCTAGTATCATCTACTGATGTAGCTATGTTTTATTTACCCTGTACTTGTCCTATATTGTCGTCAACTGTAAGTTGCTGTTTTCCTGCTTGATTATTTGTTTATGTACTCTGTAATTGGGCGCTGCGGAACCCTTGTGGCGCCATATAAATAAAGGATAATAATAATAATAATAATAATAATAATAATATCACAGTGCTCATAATGTAAGTAAACCAATACGCTTCAACAAATGTCACAAGTACAGCTCTACAAAATGAGCATACAGATCCTCTGACATCAAATTCTTCCTGGATAGTAATCGGGAAAAGATATCTGTGCAATGCTAGGTGCCCGAACCCCACTCACGCAATATTACGCCTCCACTACCACAAGTCAGCTCATGCACAGTAGGTGCATGCGTTGGAGGGTACATACTTAGTAGTGGCACCACACCAACTCTGTTCTTATGAGAGCAAAGCAGGGGACCCAGCATTGCATTGACAGTAAAACTGCTCTAGAGAAAGATTTTGGGCTTCCAAGGCCAGATTCAATGCAAATTAACAACAACAACAATAATAATAGTAGATTTGCAAAATATAATATTATATATATATATATATATATATATATATATATTTATTTATTTATTTTATTTATTCTTTACATTATTCATTACTTTACATTCCAGCTGTTGGTTCTATCTTTTGATGTTTTGATTCTAGTATCACCAGTATGCAAATTTACTTCTACAAGTCTTTCTTAAAGAAAAGTGTAGTGGTTAATTTTGTTACTTCTGGGGGTTGGGTACAGGATCCTGACAGTCAGAAGACCGTCAGCGGAATCCCGACGGCAAGAATCCTGACTGATCGCTTTAAGTATTTTCACCCTACCCCTAACCTACCCCTCCAGCAGCCTAATCATAACATCCCCCCCCCCCCCCCACACTATACCTAACGCTAACCCCAGTAAAAACTTCCAGGATCTGTCAGGATTCTGTCGGGATCCCGACTGCAAGGATTTTGACAGCATCCCACTTCCTGTTTATGATGATTACAAAGACACTTTTCTAGAATCTTACTTTAGTTTATGAATTCATTAGCAAAAGTACATAACCACTTTAAAGACACATTAAGTTCATCAACTAAATACACGTAGATAAGTTTTATGAATTATTTTAGTAAGTTTAGTAAGTTAACATTACATAAATCCACTGCAAAAAAACGCAACGAGGAAATAGCTAAAACACACTTTGTGCTTATTCAAAAATCTGTAAAAAAAAGCCAGTTACTTCTATTCTTGAGGATATAGAGATAAAAAAGAACACACCCAACCAGGGCTGGACTGACCCACTGGGATTCTTGGGTACAAGGCCCACCCCCTCCTCTATGGATCAAGTTAGAGACTAATTATACATGGTGTATTTTCGACAGTGCATTAATCTGGTAAATTATCATGCATGGAATATATTTATAAAGGGGCCCAGACCATAAACTAATGGTTAGCCAAGCCTCTGTGTTTGCTGGCCACACCCCCTCTAGAGGCTGACCATACCCCTAGAGACTGCGCCCTACCACTGCATTCCCAACTCCAAAATGTAGCTCTGAAAGATTATTGTTCAACTGACGATGGCTGTTGCAAATCTTGTGCACCTAAAATGAAACTAAACAGTATGAAATCCATCTGTTTCTCTCCAGTATGCTTCCTCCCTCTTCCTTATCCATGATTCTTTCCAAACCTTTGCAGTATAGTTGTATAAAGCCATGGGAGGACAGAGTGGCACCACTGGGGCCCCTACCCACATATTATTTTTTTTTTTTTAATGAACCCATTTTGCAGCTCCATATTGCACAGTTACATGTGTACTATGAGGTTTCATGTCCTCTTACTCTCATGATTCATTAAAGTCATAAAATAAGCTAGATATAGCAGAGTTGCCGGATTTAATTTAATGAAAGGTCTGGTTGTAATTTAAAGTGATAAGAGGCCGGAGTTTGATGGGACATCAATGCTTGTTTAGATTTATTTACTTCTACTCAGATATAAAAATATTTTTAGGTTGTAGATGAGTTTTGTCAAATCTTCCAAAACCCCTACTGTGCCCAGGGGTGAGGGGGACCCAGTAGTACTATGACAACACCCCCTTAAAGGACCTGGTTCCTACACAAGGCTCTTGCTGTACTCTCAAATTACATGGGTCTGACATGCGCACAGTGAAATCCCATGCGTGGACATGCGCATACTCTACACAGCCCCCAACTCTGCTGTACTGAAAACAAAGAACGCCCCAGAAGGGTAAGGTGTCTGTCAAGAGGATATTGTAGGCGTGCGCCATGGTGGGAACTGGATGGTCAGTCGTGACACCCGTACAAAACTAATGAATTCTGCCTTGCACAATTAGTGCATTATAAGTGAGCCCCAGGAGGAGATTTACTAAATGGCAGTCTTGCAAAACCTCCCCATTGTTTGGATTTTTTTTTCTAGTGCTTTTATAACCACCAGAGTTAAAGGTAAAACCGCTAAAAAAAATTGCACTTTCAAAATTGCAATAAAATACACTTTCCACAATTAAAATATAATACAAACAGTGTACTTTTTTTGTAGGGGTCAACAACAAATGTGCAGTTTTTATTTTTCACACTATTTACATGTGTGGAGCAGAGGCATCTCAGGACCGGTTGGCAGCACCCCCTTGTGTTATTGCCACACCCCCTTTAAGTCTTTATAAAAGTATATATTTTTTAAATAGCATTTCTTTACGCAGATAGCAGTATACACAGAGCTGTTTTTCTTTTCTCCAAAGTTATTATTCAAAAAGTAGTATAGTTATTTGCATGAATTCCCTGTGATTACCCACACATTCATCCCTTCTCAATTACTTCCCTTAATCCTGCTAATACAGAACATTCCTTTAAATGTGTCCTATTACTGGGGTCTTATCCTGGTTGGGGGGTCGCGTCCCTTAGAGTCAGTGATGCTGATGGAAATATAGCAGTCACCGCTGACCAAACATCTGGCAAGAGCACCACAGTTGGCAACTATCCCTGTGGCACAGATGAGATGCTTTATTTTTATGAATGTGATAATGTTGTTTGAATAGCAATTTCTCCCTGTCCATAGTTGGCACTTCCTTCCCTGCTGTCCACACACAGCCTCGCAACAATGTTTGTTTTCACAAATTCCGAATGGTAAACTCATTTGAATTCCACCAGTGGAGGAAAGCCAGTTTTCTTCTTTCTTTCTTTTTTTTATGAGCAGCAACCGATTACAAGCTTATTAACCATTCAGAGATTACATCACAGAGCATAATTGTTGAGTGATTACATCAACGCTAGAGGATTCCAGCCCAGCAAACTCCTGGAATTCAGAAGAAAACTATTTGTCATCGTGTATTACATTCTCAGATAAAATATGCTGCTGAGCATCGCATTAAAAGGACAATTTGCTTTCCTTGTCTTAGCAGGAGGACTGATATGAAACCGGGCAGAAACAGAATAGTAGGTTGCAGTTAGGCTTGTTCCTTATGAGGAATAATCTATTTATTACTATAAATATCAATGGTATCCGCCAGGCACATATTACTCAGGAGTGTATCTAATGTTTTATGCTTACATTTTTGCACCATGTGCTGCACATACTAGGGGGTGTGGCCAAGCATGTGCTATGGAGGCCATGCCCCAATGTAGTCACTGTTTTGGGAGGGAACATAGGTGCTCACTCTCTGCTCCCTGGATAGTACATAGGGGTCCAGATCCATGTTCTGTTCAATGCAGTACATTCCTTCACTGGCCTGTGTGAATGAATGCAACCTGACCACAGGTAATCTGTATTTGTGAAAGGAAGATGAGTCTTTAGGCTAGTGACCAGGGGTGGATTGGGATGGAAAACCAGCCCGGGAAATTTATGGAAGCAGCCCTAATGGGGGTGGGGTCTGTTGAGGGGGCAGGATCCTTCCTCATAGGGCCTGATTGTATGCAATTGCAGCCTTCCTTGCGTCTTTTGCAGCAGTTGTGTCTGAGACCAGGGTGGGATAGGGAACTAAAAGTGGTCATGTAAAATTTTGCAGAAGTGGCCCAACATGGGCAGCACAAGAGGTATAACATACCGTGTAGCCATGGCAGCATCACTGGATGGCAGAGTTGCTGTACTGCAGAGATGGAATAACAATGAATAGGGACAATGGCCCTCATTCCGAGTTGATCGCTAGCTGCTTTCGTTTGCAGCGCAGCGATCAGGCTAAAAATCGGCACTTCTGCGCATGCGTATGGTGCGCACTGCGCACACGCGACGTACTTTCATAAAAGCCGATGCAGTTTTACACAAGGTCTAGCAACGCTGTTCAGTCGCACTGCTGATCGTTGAGTGATTGACAGGAAGTGGGTGTTTCTGGGTGGTAACTGAGCGTTTTCGGGGAGTGTGTGTAAAAACGCAGGTGTGCCAGATAAAAACGCAGGAGTGGCTGGAGAAACGGGGGAGTGGCTGGCCGAACGCAGGGCGTGTTTGTGACGTCAAAACAGGAACTAAATAGTCTGAAGTGATCGCAAGGTAGGAGTAGGTCTGCAGCTACTCTGAAACTGCACAATTTTTTTTTGTAGCAGCGCTGCGATCCTTTCGTTCACACTTCTGCTATGCTAAGAAGATACACTCCCAGAGGGTGGCGGCTAGCGAGCGAACAACTCGGAATGAGGGCCAATGTGCGGTTGACAACCTGTCATGTGGGGAGTGGGGCACAAAACACACAAAACAGGCTCCACAGACACGTCAGCTTACCAGGAATCTTCATGGTGAGTCCTATGACCAATTCGTGCCTGCTAGTGACGAACGCTGGAGCCTGCTGCATGGTGCCTTGGTCTATAGGATTTCCCTTACTCAGGAATGTAACTTTAAAGCTTTATTTTGCCTATATTACTAAGGGAATACCAATATATACAGTAGTTGTGCTACTTATCAAAGTATGAAAACCATACTTTGCAAGGTGAATAGAATTATAAAAATGTAAGAGGTATATTTTGAAGGCTAAAACCACACAGAAATGGCTGTCTATGCATGACTTATGTATCAGGGAAATGTAAGAAATGCTTATTGAATGTGATATCAGAGCTGGCTCCTACTCATAGCAAACTTATGCTGTAGGATGGCTTATTTACCAAGCTACAGAAGGCTTAGCTTTTCAGAACTTGGTACCAATAGCAAACGCAACACCCAGATGGCTAACCCATACAGCAAAAGCAATGCCAGAGCGGGATCGCTGCTCTCAACGATTAATAGACCCTTGAATATGATCACACAAAGGACTTTATAATGCCTTATCGGCTAAAAAAAACAAAGCCCTGGAATATATAAGGCGGTATTCAATTGATTATCGCACCTGTTCTCCCGTCAGACCTCCCTCCCGTCCAGGAATTATACCAGTCAAGGGTCAGGAAGCGAGCGGAGAAAATCGTGCCAGATATGCACAAACTGTTTGACCCGCTTCCACCAGGTAGACGCTACAGGTCCATTCCCGTGAAGTCGACCAGATCCATTAAAAGCTTCTTCCCACTAGCTGTCCACAAGCTGAACAATATATAAAAAGTCTAACATGTATAATATGTCTAATATGTTGAGTCTATCGTACAGTTGCAATGTGCAGTATGAACTCATACGTGTAATGTGTGTAATGTATGCTACGTTTTTTCCCCTTCTTATGCTATGTATTCCCCCTTCATGTTGCTGCTTGGCGATGCACTGTACCGCAAAAAATTCCTAGTGTACCTGAGTACACCTGGCCAATAAAGCTGATTCTGATTCTAAAGTGAAGGGAGATCATGGGGGCGATATTCAATTGTATCTGGGTTTCATGCTGATTGCGCTCATAGAGGTTGGGTTTAGCCGTGTAAAGTAGATGAACCCGATTAAAGTGCTGGACGCAATCGCGGAAAGCTTTGTTTGGGTGCCTAAACGAACCACTTATCACGCATTTCATTTCACCACCTGCAGGGGGTGCAAGCTGAAATGCAGGCGCTGGCAGCCTTCGTGCCCGAACGGAGCTACAATTGAATAGCTCTGTTTGAGTGCCATATAGTGGCTGCTGGCATGAAAACAATTGAATCTCACCCATAGATTCACAGACCATGACATTTGAGAAGAGCAGTGAAAGAGAGTGCTAATGTGTAAAAAGAAGTTGAAAAGATGTTTAAAAAGTACAAACAGTAAAAACAAAACAAATAAAAAATGTAATGTGATGTAATACTGAAAATGAATGGGAAGCATACCACCCACACAAAATAACCACTTAAGAAGCTTGATGCATAAAGCTGATATAACATAAAAACTGATTCTGAATATCTTAATACACAAAGTAATGTTGGCCTGTATGATGCCTGTCAGTAATGTACCCATAACGCAGCCATTGTACAGTACTATGCTTGTGGGCTGGTGCACTAGGAGGTTGATACAGAAAACATTTAACATGGTGATGTACAGTAAACAAGTTAATATACCACCCCCCAGCAGGCAGCCTCGGCCCTGCTACCTATAGCTCATATATGTAATGATGATCTATAATGTAAACATCTCTCTACCTTGCAAGCCATTTGCAACTGAATTTTAATCATTTATTCTTTGATATGAATGGGAAAAAGGAAACACATATGTTATGGATCATAACCAGAGCAACAGATGGCCAGGCGTACCACTCACTTTAAGTGATTTGAAAAATATTTGTATGAATAGTCTTGCATACTCTTTGGCATATTTATTATGACTACAGCCTGGATAAACAGCCAGTGTTCGGGTGCCAGCAACAGCTACAGACTTGCTGCAGTTCTAGACAGTGATGAGCTGTACAAATCATTTGTCATCGGGAGGTGGGGGTGTGGGGGAGTCCTGCTGTTGGCTGTGTTCTGTAGGGCAGCAGGTAGCGCAGGAAGGATTGTCACTGAACAATGACGCACTTATCAGTGAGACAATCAACACTTTCATTAATGTCACTTAACTCAATGAGAAGATGATTGTGCTTTATAGGTCTGATGAGAAAACACTATACTGGTAATGCCATTACGTACAGGTATGTAAGAGACGTTTTCATTCATCATCAGCAGATCTGTAACTATAAGGCGGCAGCCCCTGGCGTTTGTTTTGCAATGAAAAATACCAATACTATCGCAAGTGAAAATACATGCGTTTGATATACGGTTGTTACAGGGGCGGTTTAACAGAGGAGGAGGCCCATGTGCAACCTCCTCTCCCCGGGCCCCTTCCTCTGCTGCCGATGCCCGGTAACCGCAATAGAGTCTGAGCACTAGAGGTGCGCAGACTCTGTTGTGCATTCGCAAATCTCTGAGTAAATAGCACTGCGGCCATTTTCCTACATATCTCCTTACTGCGTATGCGCAAGACTCCGGGAAGATGGCCACCGTGCAATTTACCTGGAGATTTGTGATAGATGCTGCCGTCGGGGCAGTACTCCGGAGAGGTGAGTATTGAAAAAAATGGGTGCAGGGTGTGCGGTGTGGGTCCCCCCAGACCCCGAGGGCCCGTGTGCACGGCGCATACTGCACCCATTACATACCTCCCAACTGTCCCGATTTTCGCGGGACAGTCCCGTTTTTTGGGGACTGTCCCGCTGTGTCCAGCGGTGGGGTGGGGGGGGGCAGTTGGGAGACTCTGTCTCTCGCTGCCCTGCCTAGCAGAGCAGCGGTGAATAGACGCTGTGCGCATGCGCACAGCATCTATTCAGGGGAGACAGGAGGAGAGGGGGCATGCCAGCAGCTCACAGAGCGCTGGGCATGCCCCCTCAGTGACGAAAACGGGGCGTGGCTAGTGATCGCCTCCCACGAAGCCATGTCCCCTTTTCATAGGCCACTCCCCCTTTTCAGGAGCGCGCGCGGCTTCGCCACGCATGTGTCCCTCCTTAGAACATAAGAAAGTTGGGAGGTATGTCATTATAGATACACCACTGGGTCGTTTGTTACTAGGGTTCGGGAGGGCATGTCACTTGCACTAAATGCAAGTGGATGGAGGAAATGGCAAACAACTTGAGTGGACAAGGGGTCATTAAAAGTGGTGACTTCCATTTTCCCATAGGTAAACAGAGACCCCAAATCAGGACTGTCCCACCTATATTGTGACTGCTGGGAGTAGGATTAGGATTTCCATTGTTATAATAGTGTACAAATGTTTGTACAGTATACGTAACACACAAACTGAATGCTTGTGGGGATGAGGACTTAGGGCCTACTTCACTAAGGATTGCAGTTACAAAGCTATTTGCAGCAGTTTTGCAATTGCAATCCTTAGCAATGCTTCCTGCATTTGTGATGCAATCGCATCTAAGATGACCATCGCATCTGCGACGGCAGGCTGAGTGAGTCTAAGCTTTCTCAGCCTTGCCGTCGCAGGGCAGCTTGTGAGGCCAAGGAATTTTCATCTCGCTAAGCAATCCTTGGCCTCGCCACTCCTGGAAAATGGGGGCAAAATGCCTCCGTTTTCTCGAACACCAGCCACCCCTGCCCCCGTCCTGCCCGCGAATGCCTCTGCCTGTCAGTCAAGCAGAGGCATTCGTATTCCTGCTCTGAGATTGCAGGACCTGTTCTGAACACACGCAGAATGGACCCAACCATCAGGGTAAATGCACCCCCTTAGGCTTTACATGTTCTGCGGCAGCAAACTGGGGCAACTTAAATTCAAAGAGGTAAATTTACTAAGATGAGAGTTCTATTTAAGATGGGATATTGCCTATAGCAACAAATCAGATTCCAGCTATTATCTTCAAGAAGGTGCTAGATAAATAAGAAGTAGAATCTGATTGGTTACAAAACAGAAAAAAGGAAAAAATGAATGCTCTGCGCTCCAAGAATCACTTGAGATTAATCAATTAATTGATTAATTAATTTAATTGAGTGCAGTCTAGCAGGGAGAATAATTGACTCAATGCAACTCACTTTAAAAATGAATTTCTTTATATCAGAATAATATATGAAACAGACACACAGCTTAAAAAAGCAATTGATACATATAAAGCAGGTTAAAAAGAAACAAAAGTTGCAACTTCTTACATGCACAATAGAAAATGGTAATCACTGTCTCAAGAATGTGCTAGTTAAGACAGCATATATTTGTACTGAGTTAAAATTAGGACAAAGCTCTCTCTAAAATGAATGATTATTAATTAAATCACTGGCGTCCCAGTGTAACATTGAATCATAAAGCTCCACACTGATTATGAAATTATTTGAGGCATACAAGCTGTGATAGTTACCACCGTGCTGGTTCCTGAATATTGCTACAGGGTCCTGTGTGCACTGCAAATGCACTTGGTAGGTAGAAATGATGTATTTGTTGCCTCTGAAAATGAATGTAGAGCAAACCCACTGGTAATGAAAACTCGATGCTGTGAAGGCCGTCAGTCATCAGCGGGATGTTGTTAAATGAAAAAGCCTCACTGCGGAGGACGTCGTCCGTTTGGCTGGCGGCAGCGGTGTGCGACAGTATACCCGCAATTGGCCGGCGCTGTCTCAGCCTTACAGCGGGGTCTGTAGGTGTCCGGCTCCCGGAGATGGTGTCCAGAAATCAGCTGTGCAATAGATGATCGTGGTGATCGTACCTCACTGCGGAGGTTTAGCTGAAGTAGACTGGATGGCTGGGGTGTAAATGAGCAACGAAGTGCGGGAGTAATGAAAAATGGAGAGCTGGTCCGTGCTGCTGTGCTGTTCATTCAAACGAACTCAATTATGAAAAGGGGCGTCAACGCGTTTCGTCTCCTAGCAACCGGAGACTTCCTCAAGACGAAGGGCAACATTCCATCTTAAATAGAACTCCTGTCTTAAAAAATTCACCCCAAAATATCTGAAGCTGATATCTAATGTGGCCCAGGAAAAAATATACTGGTTTCACTAAATGTCTTGTGGGTTCAGGGTCTCCTGTGTCTATTGTACCAGGGTGAAACAACCGCACAGTTGGGGATGGTCTGGGCATGGCTGGGATGGCAGAAGTATACCTAGTTGATTTAGGGGTGTGTGGTATGTTTTGACATTTAGAATATCGACAGTATAATGTCAACATCTTCTGAATGTACTGTAGACATGTACACAATTATGTCATGTCAAATGTTGAAATTCACACTTACACAATGTCGATATTACCAGAATGCAAACACTGTGACTGTCGATAGTTAGTACAGTATGGTGACAATGGGATTTCCCTTTCACTTTTAATCTATGCCTAACCCTAACCCACAGCATAAAGCTAGCTACACATTGGGCCTGATTCAGGTGTGGTTGGAGGAGCGCCCTGATGCACAAAGTACTGATATTCGGTACTTTACGCATACGCAGGACCCATTCTGCACGTGAGTGAACAGATCCTGCGAAACAGGACGCAGGGACGGCATCAGAGATTGACAGTCTGTTGCCATTTTGGGGGGGAGGGAAGAGGCCAGGATCTCTTTCAGAGGATGGAGATTTACTTGCCACTGTGTAGGACTTGCGACTGACGACTTTAGTGATCCCATGGGTCACGTGTCGGAGATGATCTGATACTGCATCCTTGGATGCAGTTCAGATCAGTGTGACACCACCTGCTTCATTACCATATTAGTGCTATCACTGCTGCTGCAATAGCAACTCCAACCACATGTAAATCAAGCCAATTATGCAATCTTTTTTAGTGAAACAAGTCGCCACAATTTTTAGGCAAATGGAAGGGCCTGATATCGGTAGCACAAACTAAGCTATTTTTTTTTATATATAGCTACCGATTCTCTGCCACACCACACTGAATTTGCATATATTTGCCCACAAGGAGGACGAGGCAGTCAGGATAAACCGTAGGAAATATGGGCAGATTATTCAGAATGCCCACACGCTGCACAATGGGGGTCATTCCGAGTTGATCGTAGCTGTGCTAAATTTACCACCGCTACAATCATCTTCCCTGACATGCGGGGGGACGCCCAGCACAGGGCTAGTCCGCCCCGCATGTCAGTCCGGCCCACCTGCACAAATACAAAAGCATCGCACAGCGGCGATGCCTTTGTATTTGAGGAGTAACTCCCGGCCAGCGCAGCTCCTGTGGCTGACCGGGAGCTAATTGTCGCTGCCGCTGGCTGCAGCGCCTGTGTGAGACGTCATGCAGCTGCCGCGGCCAGCCCCTCCAACGGTCCGGCCACGCCTGCGTTGGCCGGACCGCTTTCCCTAAACGGCGGCTTAACGCCGCCGTTCAGCCCCCTCCCACCCAGCAATCGCTAGGCAACAAAAGCTGGCATGCGTCGGCGCACTGCGGCACCGGTGCCGGTGCATGCGCAGTTCCGACCCAATCGCTGCGCCGCGACAAACTGCAGCGAGCGATCAGGTCGTAATGACCCCAATATCGGAACCTTTTGGACGATATCTTTTGTGAATACTGACCAATCGAATAATTGAAGCTGAGTGTTTCTGGACGTTTTTGCTTAATTTGATTGCATTTGGCCAAAATGCTTATGCCTACAAACTACACAATAAAACAGGCTGATCCCCTGATTATTTAATCCAGTGTAAGGGAATAATATCACTTTGGTAATTTTTACTAAATGTTACTGACGTTACGGATGATTAGAAACTCTGCTACAGTAGCACTGTATGCTGCAAATAGCAGATAAGTTCTAAGTAGGTGCTGCAAGATGCTGTAGTAAGATAGCAACTATAACAGTGCACTCCGAGCTGTTGGTTTTATGTGCAATTTGTGAAATTAGACTCCCATAAATGATTTATAACCTTAAAGAACCACATACAGTATAACAATGCAGTATATACATTTTATAAAATAATAAACATGGCAGATTGTCAGGGTCGGCTAGTGGTACCACCCCAGCAGTGGTGTTTGCTAAACCCTTGTACACTTGGATGTTATTACTTATTGGACAGAGACAATAATGACTGCGTTCAAGTAAATGCATTAAGAAAGGGAAGGATACTGTGTCATATTCCTGGTAGAATACACTGCTGGTAGAATGAATCTGTATGTATAATAAAACAGACAGTTATGTGGGTTCTTTTCTTCAAAAATGCGACATGATTTGTGACTGGTGACTCGTATCTCCTTTTAGTAGGGGAGTGGGGAGACACATCTTGAAACATCCGACTCTTTTACAATTTGTGGCCAATTCCAAATAATCCACGGATTTTAAAGACCATCAAAAAATGCTTATTTTGACTACACTTGCAAGAGTCGGTCAATAAAAAACATTACTTAGTCTGCTGAAGAGATTTTCGGAGCTGCCAGAAGGGATGCCAAGGCACGTATATGTATGATTAGATCACTGTAGAAATGGGGTAAAGCAGAGGTGATGAAGGGTAAATCTGTGTGTTTGGCCCAGAAATCAGTGTCAGATGCATTTCAGAAATACAAGCCAAATATCAAAGTCCAGGGGAAATCCAAGCTGCAATGTGAGTAAAGCTGCAGTCACTCACTACATATGATATCACTATGGGCACCAGGTTCATGTGTGTAACACACCACAGTCACTCTACCTGCTGTCCACACTGTCACTGTGAGTCCGGAGTCTGCTGGGCAGATAAATATAGATGGCCTGATAATAAATATTAATCACTTACATGTCACTGTAAATGTTACATACTATCTAGAATGCACAATAGATGATACTGTTCTATCTTGTTAGAAATCATGTTAAAGATACAACAAAAGGCCTTGCATTAGGCTGTAGAGCCCATCGGTTGAACCATTCTTTAATGTAATCAATATGGAAGGAGTATGGGGCATATTCACAATTTGTATATTGTGAATATGCCCCATACTGATCACACCTCCTAGGCTCCGCATGTGCATGTCCTCTCAGACTGGCCTGGCAGCAGAAATTGTAATGGGAAATTGCAGCGATAACAGTTTTTTTTAATCAGTGTAATAAGCGTTATAAACAATAACCGATATCTCTGCATGTTCATAAATAGGCCTGTCTATATTACACCTTTACAGAGGGCAGAGTTAGACACACCAATCAATGTGCCTGATTCAGGTTGGACCGCAGTTTCCCAATGTTCTGTTCTGGACCTGATGGACCTCTTCTGCGCACGCCTGCAATTGCTACTGCCAGATTGACAGAGAGAGGTGCTTGGGGGGAAAAGACGGGGACGCACTGGGTTTTCCGGGAGTAGCAACGTCAAGGACTGCATCGCAAATCGCAGTTTCCTTGGCCTTGCAAGCCGCCCTGCTATGGCAAGTCTGAGTAAGCTCAGGCTTACACAGCCTGCCATCACAGATATTCATCGCAACTCATAGTCGTGATGTTCATCCTGCACTGCAGTTGCATTGATCGCAGCGTTGCTATCGCAAATGTAAGATTGCCAGCAGTAACCATCAGGAAGCATATGCAGTGCGATTGCCGGCAGTACCATCAGAAAGCATATGCAGTGCAATTGCCGGCAGTTACCATCAGGAAGCATATGCAGTGCGATTGCCGGCAGTACCATCAGAAAGCATATGCAGTGCGACTACCAGCAGTAACCATCAAGACATATGCGTGGTGCGACTGCTGGAAGTAACCATAAGGAAGCATACGCAGTATGACTGCCAGAAGTAACCATCATGAAGCATAAGCAGTGCGACTGCCGGAAGTAACCATCAGAAAGCATACGCAGCGTGACTGGAGGCAGTAACCTTCTGAAGCATAAGCAGTGCGACTGCCGACAGTAACGATCAGGAAGCATACACAGTGCAACTGCGGCAGTAACCATCAGGAAGCATACTGTCAAAGTCAAAAATATTACATAGAGAGAACATACAAACCACACACACATTTAAGTCGCTATACTTGCAAATATGCGCAGCGAGCACAGCAATATATGGAAACACACGCATTTGCTCGGACATGGCACGGAGATGGATTCGGCGCTTGTTTCATACAGTACATGGTTATAATAATGTCAAGCACCAGACATCATGGAGATTTAGAATTGGCTGATGAATTGATGTCATGAATATGTATTATCTGAACAGAACCAGATGCGCCCATCATGTTTGGTATTGAAGCAAGCAGAATGATGTGTGGGTTAGTTTGATGCTGGTTGTGAAGTTGTGGGACATTGCAGCGGATAGATATGATTATATGTATAAAAGCTGAGATCACTTTGTTGAGAACAATGGATGATCAAGCCAACCTTTTACTAAGATTTTCAGGGCTGAACCTGATTAACATATACAAAGGAGAGAGAGAGACCCCTCCCCTAGGAACAGACACACAGGAGGATAGTTCCTGTCTGGGGGGGTTGGGGGTCAGTTTTTTGCTGGTGGCCTCAGAGAACAGATGTAATGAAGCGACACTCAGAACAAAGCTCCCAGAAGCATGGCTGGATCATCACCAGGCACCAAAGGCTAAGTATTGAATTCACATGGCTAGATAAGGAAATATAGACAGATTGCTTTCTGGTTTAAATAGGATATTGTAACTTGGTTGTGTGATTGTTGGGTGTTTGTGTGATAGATCTGGGAATCTGTGATGGTAGCTGGGACATTAGACAACCTGTAGCATAGCATTTGTGGTATTTGTTTGCCTATGGTGATTTAAAATAGATTGTACTGGTTAGTTATAATATATATCTTGTTAATCATAAATACCACCATGCAGTTGCGTTTGGGCATGTGCTTGTGGCAGTGGCGGGCTGAGATGTGTGGTTACATTGTGATCTGGTCTTGTGATGAATATGCTCTGGTTATTGAGATACTGAAGTTGTTTGGAATGTGAAAGTGAATAAGATGGTTCTAGGAAGTTGGATTGAAATTGTGAAAGGTGATTTAGATGGTTTGGAATTGTAAAATCAGAACATATGCATTGTTCTGAGGCTTGGACATTTTGGAATAAAATGGAGTCTTGTGTCTTCTGCTATGTGATTGTGGTGTAGTAGAGAGTGCCATGTGTTTGGACCTGCAAATCTAAAATGGCTGCTGCCGGGTGTTTTCCCCTCCCCCTTTCAACCATGTGTTGCAGTCTTCATGGGAGTTTTCTCAAAATGGAGTCTAGCTTCTGTCCCATGCGGTATTGTAGGGTTGTGTATATAGGGACAGCCAGTATGGGTAAGGTCAAGTATTTTCTCCACAAAGATTCTCAGCATTGAATAACTGCGCAGCGATTGTTCCTCACATGTGTAGTTTTATCTGCAACCATATTGTCTCTTATTTAATGTTATAAGTCATTCTCTCTCTCCTTCCCCTTTTAAAAGTAATTGTGTCTTTATTGTATTTTATGTGTAGTAACTTGGTTAGATATTCTATGTTATTTTGGTAGTGTATAGCTTGTATTGTATTATTCTTTTTGAACGTTCATTCTCTCACTAAAGGCGTTAGAACCTTAGACCGATATTTGATTGGTTATTATAAATGCATAAAGGTTTCTCAGAGCGTCATAGTCGCACATACAGCTTTTAAGCTAACAAGGTTACACTGCATTACATCTACACATTGTCACTGCACAAATGTTTACAGTATAAGTACATTCCTTAAGGTATAGTTAAGGGAGTACCCTTGCGGTACTTTTTGCGCCAATTGCGTACTGTGTTCTTTAACCTTTAACGTGTTTTTAATAGGACAAATATTATAGACATTGTCAATTGGGGAGCTCCTCCGGTCTTCACATATCTGCACTAGGTAACTTCAGCAGACATTATCGGTCAGCAAAGAGTGGAAGGTAGTATCCCTCGTTAAACCGTTTGGAGGTCGGGGATACTGCAGTGCTGACCAGATAAGCGCCTGCTTCACTTGGTAAGGAGTGCTGAGGGAATTCGGGAACTGGAAGGTAAGAACAGTACGTTATTGTCTTTGTAAATCTGGTTTTTATTTCTATTTGGTGCCAACTGCACACGCAGATTGGATGGTTTGTCTGTTTAAATAGGTTTAAAATTATTTTTAATCGCCCTGCATAGCGTGATAACTAAAAGGGGCTGGCATGATGATTTTTCTTTGTGACAAAAGGTCTGTCCCCCATTTTGTGTAAACCTCATGGATGGGGGAGGAGCAGCGGCCATTTTGGGAAGGTCAAAAAAAAATTTTTTTTTTTTGAACGGCTGATTTTCAGTTGACTCAGGAAATAATCAGCCATCCACTGTCAAAAAGAAATCATCATTTAATGAGGTTTTTTTTATGCATTTGTTTAGTCCATATCATAGTCAATCATAAGTAGTTCAGATAGAGTTTAATAACAGTTAATAATTAAATATTTGATTTAAGAAATACACAAGTAGTTTTTTTTTTTTTTTTTTGTAACTGTCTCTCTTCAAGAACCTGTTTTAACGCTGCTATTTGTAGGATGGCCATTGAAATGCAAATGACCTGTGGGACTGGTTTGTTTTTTTTTTTTTCTCTCTCCCAGCAGTGAAAGAAATTGCACATTCATATGCAAAGTAGAAGCACTAATAGGGTCTCATATATGTAATATCTATATGCGTGTGCTTACATCAATATATGTTATTAGATTAATTTAGAATTGCATGTTCATTTGTGTAAGTTTCACATCTCACCTTCCTGTTTGCCATTTGCATTGATAACGTGCTAAGAAAGATTTGTTGCTATTAGTAGTTAAAAAGATAAAAAGTAATATTTAAGGGTATAATTGTAAAAAGCCCACACGCAACTCTACCTAAGGTATAAGGAGAGATTGGTGTGGTGCGCGGTAGATGATCGAGGATCATCTACATTGATAAAAGTGTACATTGTGTTATGGTGGATATTTGCTTTGCGTGCACGTGTCTCTAACAAAGGGCTGAGACTCGCGTACGCAACTCAAAGGCCGACGCATGCAGCGTATATTACGCAACGGAGCGTCCGGGTACGCCCACGTAACTCAAATCACACGATAGTGTTATTGCAACAGGCGGAAAGGTGGCAACGTGGTAAGTAGCGCAAGTCTATTTTAGTGTCCGAAATTTAGATTAACAGATCCTTCTCCAAATTCACAACACATCTGGTCTAAAGAAAATTTCTGCGCAGAAATAGAAATAGAAACAAAAGTGTATATGTGGTGAGTGAGTGTTTGTTTTTACAATTTTTGAGGTTGAACCACAAGAAAAGTCGAGTTCTCGTGAGGTACATGCGTGTAAGTGACGTACATGGTGGCTAGGGAGGCATCCCTGGTTAAAACATACAATTTGAGCATTAGAGTGTAGCAGACCAGGAGGTCATACTGTAACAGACCAGGAGGTCATAGCAGACCAGCAGGTTTAGGTACAGCAGACAAGGAAGTCCGCTATACAGTCCACAGGCACAACACCAAGAAAGGGTTGGTGCAACACCCATATAGGCCATACAAGCTCTGGCTGAAGGAATTCGCAGCCGTAATTTTCGATTCCGTTGGTCGCTCAGTACATAAGATTAGTTGCTTATGTGCTGAACGATTGTACCGCACGTAATTGTGTGCATTAGTAAACCTGACCGGTACTATTTGTGTACGAAGGTCATAAACGCTATTTGTACATTCTAACGTGATTTGTGTAATTTTTTTTATTTTAAGGGAGGTTCGCTGCTCACTCAGGAACTATCCAACAACCAATAGTTACTGGAAAGAGTAAGTGTTCTTCGGATCACCCTCACAGGTTCCAGTAAATAGAGGTTCAGGTCGCAGGGGCCCTGGGTCGAGTACGCCAGCACCATATCGGTGTGATCAGGTCGTATTGGTCGGCGTGGGCGAGTGAGTGGGGTACTCGGTAAACCGCCACCGTCAGCCTATTTTGAACATTTTGGTTTGCGTAAGGGTTGGCTGAATAAAGCAACACCTTCGAACTATGGGGGCCACTTGTTCAGGTAGGGGGCGATCAACCTCGGTTCGGGTTGATTCAGTGAACCGACCAGTCGGGTCGGCAAGGTATGTAATGTGTGAGAAATACGGAAGTCACACAGAAGCTTTATGTGATGAATGGGAGAGAATGACAGTACATGACGGGGAGAAATTCCCAAGAGTAGGTAGCTTCAGCACAGAAGTGTTAACGAATTTAAGGAGAAGGATATGTCTCATTAAATCAGCAAAGAGACGAATCAAGCATTATGATTGTTTGCAGTTATGGCAACAGGAAAGTGAAATGCAAAGAAATGTAACTTACATACCTAACTTTCATCTTGAGAGGAGAGACATGGCAATGGAGAGAATTGTGGTTGCGGAGAAAGGCACAATGTTGTATGATAAAAATGCACTTAGTAACTGTATTAAGAACGAAAGTAACAAATGTAATAATGTTTATAAAAATAAATGTATAAAAATCACAAATGTTAACCTGTGCAAGTCGCACCCCATGTTAAACTTCCCTCAGGATTACCAACAAGAAAGTGAGCCCAGAACGATGTCGGCATCTCTTCCAGCAGCCAGCCTACAAGACATCCAGGTGGACACGACCAAATTGGTAAAGGCAATAATCAAACCCCCTAACGGAGGGTCAGGTGAGGTCGTGTCCACAGGTACGTACAAAGTTTTATATCACGCACAAACAAATGTACCCCATATTGTAAGACCAAAACAAGGTGATGTAATTGAGTTTAGTCCTGTCAGGGTGAATCACAGTCCCCAATGGGAAGACTGACGATCAGGGAATCATTCCCGTCAAGGACAGTGCAATGCGCCATCCCTGGTCCCGGACAGAATTGAGATCAATCATGTCTGATTACCCAGATCCTAGGAAAGATCTAAGTGTATGATCAAAGATTCACAGAAGGTATATGAACCCCCTAGACAACGACATAATCATGGTATCCAAGGAATCAGGTAGGTACAGGGAAAGCGGTTGATGGTGATGAGCATCCAAGCGTTTGAGGAGGCATCAAATCAACCAAAACCCCAGGCCATTGGCACATGGAGGAACTCAAGGATTTGTGATCTTTGCAAAAGAGAAGGGCATTATGCCAGCAACTGTAATAGCCCACATAAAGTCAGACCCCCTAGACCAAGAAATGAGAAAAGTTAGGACACACCAAATTATAATCAGGGATCATATAGGAAGAATTTTGGGCCACACCCATGATATGTGGTCAGGAAAGGTGATCATTAGAACTGATGGTAAGCCTGAGGTAACGGTTAATAAATTGGGAGGTCATTCCCTGAAGACACAGGAATGACCAGGTGAAACGTTGTAAATGTATCTGTGAAATGTTTCTTTTTCTCTCTCCCCATCTCTGACGAATATTGGTAGGATTCAAACATTGCATATATACTTGGTCTTTGCAGAAGTCTACCAAACCCCAGCATGACCTATCCGCATCAATGTATCCTGGCCAGATACAGAAAGTGGAGTATGGTGCTGGGGGGAGGGACGGCGCAAAGAAACCATTGGACATGTAGATATGACAGCCTGACGATCTGACAATGTTTTAAAATGTTTGAAAAATGTTTTTTTTCTCTTTTCCTATTGATGGCTATTGTTGATTTAAGTAATATACACATGCATATAAATTGTTCTCTCTCTTTTGTTTTTTGTTTTGCTGTTGTTGTTTTCTCTCTCTTCTCACTCATGCTTTCATGTTTTAAAGATGGTATGTCACCCATCAGTTAGACAAATGGTAATGCAAGATTTTTGCTCCTTACAGAAAGATCGCTGGTTTGGAGGGAATATTGCATCACCAGAATGTTCATTTGGAAGACTGAGAGACAGCACCTTTGAGAAGACAGCAGAACAAGAAGAACAACAAGACGAGAGAACTAATTATCGTAACAAGTTTCTCTCCCCCTCAAACTGATTTTCTGTACCCCATTACAAATTTCTTCTTTTCTCCTCCTGTAAGATGGACTTGCCCCGAGAGACTGTGATATGGATTTTCCTGTTGACCATGACGTTGACCCGAGCAGTCTGTTTCGGTGAGAGTACCAGTGAGGTCGAGAAAGGATCCAGAAAGGTTCCAATGACTAAGACGGAGGTGTAAATTTCCAATAGCAACACAAGCACCGAGCAAAGGCGAGTACCGGAAACGATCTAACAGCCATGTTATTTGTAAACATTGTTAGCTGAAAAGAAAACTGTATCTGTAGGCTCTGTAACAATGTAATTGAGGATGGGTGCATTAAGAAATGCCAATCCAGTTTTAATATCCATATGGACCGGCATCCATTGAGTGACTATCACTCCTTAGTGGGTAGCGTGTTAAATAAAACAGATTGTTGGGTATGCTCTCAAGTACCTCAAGGTCATAGCAAATCAGGGCTAGTACCATTTCCTTTAACGGTAGGGGAGGTACTTGAGCTAAAGGGTGGGAGACCGGTGGACAGGAGGTTTAATATCTCTAGTCCTCCTAGTTTGAAGCTCCACCAATATCATGTGGATAGACCCCTAGTATGTTTTAACATTACCAATCCCCGAAAGCCGGGAAATTGGGAAGTGTCATGGAGTAACCAAACCATGACCTTTTCTTATAGAGCAGATAGAATGCCGACAGATACAGAGCTTGTACGCCACATAGCCAGTAGAGGAAAATCTTTCCGGTATAGGTATACCTTAGGAAATAGGATTACGAGAGTTGGAGAAGTATCACCAGGATACTGTGCACATATCGTACAACCTGATACATGTACTAAGCAGATGGAAGAATTAGGGTTAGGAGATTTCACATGGAAGGTGTGTAATATGGTTATGTCCTACTCCGTCCCATATGTTCTCCCCGATGATGCATATTTCATATGCGGGAGAAAGGCGTATGAGCGGCTTGCCCCAAACTCTGAAGGATTGTGTTATATTGGAAAAGTACTACCTGAGGTAATGAGTCTAAGGAGTGAGGAAACTGTAATTCCAATGGACTTGATTTATGACCCAACGGTAGAAACAATGATGTGATGAAAATGCGATTTCTACGGATCGTTTCCTTCACCTGTTTTTCCGGTTTCTCCTAGGTAAAAAGACCCACTTTTGACGAGGAGTTTGATGATCCTGTATACAGACAACGGATGGATTAAAGAAGAAGTTTTGACAACCTTATACCCAGAGATTTGATGAACTTTGCCATAGATCCCCAGTTTCCCTAGAAATTTTAAAATTACGCTAGCCCAACATTTTTGTAAATCTATGGACATTGACAAAGCTTTTTGCTCGCACCTAATGGGCAAAAGCACAAAGAAGACTGCATTCAACAGACACCGAACAAGACCTCAATCGACGAATGTTCATTAACCTGACATAGAATACCACTGCATTTACCGTAATTATGTCTTATCTTCATCTCTACAACCCTCAGGTAATTATACACATAGTCGATAGGGAATACAGGCACAGATATCAGCAAGCACATATTCCCCCATTCATGTATCATCAACTAAAATGTGCTTCCCCATTTTGTTACAACCACAGCCGAAAAGAGCTCGGTAAAGTTTGACAGCCCATCCACAGACCCGTACCACGGGATAAGAAGGAATTCAAATGTATACTTCGCAATACCTCGAAGCTTGATTTAAAACACGTACGGCACGATGATACATGACCCCCCAAACACGGATTCATACACACATGCTTCTGCTATCTCACTAGGTCATACCCTCTTCACACCTTCTCCTCTCTCCTCCCTTACCCAACCATGGAAATGTATTAACCCCTGACATATATTTTTCTCTTTTTGAAATGTTTTAGGAAGTGGCAGTTATTGGTGACTGCCAAAGGGTGGACTGTCAAAGTCAAAAATATTACATAGAGAGAACATACAAACCACACACACATTTAAGTCGCTATACTTGCAAATATGCGCAGCGAGCACAGCAATATATGGAAACACACGCATTTGCTCGGACATGGCACGGAGATGGATTCGGCGCTTGTTTCATACAGTACATGGTTATAATAATGTCAAGCACCAGACATCATGGAGATTTAGAATTGGCTGATGAATTGATGTCATGAATATGTATTATCTGAACAGAACCAGATGCGCCCATCATGTTTGGTATTGAAGCAAGCAGAATGATGTGTGGGTTAGTTTGATGCTGGTTGTGAAGTTGTGGGACATTGCAGCGGATAGATATGATTATATGTATAAAAGCTGAGATCACTTTGTTGAGAACAATGGATGATCAAGCCAACCTTTTACTAAGATTTTCAGGGCTGAACTTGATTAACATATACAAAGGAGAGAGAGAGACCCCTCCCCTAGGAACAGACACACAGGAGGATAGTTCCTGTCTGGGGGGGTTGGGGGTCAGTTTTTTGCTGGTGGCCTCAGAGAACAGATGTAATGAAGCGACACTCAGAACAAAGCTCCCAGAAGCATGGCTGGATCATCACCAGGCACCAAAGGCTAAGTATTGAATTCACATGGCTAGATAAGGAAATATAGACAGATTGCTTTCTGGTTTAAATAGGATATTGTAACTTGGTTGTGTGATTGTTGGGTGTTTGTGTGATAGATCTGGGAATCTGTGATGGTAGCTGGGACATTAGACAACCTGTAGCATAGCATTTGTGGTATTTGTTTGCCTATGGTGATTTAAAATAGATTGTACTGGTTAGTTATAATATATATCTTGTTAATCATAAATACCACCATGCAGTTGCGTTTGGGCATGTGCTTGTGGCAGTGGCGGGCTGAGATGTGTGGTTACATTGTGATCTGGTCTTGTGATGAATATGCTCTGGTTATTGAGATACTGAAGTTGTTTGGAATGTGAAAGTGAATAAGATGGTTCTAGGAAGTTGGATTGAAATTGTGAAAGGTGATTTAGATGGTTTGGAATTGTAAAATCAGAACATATGCATTGTTCTGAGGCTTGGACATTTTGGAATAAAATGGAGTCTTGTGTCTTCTGCTATGTGATTGTGGTGTAGTAGAGAGTGCCATGTGTTTGGACCTGCAAATCTAAAATGGCTGCTGCCGGGTGTTTTCCCCTCCCCCTTTCAACCATGTGTTGCAGTCTTCATGGGAGTTTTCTCAAAATGGAGTCTAGCTTCTGTCCCATGCGGTATTGTAGGGTTGTGTATATAGGGACAGCCAGTATGGGTAAGGTCAAGTATTTTCTCCACAAAGATTCTCAGCATTGAATAACTGCGCAGCGATTGTTCCTCACATGTGTAGTTTTATCTGCAACCATATTGTCTCTTATTTAATGTTATAAGTCATTCTCTCTCTCCTTCCCCTTTTAAAAGTAATTGTGTCTTTATTGTATTTTATGTGTAGTAACTTGGTTAGATATTCTATGTTATTTTGGTAGTGTATAGCTTGTATTGTATTATTCTTTTTGAACGTTCATTCTCTCACTAACGGCGTTAGAACCTTAGACCGATATTTGATTGGTTATTATAAATGCATAAAGGTTTCTCAGAGTGTCATAGTCGCACATACAGCTTTTAAGCTAACAAGGTTACACTGCATTACATCTACACATTGTCACTGCACAAATGTTTACAGTATAAGTACATTCCTTAAGGTATAGTTAAGGGAGTACCCTTGCGGTACTTTTTGCGCCAATTGCGTACTGTGTTCTTTAACCTTTAACGTGTTTTTAATAGGACAAATATTATAGACATTGTCAATACGCAGTGCAACTGCCGGAAGTAACCATCAGGAAGCATAAGCATTGCGACTGGAAGCAGTAACCATCAGGAAGCATACGCAGTGCGATTGCCGGCAGTACCATCAGAAAGCATATGCAGTGCGACTACCAGCAGTAACCATCAAGACATATGCGTGGTGCGACTGCTGGAAGTAACCATAAGGAAGCATACGCAGTGTGACTGCCAGAATTAACCATTAGGAAGCATGCACAGTGCAACTGCCCGCAGTAACCATCAGAAAGCATATGCAGTGCGACTGCCGGAAGTAAACATCAGGAAGCATAAGCAGTGCGACTGCCGGCAGTAACCATCAGGAAGCATAAGCAGTGCGACTGCCGGAAGTAACCATCAGGAAGCATAAGCAGTGCAACTGCCGGCAGTAACCATCCGGAAGCATATGCAGCGCGACTGGAAGCAGTAACCATCAGGAAGCATACGCAGTGCGACTGTCGGAAGTAACCATCAAGAAGCATACGCAGTGCGACTGCCAGAAGTAACCATCAGGAAGCATAAGCAGTGCGACTGCAGGCAGTAACTATCAGGAAGCACAAGTAGTGCGACTGCCAGCAGTAACGATCAGGAAGCATACGCAGTGCGACTGCCGACAGTAACCATCAGGAAGCATACGCAGCGCAACTGGACGCAGTAACCATCAGGAAGCATACGCAGTGCGACTGGAAGCAGTAACCATCATTAAGCATGCACAATGCGACTGCCGGAAGTAACCATCAGGAAGTATATGCAGTGCGACTGATGGCAGTAACTATCAGAAAGCATGCGCAGTGCATTTTTGTCAAAAAAAATAATGTACTTCTCCAATTGTTATTATCTGTAACCCTCCAAAAAATCTCAATCCCAAAGCAGTAAAAGCCATTGCTGCACTGCAGTGCCTTCAAGCTCTCATCCCCAAATAAAGATTACGCTGACTTTAAAAGGCGCTGTTCAATATGTTTGCACTCTAAGGTTTTAAATTATTAACATAAAGAAATAGAACATTTTTCTTTTTTGAACACACATCTCATATTACATATCAGAAGAGAGATATCAGAAGAGAGATAGAAAAGCTGTCATATGTAATAGTCCTGTGTTAAGATAGAATTTCTGAATGTTATTCTAGAAGAATGAATTAAGATATGGCTCGATAATATTTCTAAATCCATCACAGATATACCAGATTTTCCAAAGAGTGAATTTCTGAATACAGTCTTGTACAACCAAGCAACATTGTTTATTGTTTGGCAGTATTATTTACGTATCCACAGCAAACTATGATGTCAGGAGAAATACAAGTCTTTGTTGCAATAAATTAGAAATGTGGCTGGGTGGGTCAGTTTACTTAGTGCATTAAAGAAACAAATCAAAGCTCTCATAAAAAATGAAGGAACACACTAAGTGTACCAGTAACATAAAGTCAGGACAGATTACAAAACAAATCAACTGGACTCCCAGTAAGGAAGATGTAGATGAACCAGAACGGAACACAAGTATTTAACTACCTTTACCTTTGGAGATTGCATTATTTTATGAATAAACCTATTTTTGAAAAGGGGTTGCGCAGTACACATAGAACAGTAAACCTTTTGCCACTATCGCCAAATTCAGCCGTACCTGAGCCAGGTCAGCATCACCTGGGAACAGAGCATCAGCTGCACCAGCCAGGTTTAAATTGTGCTATCATGCAAATTCTGTATGCACAAGCTTCACCTTTAATATACATAGGGCAAACATTGAGGAAAACTACATTAATATAGTGAGAGCATACAAACTCCACACAAGTAGCACCTGTAGCAGAACGAGAACCATGGTCCTGGCACTAAGTTTACAAACCTATGTAAAGCATATGCAAAAAGGAAATAAGAGCGGCTAAAGTAGAAACTGAAAAACTAGTAGCAAAGGAAAGCAAAGCGAATCCCAAAAAATTATTTAAATACATTAATAGCAAGAGATTAAAGAAGGAGAGTATAGGCCCTTTAAAAGACAAGTTGGGAGTCTTAAGCAAAAATGATAATGACATAGCGGACACACTAAATGAGTTTTTTTCAACAGTATTCAATAGAGAGGACCCAATTCAGGGACTGACACACAATCTCAATAATGAGAATATCCCACTGATAGGTACTTATTTAAGCGAGGAAGTAGTCTGTGACCGATTAAAACATTTAAAGATTAATAAATCACCAGGGCCCGATGGTATTCACCCAAGGGTTCTAATGGAGCTTCACTCTGAACTGGCAAAACCGCTATCTTTGATCTTTAAGGATTCAGTTATATCAGGTATGGTTCCCAAAGACTGGCGTATAGCAGAAGTAGTGCCTATATTCAAAAAGGGAAGTAAAGCTGAACCAGATAATTATAGACCAGTTAGTCTTACATCTATAGTGTGGAAAGTATTGGAAGGTATTCTAAGAGATAGTATTCAGAAGTTCCTTGAAGTCAATAAGGTCATTAAAAGGAATCAACATGGGTTTATGAAGGACAGATCCTGTCAAACCAACTTACTTGGCTTTTATGAAACAGTAAGCGCAAACCTAGATCAGGGTAAAGACGTGGATGTAATCTTTTTAGACTTTGCCAAATCGTTCGATACTGTACCACACATGAGACTTATCTACAAGCTACAAGAATCAGGGCTAGGAAGCACAATATGCACTTGTGTCAAAAACTGGTTAGATAATAGGGAGCAGCGCATTGTGGTTAATGGATCTTTTTCAACTTGGACTGAAGTGCTAAGTGGTGTGCCGCAAGGCTCAGTATTAGGACCGCTATTGTTCAATATTTTCATTAACGACCTAACAGAAGGTCTAGAGAGCATGGTGTCAATTTTTGCAGATGATACCAAATTGTGTAAGGCTATAAATACAGAGGAGGATGCCGAGTCTCTTCAAAACGACTTAGTTAAATTAGAAGCATGGGCAGCCAAATGGAGAATGCGCTTCAACACAGACAAGTGTAAGGTAATGCACTGTGGTAACAAGAACAAAAATTACACCTACCTACTAAATGGGGTAAAATTAGGGGATTCTGTACTGGAAAAGGACTTAGGTGTCCTCATAGATAGCAAGCTAAGCAGTAGTACCCAAAGTAGGACTGCAGCAAAGAAGGCTAATAAGATATTAGCATGCATAAAACGGGGTATTGATGCTAGGGACGAGAGTATTATACTCCCGTTATATAAATCACTAGTGAGGCCACACCTTGAATACTGTGTACAATTCTGGGCACCGTACTACAAAAAGGATATCATGGAGCTAGAAAAGGTACAGAGGAGGGTGACCAAACTAATTAAGGGCATGGAGACGATGGAATACAAGGAAAGGCTTGAAAGACTAGGCATGTTTACATTGGAAAAGCGGAGACTAAGAAGGGATATGATCAACATCTACAAATATATAAGGGGACAATACACAGAGCTTGCGCGGGACCTGTTTTTGGTTAGATCAACACAGAGGACTCGTGGACACTTGCTCAGGTTAGAGGAGAGGAGATTCCGCACAATACGTCGTAAAGGCTTTTTCACGGTAAGGACAATACGTGTTTGGAATTCCCTGCCCGAGGGAGTTGTAATGGCGGAATCTGTCAACACCTTTAAGAATGGGTTAGATAAATTCCTAATGGATAAGGATATCCAGGGGTATGGTGCATAGTCATGCATTATAGTTACTATAAATAGGGATAAATTGCAACGGCTGACAGCAGCATCAGTCAGAAATTTTAGTCAAATCATCATGCATAGGAGACCACAAATAGGTTGAACTCGATGGACAATTGTCTTTTTTCAACCTCAGATACTATGTTACTATGTTACTATACTATGTAGGATGGAACCCACCAGGAATAAATGGGGGAGAGGTAGTTATCCTGGCAAAACTACAGCAGGTCACCAGACCTGACAATCAACGGTACATTTCTCAGAGGAGTCACTGCGGCCAGTGCGCAGACCACCCGATTGCAGGCGCTGCATACAGATGCGCAGCTGTGTTTGGATCTGTATGACCCCCTCACTGTACTTGCTTTTTGCTAATCAATTAGAGAACATGTGTTAAGTTAGTATGAGTCTCAATGGGCGTTTACACTGATTTTAGTTTGCAGATCCTGAGTACAGTATGTGAAAAGTAGGGAAAAATATTTTAAATAAAAATGATGCACTTGGAGGCATTTAATTAGCATACTTTGGCCAAGAAAGACATGTCATTTTTAGGTGATTATTAAGTGATTATAGGTTTAAGTTTGTAGGAAAGTATTTTGGGGTGCTTTTGACACCTTTTAAGAACCTCCAATAACACTAAAAATGGGAGGATGAAATGGTGTCTGAGTTTGCCCAAGGTGCGGGATGCCGACCAAACTTGGACTTTTTTTTAAAGTGGCAGTCATTTACATAATCATGACTTATAAATGACTACCGTTTTAAAAAAGCTTCCCAGTTTGGCCGGCATCCTGCACCTCCGGCAAACATGGATGTCATTAAATCCCGCCAATGGTCACTAACAGCCTTCTATACTGTTATCCAGTGTTATTTGCCACTTTTCTGGGGACTGGGGTTCAGGTGATTTCCCAACTTTCTTATGCAGCTCCCCTAAATTGTGCACTGTCAAAATACAGCATGGCTGCCACATTAGGCATTTTCTATTTGAATTGCAATGATCGTGGGAGTGAACATGCTGAAATCATGCTTGTTAAGTCGACCAGTGATAAAAACCTAACTTAATGCAGTTGATTGAATTTCCTCCTATGTGTTGGTCTGTTTAACTGTCGGAGTCAGGTAATGGTGAAGAGCAACAGCGATATCTTGCTATACTTTTAATTGTGCAAAATGAGGCGGAGAGACATAATCAGAGTCTTTTGGGCTTATATAATAGTCTGCGAGCTGCACGCTCTGCAGAAGTTCTGCTGAGTCTGCCCGTATTTTTAAAGCGGCAATCATTTAAAAGGTTGGCTTTGCCTTTTCAATAATTGCTGCTTTAAAGAGACTCTACAGAATTTCCACACAATGTGCAACTTGCAAGGTATTACTTAAGCCCCAATTACTCAATTAAAGCTAGAAAAGTGTTATTGTTGTTGTTGTTGTTTTTTTTTTTTGGGGGGGGGGGGAGGGGGGACACTCACTTTGCTAGGGGCATCCAGACTTCTAATTACAGCACATCACCATATAAGTAAAAAATATGTTCACAAGTGCCACTCTATACACATCTGGCTAAAGCATACTTGCCTGTTCCCCCAATTTCCCTGAGAGAATAGACTAGCTTCCCATTCCAACCCTCTTCCTCAGTAATGTGGGTGGTTTGGGGATTCGATTATGCTATTCTCTTTGAGTTGCATTATTTTATCACCACCTCCTGCTTCACAGTGCCACAAATAGTTCAACACGCCAACCGCCCTGCCACCAACCATCTGGAGGGGACTTTAATGTTTCTTCTTCCCCTTTTGCTTTCTGTACTATATGCCTCCCGGTTTAAAATCAATAAAATACAGTAAGCAAAAAAATAATAATAATGTGTATATTTTATTGTGCCCTGTGCTAGATTACTATTTTAGATCAACACTGCACAGTGTCTTCTTGGAGTTATTTAATCTAAGTCGCACATACTGTACATAAGTGCCCACATGCATACAAAATATAAGTGACCTTCTTGGACTATTGTAAATATTCATAGGTGTATAAACTAGCCCTAGCAGAGGTCTTTCATGGTATGTGATGTTACTAAATTATGAGTATTAATTAATACTAAGTTCAGCCCTGAGATCATCCATCAGTAAGAGGACGCAGCTTAGTAAAAGTCTTTATTCTTGGACTTTAGACAAAATAATTTGGATTTGGGAAGCTGCGCCACTCACTGCTAAATTAACTTCATGAATAACACATGATTAGCAGAGCGGATGTAGGGAAAGCAAAGCCCCCTTCCCTGTTTCTAGCAGAACAGTTTAGATAAATCAGTAAAACTAATGCTGGAATTACCAACCATATGCTCAACGTAATCTACAAAGTGAAACCAGCCATTTTAAGGATAAATAATAATAAATAAATGTGGTCCATTGTTGCCTTTATCTTACTGGTTAATATCAGCTACCAATTCATCACAATTCTCTAACAGCTATACTATTAGTAAACCAAAGTGTGGGCCAGTTCTTTTTATTTCTCCGGGGAATCTGGTTTTAATACAGCAGCATAAATTTTAAGTCAACACCCAAGATCACCATGGAGAAGGCAGGGAGAAAACAACACAACTTTCTGCAGTCTGTGCTTTCCAAAGTGAATGCTGCCTTTGCTAGAACCCAGGTGGAAATACTGGATGATGTCCAGTAAATTAATCTGAAGCACAAAGACCAGGAAATCAGTTTATGCAGCATGGCAAGCAGTCAGCACCTTGTCATAGAAGCATTCAACCTGTCCATCCAGTGACTCACTGCTCTCTGCCAGTCAACGGGCATGGCATGCTGACATCTGTAGTCCAGGAACAGAGCAGCGCCACAGGTAGCCAAGGATTTGGGGAATTGTGCAGCTATATCTCGAGTCATTATACATGTTCACCTTAATATATATATATATATATATACATACAGTGACCTGATGGGTTAATTGGTTAATTATCTACTGTATGTACTCAAGACCTGTGAGTGCCGCTTCTTCCCCCATATATATATATATATATATATATAGAGAGAGAGAGAGAGAGAGAGAGAGAGAGAGAGAGAGAAATGATAGTTTGAATATGGGGGGTCATTCCGAGTTGTTCGCTCGCTAGCTGCTTTTAGCAGCTTTGCACACGCTAAGCCGCCGCCTACTGGGAGTGAATCTTAGCTTATCAAAATTGCGAACGAAAGATTAGCAGAATTGCGAATAGACACTTCTTAGCAGTTTCTGAGTAGCTCCACACTTACTCGGCATCTGCGATCAGTTCAGCCAGTTTCGTTCCTGGTTTGACGTCACAAACACACCCAGCGTTCACCCAGACACTCCTCCGTTTCTCCAGCCACTCCCGCGTTTTTCCCAGAAACGGTAGCGTTTTTTCGCACACACCCATAAAACGGCCAGTTTCCGCCCAGAAACACCCACTTCCTGTCAATCACATTACGATCACCAGAACGAAGAAAAAACCTTGTAATGCCGTGAGTAAAATACCTAACTACATAGCAAATTTACTTGGCGCAGTCGCACTGTGAACATTGCGCATGCACATTAGCGACTAATCGCTCCGTTGCGAGAAAAAAATAACGAGCAAACAACTCGGAATGACCCCCATGATCCCTTATTTATGTGGCAGACTTGTGATTATCTATCCCAAATTTGGTGGGTATCTTTATAGATGTCCAATCATCGGTTTATTGGTTTCTTACTCAATGGACTAATAGAAAAGAACCACACTGCTTCTTATTAGCTGTGAGCCATACTGTACAGCACAGGTGTGTATGAGGACACTCAGTACTAATAGACAATGAGGCTATTAGTCGTATGTAGTCACACAGTACTTGGAAAAGTACTACTTTATGCAGACTGAGCAGTGCACTAATTGGTCACTTGGGCCTTTGTCCTCTTCTCAATTCATGAGTATTCAGGTCAGACAGAAGCCCCTTATTGAATGTAGACAGTGTATTGTTAATAACTCACAGCCATTCCTAGCTAATGTGTTTGCTTTCTTGTGGTAATAATAAATTGGTGAGTTCACTGCTATTTTTCAAGCTCAGCCATATTTTGTGCCGTGTACAGTACAATGGCAATGGCACCACTGAAATAATATATGTTAGCTGAGAGTTTAGAGACACATGATTCATCTTTTGTTAAATGTATCTGCTGGTGACATAAACATATCGAGCAGGTTAACAAATGGCATTCTTCATCACTTAGTAAGAGTGTACTAAAATAAAAATTAGCTCCCAATAGTGTTATTGTGCGGCATTTCATATTGTCCACCACAAAATTAATGGTATCTTTTGTTGTCAGCGGCTCCTATTTTACAAGGACATCATTCAAACATTAGCAAATCTGTCTTTACTAAGAATGTTTTATGTGGATGTCCAGGGCCTGCTCCAGGCATGTTCCAATAGAGTGGCCGCGCAGGGCGCCACCCTTAAAGGGCGCTGCATGCTAGCACTGCCATATTGGAGCCTGTCTGGAGCCAAGAGCAGGACAGGCCCTGCAGCACTGCACTGGCTGTGTCTGTGTGTGCCGACGAGGGGGAGTGCTGTGGGCAGGACAAACTCGTCTGTGCAGCGCTAGCGTTTGATGTAAGACGCAGACGCCGCACAGCGTGCACAGAGTAGCTTTGCCTTTGTCCGCCCACAGCACTCCCCCTCATCGGCACATACAGCCACTGATAGGAGCAGCCCGCGGGACGGACGCTGCTGCAGACTCAGTGCAGCTGTCCCGCGGGCGAACACACGCGGGGGCATTGTGTATCTGGCACTCTGGGGGTAAGTGTATCTGGCACTCTGGGGGCAATTGTATATGGCATTCTAGGGGCACGTGTATCTGGCACTCTGGGGGCATGTGTATCTGGCACTGTGGTGAGCACGTTTATCTGGCACTGTGGTGGCATATAAAGTGTATCTGGCACTGCTGGGGGCATATAATGTTCATCTGGCACTGCTGGGGGCATATAATGTGCATCTGGCACTGCAATACTGTGGGCATATAGGCCCTCATTCCGAGTTGTTCGCTCGCAAGGCGATTTTAGCAGTATTGCACACGCTAAGCCGCCGCCTACTGGGAGTGAATCTTAGCTTCTTAAAATTGCGAACGAAAGATTCGCAATATTGCGATTACACATCTCGTAGCAGTTTCAGAGTAGCTTCAGACTTACTCGGCATCTGCGATCAGTTCAGTGCTTATCGTTCCTGGTTTGACGTCACAAACACACCCAGCGTTCGCCCAGACACTCCTCCGTTTCTCCAGCCACTCCCGCGTTTTTTCCGGAAACGGTAGCGTTTTTTCTTACACGCCCATAAAACGGCCTGTTTCCGCCCAGTAACACCCATTTCCTGTCAATCACACTACGATCGCCTGAGCGAAGAAAAAGCCGTGAGTAAAAATCCACACTTCATAGCAAATTTACTTGGCGCAGTCGCAGTGCGGACATTGCGCATGCGCACTAAGCGGAAAAACGCTGCGATGCGAAGAAATTTTCAGAGCGAACGACTCGGAATGACCTCCATAATGTGTATCTGGCACTGTGGGGGCATATAATGTATATCTGGCACTGATGAGGGCATATAATGTGTATCTGGAGCTGCTGGGGGCATATAATGTGTATCTGGCACTGCTGGCTGGATATAATGTGTATCTGGCACTACTGAGGGTGTATGTGTATTTGGCACTACTGGGGGCGTGTGTATCTGGCATTGCACACTATACTGGAGACATTATGTTTAAAGTACACTACTGTGGGCGTTATGTGTAAGGCTGCTAATTGCGTGTAGAGGTGTGAAAATATATTTATAGTCTGATAATATAGAGTTGCGAGGCCACGCCCAGTTTTCCAGGAGAGCGCATGGGAGGGGGGGGGGGGGGCACGTTCAAATTTTCTCACACTTCGTACTAGTAGGCCTGGAGCCGGCCCTGTGGATGTCTATTTTCATTGTTTATAGTAGTTATGTACTTCATTTAAACGAATACTCTTCCTAATGTACCTAAGCCATACTGGCAGCCTGGTGCTGTCTGTAGGACCCAGTGTCCCTGCTGGGAATGAAAGGTAGAGTCTACTCAATGTTGAGAATGCTGGCTACGGGTGTGGTATGTTAGACTAGACTTAGGTCGACAGTGTCTAGGTTGACCACTATTGGTCGACAGTAAGTACTGTAGGTCAACATGGTTTCTAGGCTGACAGGAACTCTAGGTCGACTTGACAAAAGGTCGACATGAGTTTTTCACTTTTTTGTGGTGTCGTTTTCTGCGTACAATAACGGGGAACCCCAATTAGTGCACCGTGTCCCCTCACATGGCTCGCTTCACTCGCCATTCTTTGGGCTCAGGTTACCATTCCCAGTTGTAGTCCACATGGATCGTAAAGTATGAAAAAGTTCAAAAAATGAAAAAACGTGTGAAAAACTCATGTCGACCTTTTGTCATGTCGACCTAGAACATGTCAACCTATAGGCCCTACACACGGGGCGATATGAGTGAAAGATATGAATGATCTCGTTCATTAATGAATGAGATACAGTTCATATCTTTCAGTGTGGAGGCACCAGCGATGAACGATGCGCAGCCCCGCGCTCGTTCATCGTTGGTGCCCCGTCGCTTGTGCATGCAGGCCAATATGGACGATCTCGTCCATATTTGCCTGCACTGCTATGGAGCCGGGTGACGGGGGAGTGAAGAAACTTTGCTCCCCCATCACCGCCCCCCCACCCCCACCGCCGGGTCGCCCATCGCCCGTATCCGCCATTGGGCATCTCGGTGGTGGATCGCGCAGTGTGTAGGGCCCACTAGATTCCCTGTCGACCGAGAAACCATGTCGACCTACTTACTGTCCCCCAATAGTGGTCGACCTAGACATTTTCGATCTACTTCTTGTCGATCTAAAGACCGAAACCAGCTGGCTACACCCTCCCACATTCTAACAAACAGGAAAGTCAAAAACATTATGGGATACATTTACTAAAGGATGGGTTTAAATGGTGTTCTCAACCTGCCATCCATAGCCTGTAGTTTTCACCTCCAACCCACTGGATTTATTAAGTGGAGGTATGGATGGGGCTTTTAAACCTTCTGGTAATTGGCAATGGGTTTAAAGTGGCCACCATGCATTAAAGTCACCACATGTGGCAGATCAGAAGGTGAGGACTACCAAAGCACTTTTAATGAAGGCAATCATGAAGTATAGATGAAGGAGAGAAAAAACATTCATAAATATAATACCCTAATAAAGACAGTATTATTTTTAAAATATATTTGGTGCAAAAAAAATAATACTTAATTTGAGTAAGAGAACAATATAATGTATAAATTATATTAAAGGGGCAATTTTAACCAATTGTTAATTGGTGTTTAGGAAAATACTAGTTTCCAGTCCATAAAAATGATGGAATAACATGGTAGTAATGTCAGCGCCAGTGGCTGTGCTTTCCCAAATGGAGCACACTCTAGTGGCTGCCGGCATGCAAAACACTTGAATTCCCCCCATAGAGATGAGGAGCAGCGTTAGCTTTTTATTATATAGGATTTTATGATACGGGAACCTTTTATAGAGCAATTAAATAATAAACAATTAATTAATTAATTAATTAATAAATATTGCCCTTTTAAAATAATTAATGCGTAATATTGCTCTTTTTACTGACTAGCCACATAACTCAAACAGCGGATCATTTGAGCTACCTCACCAGTGACAACTGCTATTGTATGTACTGTAGGTTATTCTGGTGCTTCTTGACAGTGTTCAAAACCACCGCTTGATAAATCCAGCAGTTCCTATTCTGTAATAATGAAAAATTGGCAAAGCTATGTGTCTGATGGCGGTTTCTAAAGTTTCTTGTTTCTGTTGATTTTGCCTTTAGTAAATCTGGTGGTTTTAAAACCACAAGGGAAAAAAAAAAGACATAAAACTTGTGGTTTTAACAAACCACCCTTTAGTAAACTACCCCTTTGTCTCTTATTACTGACTGGGACACATCAGTACGATTCCTCTACTAGTTTATCAAACTCACCCACGCAAACACTGGAACTGGATGATGCTGGCATCCTGGTGCTCAGGATGCTAGCAGACAGAAGACCGGCGCTGGAATCCCGACACCTGTCAGCAGGGCCGTAACTACGTGTGTGTCAGGTGTGCCTGGCACACAGCGCAGTCGCCCTGACGGCGCAACTGCCCGTATCCTTGGCCTAAAGTCAGCAGCATTGTAATGAGTAAAACTGACTAATTACAAGCCACCTGTGTGTGTGTGCTGCCGCCGGACTCCGTAGAATAGAAGAGCAGCTCCTGGCCCGGGAGCAGGGGAGGAGGAGAAGGAAGGGGGACTCGGGAGCCGCAGCAGCGCAATGTAATTGGTGGCAGCGCCGCTGCAGCTGTCCTTCTCCTTCACATTGGCTGGCCGCAATCGCTCCCTCCCTGCTCCGACCAGGATATGTGTATCTGGCACTGGGGGCATATGTGTACCTGGCATTGGGGGTATATATGTACATGGCACTGGGGGCATATGTGTACCTGGTACTGGGGATATATGTGTATCTGGCACTGGGGGCATATGTGTACCTGGCACTGGGGGTATATATGTACCTGGCACTGTGGGGCATATGTGTATCTGGCATTGGGGGCATATGTGTACCTGGCACTGAAGGTATATGTGTACCTGGCACTGGGAGTAGATGTGTACCTAGCACTGTGGGGCATGTGTATCTGACACTGGGGGCATATGTGTACCTGGCACTGGGGGCATATGTGTACCTGGCACTGGGGGCATATGGGCATATGTGTATCTGGCACTGGGGGCATATGTGTACCTGGCACTGGGGATATATGTGTATCTGGCACTGGGGATATATGTGTATCTGGCACTGGGGATATATGTGTACCTGGCGCTGGGGGCATATGTGTACCTGGCACTGGGGGTATATGTATCTGGCACTGCACACAATGCATATGCCGTAATGTGTAAAAGGAGACTCTACCTGTCATAATGTGTAAAAGGGGACTCTGCCTGCCGTAATGTGTAAAAGTGGACTCTACCTACCGTAATGTGTAAAATGGGCTCTACCTGGTATAGTGGCGCTACTGTGTGGTGTAATTTGAATAATGGAGATTACTGTGCATTGTAATGAGTAAAACTGACTAATTACAAGCCACCTGTGTGTGTGTGTGCTGCCGCCGGACTCCGTAGAATAGAAGAGCAGCTCCTGGCCCGGGAGCAGGGGAGGAGGAGAAGGAAGGGGGACTCGGGAGCCGCAGCAGCGCAATGTAATTGGTGGAAGCGCCGCTGCAGCTGTCCTTCTCCTTCACATTGGCTGGCCGCAATCGCTCCCTCCCTGCTCCGGCCAGGATATGTGTATCTGGCACTGGGGGCATATGTGTACCTGGCACTGGGGGCATATGTGTACCTGGCGTTGGGGGTATATATGTACATGGCACTGGGGGCATATGTGTACCTGGTACTGGGGATATATGTGTATCTGGCACTGGGGGCATATGTGTACCTGGCACTGGGGGTATATATGTACCTGGCACTGTGGGGCATATGTGTATCTGGCATTGGGGGCATATGTGTACCTGGCACTGAAGGTATATGTGTACCTGGCACTGGGAGTAGATGTGTACCTAGCACTGTGGGGCATGTGTATCTGACACTGGGGGCATATGTGTACCTGGCACTGGGGGCATGTGTGTACCTGGCACTGGGGGCATATGGGCATATGTGTATCTGGCACTGGAGGCATATGTGTACCTGGCACTGGGGATATATGTGTATTTGGCACTGGGGATATATGTGTACCTGGTGCTGGGGGCATATGTGTACCTGGCACTGGGGGTATATGTATCTGGAACTGCACACAATGCATATGCCGTGATGTGTAAAAGGAGACTCTACCTGTCATAATGTGTAAAAGGGGACTCTACCTGCCGTAATGTGTAAAAGGGGACTCTACCTACCGTAATGTGTAAAATGGGCTCTACCTGGTATAGTGGCACTACTGTGTGGTGTAATTTGAATAATGGAGATTACTGTGCATTGGTATTATTTACTGTGAATTGGTATTATTTTGTGGCCACACCCCTTCTCCTTGAAGTCACGCCCCTATATTTTTGGCATGCGCCTACGGCACGCACTGGCCCTATTTTAAATAAGGGGAGGGGGGGGCGCAGATGCAGTTTCTTACACACACAGCACTAAAATGTCTAGTTACGGCACTGCCTGTCAGGATACAGACAGTGGAATCGTGACAGCTAACATCTCGAACGTACGTATCAGTGGTAGGTTAGCATTAGGCTGCATGTGTGTGTGTGTGTGTGTGTGGGGTGGGGGGGGGGGGGTAGGCTGTAGGGAGGGTAGGGTTAGGTTGCAGGAGGGGAAGTTAGGGTTAGGCTGTGGGGAGGAAGGTTTAGGGTTAGGCTGCAGGAGGGGAGGTTAGGATTAGGCTGCAGGAGGGGAGTTTAGGCTGCCGGGAGGTGAGGTTAGGGTTAGGCTGTAGGGAGGGAAGGTTAGGTTTAGGCTGTAGGGAGGGAAGGTTAGGTTTAGGCTGTAGGGAGGGAGGTTTAGGCTGCGGGGGGAGGGAGAGTTAGTGTTAGGCTGTGGGAGGGGAGGTTAGGATTAGGCTGCAGGAAGGAAGGTTAGGCTGCCGGGAGGGGTGGTTAGGGTAAGGCTGTGGAGAGGGAAGGTTAGGTTATGCTGTGGGGGAGGGAGGTTTAGGGTTAGGCTGATTTGGGGGGGAAGGTTAGGGTTAGGCTATGGGAGGGGAGGTTTGAGTTAGGTTGCGGGGAGGGAGGGTTATGGGGAAGGAGGGGAGTAGGATAGAATACTAACCCTAGAACTGTTGGGATGCCGGGGCCAGTCTTATGACTGCCGGCATTCTCCGAACCAGAATCTCGTACACAACCCACTGAAACATACTATGGGGTATATTCAATTAGGGTGGCATCCATTCCGACATGCATTTGTCAGAATGGATCCGACAACCCCTATTCAATCTCATCTCAATTCATCTTTAAAAAAAGTCGAATTGAGATGAGACCCGTGAGCGGAGGAGAGGGGGGAGACCAGCGGGGACAGCCGCGGGCAGACGGAAGAGAGCAGCGCTTGCAGAAGGATGTCTCACAGCTGCCAGACCTCACAGCAGTGTCCACCCGGCTCCAGCAAGCGTGACCTCACTTGCTGGGTCCGGGTGGACGCTGCCATGAGCGGCGTGGCTGTGACACATCCTCCTGCAGCGTTGTGCTGTAGCGCTGCTCTCCCCTGTCTGCCCGCGACTCTCCCCCGTCTCCCCGTGGCTCTCTCCCCTCTCCTCCTCCAAGGTCCCTCATCTCAGTCTGACATTTTTTTTAATGTCGGATTGAGATGGTCGGAAACGGGGCCAAATCCTGTGGAATTTGGCGCCGTTTCCCTCAAAAGTATGTGAATCGGCAGCTATACAGCCGATTCACGTACTATTCGACAAGTCAAATTCCCCGACTTGTCGAATAAAAATAGCGGGGACTGAATAGGTCAAATCATGATTCGACCTTAAAAAGTCGAAAACTGACGTCTTTTCGACAGACGGCAGCTTTCGACCTTAATTGAATATACCCCAATATCTTCCAACTGTCACCGAAATGGAGAAAAAAGCCCTTGTACTGTATGCCTGGGGATCCGGACTGAAAGTCGACAGTAACTAGGTCGACAATGTCTAGGTCGACCACTATTGGTCGACAGTAACTAGGTTGACAGGGTGTCTAGGTCGACAGGGTCTTTAGGTCGACATGTTCTAGGTCGACAGGTCAAAAGGTCGACATGAGTTTTTCAAATTTTTTTTCTTTTTTTGAACCTTTTCATACTTAACGATCCACGTGGACTACGATTGGAACGGTAATCTGTGCCGAGCGAAGCGGTAGCGGAGCGAAGGCACCATGCCCGAAGCATGGCGAGTGAAGCGAGCCATGCAAGGGGACGCGGTGCACTAATTGGGGTTCCCGGTCACTCTACGAAGAAAACGACACCAAAATAACATTAAAAATTCATGTCGACCTTTTGACCTGTCGACCTAGAACCTGTCGACCTAAATACCCTGTCGACCTAGACACCCTGTCGACCTAGTTACTGTCGACCAATAGTGGTCGACCTAGACATTGTCGACCTAGTTACTGTCGACTTTCAATACCACACCCGTATGCCTGACAGTCCTCACAAATATGGGCTATCTCATCTAAATTGGGACAATATGCTCAACTGTGTTTCAAAGTGTAATGTCAGTGACAGCTATCTCCTGGGATCATTTGCAACCAGCCAGAAGTGGAACGGAGGCAACATTGGGGGTCATTCCGAGTTGATCGCTAGCTGCCGTTGTTCGCAGCGCAGCGATCAGGCTAAAAATCGGCATTTCTGCGCATGCATATGGGGCGCAGTGCGCACGCACGACGTACCTTCACAAAAAAATATGCAGTTTCACACAAGGTCTAGCGACGCTTTTCAGTCGCTCTGCTGATTGGTGAGTGATTGACATGAATGGGGCGTTTCTGGGAGGTAACTGAGCGTTTTCCGGGAGTGCACTAAAAAACGCAGGCGTGTCAGATAAAAACGCAGGCATGTCAGGTAAAAACGCAGGCGTGCCTGGGGAAACGGGGGAGTGGCTGGCCAGACGCAGGGCGTGTTTGTGACGTCAAAACAGGAACTAAACAGACCGAAATGATCGCAAGGTAGGAGTAGGTCTGCAGCTACTCTTAAACTGCTTGAATAAATGTTAGCGCTGTTCTGCTAACCTTTCGTTCGCACTTCTGCTAAGCTAAGATACACTCCCAGAGGGAGGCGGCTTAGCGTTTGCACTGCTGCTAAAAGCAGCTAGCGAGCAATCAACTCGGAATGAGGGCCATTGGGAGGTGTGTGCCTCATGGTTTGGGTCTGCATTTCTGTAACATATTTGATGCATTATTACTCGGTAACATTGCACGTCTTTTCAATAAAGTTGAATTCAATTACATATCTGCTGGTATGATTACTTCTTTGTTCATGCATGATGCATCTCTAGGAAGATGTACAGATTCTCTCCAGTGGCTGGAGGCACAGCTATGACATTTATCCTTGCTCTTTAGCAAAGGCTTAGGACTCTTAGGGCCTGATACTGTACATATTCATATTTATCTAGGGAGATCTCTGCTGAGGTTTCACCACCGTAGTACGTGCGTGCATATGCAGATGCAGCCAGAGGTATCATTTGTAAACAGACGCTCACTAGAGGCTTTTCTGATCAGCTGTCTGCATTTGAAAATGCAGCATAGGATCACCATTGTGCACATCAGACGGCTCATCGCAAGTTTGAGGTGAGCCAATGGTGGGAGCACTGCGCATGTTCTGCCCCTGTTTTGTAGGCATGCTCAAGCCAAGCTCTGCGTCTTCCAACACAGACATTCTGTCCCCGGCAGCTAGAACAGCGTGGCCATCATGAATAACCTTATGCCTGATGCTGTGTCCTGGAACACAGCAGTGGATTACACAAGCATGCAGGAGACTACTTACACAAGACGCCTCCTGCAGCATTAGACGCTTCCTGAAACTGTTGCAGCTGCTCCTACTCACCGTACTAACCAGAAACAGCCCCAGGCCTTATCCACAAACTACACTACATCCGCAATGGCATTTCTTATACAGAGGTACTGTATATTATTGGGTACGCAATCAGTCTGTCGACATAATGGTCTGACATGGTCTGAATGCCGACATGTACAGAATGTTTACATTCAACATATTGAAATTTGCTTAAGCTTGCAGCCCTCGTCAAGAGACCCGACTCTCTGCAAGTCCCTACACTGGCATATATGCTCAGCACACAATTACACTGCAGTTATATGCGAGTGTAGGGACTTACAGAGAATGGCATACGGTCATTAGGTCGACGAGACTTAGGTCAATAGTTATTAGGTCGACCACTATTGGTCATCATGCACTAGGTCGACATGGTCATTAGGTCGACTTGAACAAGGTCGACATGAAAAAAGGTCAACATGAGTTATTCACATTTTTCTTTCCAATTTTTTAACTTTTTCATACTTTACGATCCATGTGGCCTACAATTGGGAACGGTAATCTTGCCCAAAGTATGCGAGGTGACACAGTGCACTAATTGGGGTTCCTCGTCACTTTACGAAGAATACGACACCAAAATAAGTAAAAAAAACTAATGTCGACCTTGTTCATGTCAACCTAATGACCATGTCGACCAATAGTGGTCGACCTAATGACTGTCGACCTAAATCTTGTCGATCTAATGGCCTATGCCCTAGAGAACTGGGGTTCCTAGTCATGTGCTGAAAGCTTAAATGTTTTGATCAAAATATGACAAAGCTCCCTCTATTTTATTAGCTACATACACACAGATTTGCAGTATATTATTATTAGAGCCGATTGCAAAAGTCTCTCTGTTTTGTATACATACTGTATATGACATTAATACTGCCACGCAGTTGGTACCCTGTACAACGTGGCATATTTCTTTTCTGTTGAAATTCACAATGCCTACACTGCGCAGGTGCAAGACCCATTTTGTGAATGGGCAGAATGTGTCTTGTGATAACCCTCGCAGCCCCCTCGTAGCCACAGCATCATTGATATGCTGCAACATTTTGGGGGCAGAGCGGGTGGAGGCAACCGACACAATTCTTAAAAATGAGGGCGTAGTCCGCATTTTGTATGCGTACTGGACCTAGGATCTGCATTGTCGGATGAAGACTTCCTGGACCCAGCTGTCCAGCTCCTACGGCCAGTCTGAGTAAGCTATAACTTCCACAGACTGACCGCAGTCTGCTAACATCACGAGTGACAACCAATGGTCGCGATGGATCCTCGGACGCAGCACTCTAATCTCGCAGAAGCATGCAGAAGGCATCTCCTGCTGCATTTGCATTTTATTTGTATGGAATTGCACAACTGCTTCCCTGCACTTCCCTGCTGCTGTGCAATTCCTTACAAATCGGAATCAGGTCCAAAAAGTATATCATGTCACTAAAAGAAAAAGCAATGTATCCCTAGAGTATCATTAAGGACCCGCGTAGCAAAGTGTCCAGAAGAAAATTCCATCTAGACTCAAGCTGCTGACATTTTCTGGACCGTTCTCCACCTCTACAGAGTCAAGGTACATGGAGGGGGTCATTCCGAGTTGATCGCTAGCTGCCGTTGTTTGCTGCGTAGCGATCAGTGAAAAAAATGGCTAATCTGCGCATGCGTATGCACCGCAATGCGCAGGCGCGTTGTATGGGTACGAAGTCCTTTGTGGTTTTGCACTGGTTCTAGCGACGATTCCAATCGCACTGCCGAACACAAGGAGATTGACAGGAAGTGGAAGTTTCTGGGTGTCAACTGATCGTTTTCTGGGAGTGTTTGGAAAAACGCAGGTGTGGCCGGGTGTTTGCTGGGCGGGTATCTGACGTCATTACCGTGTCACTCGTCGCAGCATCCATCGCACAGAATAAGTAACTACAGGGCTGGTCTTGTTTTGCACAAAATGTGTTTGCAGGCGCTCTGCTGCACAAGCGTTTGCACTCCTGCAAAGCGAAAATACACTCCCCCGTGGGCGGCGACTATACGTTTGCACGGCTGCTAAAAACTGCTAGCGAGCGATCAACTCGGAATGACCCCCATGGTCTCTCATGCTGCAGCTCTGCGATTGCGGCTTTTGCTGCAACGTAGACCTAAAATAAATAAAATTGGCTTATCGGGGGGGATTTCCAAGTATTCAGGAAACCCCCTCTCCCCACGCATGCCCCATTGCCAGAGCCGGCCCCAGCCAATTTGATGCCCTAGGCAAGATTCTGACTGGTGACCCCACCCATTGGAGATAGTGGGTGACTGGGGAGGCAGATGGTGACAGGGAGATAGTGCGTGACTGGGGAGGCAGATGGTGACAGGGAGATAGTGGGTGACAGGGAAAGGGTTAGGACAGAGACAACAGGGACCACAAAGAATAGAGGGGATAGGAGAAAGGGGTGACAGGGACATGACAATGGAGACAGGACCAGGATAGAGGGGACAGGGCAAGAAAGAGGTGACAGGGACAGGACAGTGATGGCAGAACAAAAGGCAAGGCAGGACAGAGGTGACAGGGACAGTACAGAAGTGACAGGGCTACGATAGATGTGACATGGGCAGGGCTAGAACAGAGGTGTCAGGACCAGGACAGATGGAGCAGTGACAAGATAGGACAGAACAGATGGGACAGGAGAGAGGAGTGACAGGATCAAGACAGATGAGACAGGGCAAGGACAGGCAGGATAGGGACAGGACAAAGGGGACAGGCGAGAGGCGTGATAGCACAGGAACAGGAATTCCCGCAGCTGCTTCCCCGCTGCGCATGGGTGCTGCCATGTTATATTCGCCAGTAGGTTACCTATTGTACCTAGTGGACAGACTGGAGGTGCTGGCTAGCGGGATGCGAGGATAGCCAGGGGCAGCCGCACCACAGCTGCAGATATTATTACGGAGAGGCAGCTCCGGGAACACATAGAGGGCGGCTCAAGGTCACATCCCTCTCTTACCCCCCTTCTACCCGTAAGTAAACTGGTGGGCCCCGAACCTGGCCCAGCACACTATAGAAATAAATTAAAAACAGATGCAGTGGGGTTGCTTTATGCTCAGATGCCCTATTTGTATGCCTATATATATATATATATATATATAGTATATGACAAAGGGGCGTAAAAAGACCCGAAATGTTGGTTACCCATATTGTGATTGCCAATACACTGAATTTGTTTCAAAGACCACCGGAGTACCGCTGTACATTGTTTCTGTATTCAACACAAATGGAGGGAACCCGTGGCGGTTGCACGTATAGAGGAGGAGTGCCGGACCTGAATTTTCCTATATATAAATATATATAGGAAATACAGCCTGCCAAAATTACACTGTGGACATTGCCACTTTTGAATAAATTAATTACGCCTGTGGTAATGGCCTGGTCCACCCCTTCACTTTGAATTATGATGCTGCTTTGCTATAGGGGGTAGAAGTGGTTGGCTCAACCTCAGTGGTGGCGCAGTGGCTGGAGTCTGACTGACTCCGCAAAGGATCATGGGAGGAGGAGCTGCTGATGCTGCCGGGCATGAGCAGCAGCCCTCCTCCCAAAGCGGTGGCTATATTTGTTAGGGGCAGCACCGCTGGAACACCTATACTGTCCCTTAGAAGGGCTGGGGCCATCTGTAATGCAGCCCGTATACTCTACACCCGCTCCGGCGCTACAGCAGGCAGCTCTGCTCTGATATGCAAGAGCAGAGCCCTCGGCGTGGCTGATCATCGGGTGCCACACCGACCACCAATGGCATCTGAGCCTGCCGCTGGGCGAAGGCAGATGCCCTAGGCAATTGCCTATTCTGCCTATGCCTGGGGCCGGCTCTGCCCATTGCCTATGAGGTCAGCTGTGATTGGGATTAATTAGTGAACACACATGGAATGATGGGTATTTATGTAGCACTTTAGTCATTGTTTTCTTGTTCCTGATAAAAGCATTCAATTGCTTAAACTTTGGATATACCTAGAGAGTTATCATCTTCTTTTCTGACTACGTGCCGCCACTTTGAATGCTAAATTTGACCATATATTGGTCCAAATGCATTAAGCCTTAACAAGAGATAAAGTGGAGAAGGAGGGGTCTCTTCATGAAACAGTGAAAAGCGTGGAGAAGTGAGCCAGGGAAGTTGCCCATGGCAACCAATCAGCATTGAGGTAACATTTATAATTTGCATACTATACAACTGTATGGAGCAGCTGACTGGTTGCCATGGGCAATTTCTCCACAGGCTCACTTATCCACTCTTATCACTGCTTCATGAATAGACCCCTTTATCACTCTTCATCCGTCTCCACTTTAACTTTTGTTGAGGTTTAATACATTTGGGCCATAGTGTGGAAGGCACCAGTTATTGCTATCAAGCCATTTGTCATAGCCATGAGTACCATCCCCCTGGTCAATATTTCTGATTACTTATATGAAATCCAAAGTGTGAAACAGTTCATTCCATGCTGAAGTGAATATCCCATAAACGCTTGTTCAAGGTCTGTGAAGTAATGCCTAGAAGCCGGCTTGTTTCAGTGGGGATCCGGTCTGAAGATCGACAGTATCTAGGTCGACAATGTTTAGGTCGACCACTATAGGTCGACAGTCACTAGGTCGACATGGATGGAAGGTCGACAGGGTTTCTAGGTCGACATGTGCTGGGTCGACAGGTCTAAAGGTCGACATGAGTTTTTCAATTTTTTTTATTTTTTTGAATTTTTTCATACTTAACAATCCACGTGGACTACGATTGCAACGGTAATCTGTGCCGAGCGAAGCGGTAGCGGAGCGAAGGCACCATGCCCGAAGCATGGAGAGCGAAGCGAGCCATGCGAGGGGACGCGGTGCACTAATTTGGGATCCCGGTCACTCTACGAAGAAAACGACACCAAAAAAAAAAAAAAAAATCCTCATGTCGACCTTTAGACCTGTCGACCTAGAAACCCTGTCGACATTCCATCCATGTCGACCTAGTGACTGTCGACTTATAGTGGTCGACCTAAACATTGTCGACCTAGATACTGTCGATTTGATGAACCACACCCGTTTCAGTGCACAGTTTAGTGGTCAAACACCAGGTGGATGGGAAAGTGCCCATCTGCCACCCTTACTATCCATTCTCTAGTGATTTACAACAATAAAAGATTTAGGAGTATATCTCGGACAGGAAAAAAGCATTCAATCTGATGAAAATGGATAGTTTATGTAAAAGATAAGGCTTCTGCCTGTTTACGAAGCTCTAGCTTCCACTTACAAAGAATAGAGAAGACTACATAACAAATACACATGCCACAATCCATCTATTGCTATCATCTTCATAGGATGACAATAACAGGTTACTCTCATGGGAAAAAAACGCTTTATTATTAAAATAAAGCATTTTTTTCCCCTATATACACTAGTTGTATATATTTTTTAATTATTTTTAAACAATGTTTATAATTTATTTGTTATTTATTTTTTGAAGGAAGCACAAAGGAGACCAGGACTTGTCAGCAAATTGGTGAGCTTCTTTTTACTGCAGCTGGTCAGTATTGCCGGGGCCCCGAGCAACCCTCAGCTACCCGCCAAACTTTTATTGGCAAATTGTGGCACTAGTAGATCTTTAATATGGCTGCAAATGATACATACAGTAGTCCCCTTATTTTGCAAATACATCACATGTAATTCAACCTGTTTGATTCATACAGTCGGTTGAGCCAAGCACTACAGATGTTTCTAAAAAAAAAAGCATCACAAACAATTATCATCCTTAATTAATGTGTTAGAAAATCTGCTTGAATTGTAACATAATAACAGATGTATAATAAAAGGTTTTTTGCACTTTGTGAACTTTTAGCCAAATGCAAAGTCATAAAACCTGCTTGTGGCTGTGTTTTTAATTATATTTGCAAACATTAATGTTGGTTTCCAACATACTCAAACTCAAACTATTAATAACTGTTTATTCAAGGAAAGAAATATGTGGTTCACTTAGAAATACAACATTTTCACAGCCTATTACTTCCTCCCAGAACTCCGCTTTGTTGACAGAAGCGTGGATTTGCATTCAGCAACTGTATGTGTCTACAAACAACTGCTGCAGTTGTGCTTCATGACAGGAGGAAACAAAACCAGGATTAAACATTTTGATTCACATTAATGAATATTACAGAATACGACAAGTGGATCATTTACCATGACTTAAAACACATCCATGTATTATGCCAGTAATTCCAACACTTTCATATATTCTACTAATTAGTGCTCATTTGCTCGTATACTCACCATAATATCAGCTAAAGAAAATGAGTAGGCAGATTCAATAGTTTTTTTAATATTATTTTTTTATTAGTAATTTTACTATTGCAAATGTAAAGATAGCTGCTATCAGCAAGAACGAAAATATGATCAGAATTTTTTTTTCTGGTTTTAAAATAATCCATACAAAATAGTGTTGTACTTGACCAGATGCCAACACTAGTGAGCCATCAATGTTTTATTTTATTTTGCACATGCGCATTGGCACATCCACAAAATGCAGCTTTGAGCCACCACCGGGCTCAGCCATTGATAATATATTATCGGTGGCTGGCCATCGATGGTGGAACCACTTACTTACCATCGGCATCAATCGATGGTTGATAAACCATTGGTGGACGATGACCATCCCTAATACAAAATATATATTTTTCTGTGCCTCTGAATGCACTTATTGGAATGACAAAGGGATGGCCAACGAAGTGTACCTTCTATTAATGGTAAGACTCCACTGATGAAAACTATTGATGGTTTGAACCATCAGTAAGCTGCACAATTGGTGACATGTGACCCCAGCAGGCCAATCAGAGACAGTGGTTGGGGCTGAGCAACCTGTGATGAGGGAGAAAAAATACTGTTATGTCACCATCAATGGCGGAGAAACATCAGAACTCCAACATCAATGACAAAACAATGACCGTAAGAAGAAAACCATCACTGTTTTCTAAACAGTGATGGTCGAAGTCTATCCCTAGGCAGTGGCCCACAAGAAAGGGGCATAAGTTTTTAAATAAGGTCAGGTAGTGTGGTACTGACAACCATTCAACGTTTGTAGGGCCAAATAAGACTCTGCCACAGGTATAGGGCACAATTAATAAATGAAACAACAAACAGGGAAACCGATGCTAGGACTGCACTTTAGCAGTGGTAATAAAGACAGGACCACAGTTGTCACAGCTGCGACAAAGGGCCTAATTCAGACCTTATCGCAGCAGCAAAATCTTCCTCTAATGCAGGACTGGCCAACCTATGGCTCTCCAGCTGTTGTAAAACTACAAGTCCCATCATGCTTTGCCACAGTTTTGCTACTAGGGAATGCTAAAACTGTGCAAGGCATGCTGGGATGTGTAGTTTCACAACATCTGAAGAGCCACAGGTTGGCCAGGCATGCTCTAATGGATAAAACCGTGTGCACTGCAGGTGGGGAAGATAGAACATGTGCAGAGAGAGTTAGATTTGGGTGGGGTGTGTTCAAACTGAAATCTAAATTGCAGTGTAAAAATAAAGCAGCCAGTATTAACCCTGCACAGAAATAATATAACCCGCCAAAATCTAACTCTCTCTGCAAATGTTATATCTGCCCCACCTGCAGTGCACATGGTTTTGCCCATTAGAGAACAATTTTGCTGCTACAATCAGGTCTGAATTAGGCCCTAAGTGCAATAGGAGGTATTATCTCTCGAATACACTCGCCAAGTCAAGTGGATGCTGTACGGTTAGTTTAGTTTGGATGCATCAGTATTCAGTAATATACAGTATTTGCAAAATAGGTTGGTAATGGTAGAGGAACACAGATCCCAGGTGATAATTATAGAGAGCCTTAAACATCTGCTTACTTTACCACTAGATTTGGATTTATCATTACAAACAGAAATTACAAAGAAATATATAGATATTGTCACATTACTAATTATGCAAAGACTTGGGGCTAGAATTACTATCCGTCAGTTTTTCAAAGCCACCAATGATCAGCAGTTTTGACCGATATATTTAAGACGGGTGGTCTAGCATTTATTTGAGTTGTTTAAATCCATTGGAAAAACCAATGGATAGTAAATCTAGCCCTTGGTTGCTATATCAAACATGAGTCACTGCAAGTCACCATCCTAATTATTTCAGTGCTCCGAACACGAAACGCAACATGTAATAAGGAGTCCTGCCCCTAAAGCGGTTATGACACACCTGCGTTTAACCGACAAATCCACAATCAATCTGCATACAAATCTGCATTGCAACCACCATCGTAACACCATCGGGGCGAATGCATAGTGCGACTCAGATGCTCACACAGTAGAACAATAATTGCTCAACTTCGCAAACATCGGCATTGCAAACACTTTGTGTCTACCACTGAATCAGGCGCTATGTGATTATACTGGCATTCCAAAATTAACATTCAAATATTGCTGCTTTTTAAACACACAAGGAATGAAAATGACAACAGAAATGAATGACATTATGTGTAAACTAGCTACTTTTATAATAGGGTGTAGATGCAGCACACGTTACATGAACTTGGCAGGATGAAAACGCTGCTCTGTGTCATTACTGGGCAGCAAACCGGTAAAAACACAGAAACAGAAATATGCAGCAAACATGCCAAGTATACATTATATCTATTCTGCCAACCTGACATATGGCAGCAGTAATTGCTAATATTGTTTCTGTATTTAAAGAGACAGCTCTATATTTTAGACTTTCAGATGGCCACAATATTACGCCTCGGGGTAAGAAGACAGTTCTGAACTTGCCTAGAAAGAAGATAACTAAATTGTCAAATGGATTTTTAAGAGCTGCCTTTGTGGTCAAAACAATACAGACTCCATTAAGGAGGTAGTTGATCAAAATAAAGCAGTTTCCAGTTACTGTCTAGCCACAAATTACTGTCTGTGATCAGTGTATAAATGAGTGCAATGATCAAGAGAACAATAAAACTTTTACTTTATAAGAGAGGAAAAACAGAATAATATAAAAAAAAATGTATCTACTGTACAGTATGTTGCAGCAATTGCAATAAATATCTAGGATTTAGTAGTGGTATTTACTTGCCTACTGTTTGATTTCCAATTTAGGAAAACCCTAAAGGGCCAGTACAATGGGTAAGTGCAGGAGGCAAGATGATGCCAGTTTGCACCATCAGGGCCTTGTCCCCTTCTACTACACAAGAACGTATGCAGTATGGGATGAAACTAGGGTGAGATTCTGGGCTATGATGACGTGATTCACAGCAGATGACATCATCAAGGCCCTGCCTCTCATTGAATAAGAGATCTAAGAAGAGCTTGGTCTGCTGGTCACTCTAAAGGCCAGTACTCACTGGCCGATGTGGGAGAGATGTGTGCTGAGCGAACCGTTCAGCACACATCTCTCCCGCCGCTCAGCACAGCGCAATGTGTGCTGAGCGTGCGGGGGCAGACGGTGGGGGGGGGGCGCTCATTTCACCCAGCGGGTGAAATGAGCGACCTGCTAGATTGGCCTGCATGCAGGCCAATCTAGCACCAGCTATAGCGATGCGCGGGGCTGCGCATCGCTATCGCTTTGGGGGGTACAGATGGAGCGATCATGCTTAAAATCTAGGCAATCTAGTCAGATTGCTTAGATTTTAAGCAGCGATCGCTCCGCGAGTACCCCCCTTAAAACACAGAATAAAAGACTGATATGATAGGAGTAGACAACGCCTGCATCATATGACCTCCACAGCACAATGCAGTCAGACCAGCATCTGATAACAGAAGACTCATACCCCTTTTACACCAAAATCCCAGGACTGACCCAGGATTTGGAACACGGTTCCAAGCCAGGTCAGACCCGGGACTCTCCCCATTTACACTGCAGTGCCGATCTGGGATATTCCCGGATCGGCACCGTTTACACTGCACCCGGGTGCAGTGTCTTGTGGGCTGGCGCTTAGAGATGATGTCATCTCCAAGTGCCGGCCCACACTGCAGATCGGGACTCCGGAGAGTCTCGCCGTGAGCAAGTGCAGCAATCTGGAAGCTGCTGTGCTGCCCCCAGCCTCCGGCGCTTCCAGGCACCAGACATGGCGCTGCTGTCTGCATAGACAGCATGTGCCATGTCCCCAGCCGCAGCATGGCAACCAGCACGGCGCATGCTGTCTGCATAGACAGCGTGCGCCGTGACCCCCAGCCTCCCGACCGTCCACCGGGAGGTTTGCCATGCTGTAAATGGGTGCCGGGTCGGCTGACCCGGCTTACCCATTTACACCGCCTCCTTCCCGGGTCTTACCCGTGTCCAACCCTGCGTATGTGCCGTGTTGGATTCCCGGGAAAGTGGACTCGGGGTTTAGGAGAAGGACCCTTTTACACCGCCTGCAGTCCCGGGATTTTGCACGCTCCCGTGCAAGATCCCGGGATATTTCAGGTGGTGTAAAAGGGGTATAAAGGTGCATACACATGGAGAGATTTTAACTATGAGAGATTTTGACTGAGCGTTTTCCCTTGAACTGGCTGTAGGAGATTTTTACTAACTTTTACAGCGATTTTGACTATGGGCGACTTTGGCTAACTCATTTAAGCAAGGGGATGCTTTTTCTTTTCCAGCGACCTAGCCAAAATTGACTTGCCTGCACAGTCTATTTTTAGCAGCGACAGCGACCTGGCGGGGACGCGCATCGCTATCGCTGCCTGTGTACACACAGAGCAATATGCACTAACTTTCTGAGCGATTTTGACTATATAGTCAAAATCTCTCAGCTATATCGCTCCGTGTGTATGGACCTTAAAGCTGGGCACACACTAAATGATTTTTTTAACGATTGTTAATTTTCAGATCGATCGGAACGTAAAATCATTCACATATTTCAGGTGTTCACACTCTCGCGCACTCCTGTGAATCATTTGTCGCATCTTCAGATTGGTTGTGCATGCAGGTCAATCTGATGATATCATGAACTGTTTTCAGAAAATTGTGCAGTGTGTACCCACTACCTACATATACACCTGATACAGTATATAGTTAATATCCAAACTACCAAATGACGCACAATATATCGTTCGGTCGTTTGTAGATCGCACAGTGTATTAGCTATGATACTGTCTGGGAGTTCATGGGAAATTGGGATTACCATTGCGTCCTTTTGCACATCATCTAATGTGTACCCAGCTTTAGAAGAAGTTTGACCCATGTTCTCTCCATATTCCCTCTGCAAAATAGAGCTACAACCAAGAAAGGTACAGTAAGGGATTTTTTAGACTTTGTCGTATTACTGATTCATTTGTCGGTAGATTAGTAGTGCTCAGCAACTGCTGCTACCTATTAATGGATGGTGTGGCATAAGGTGATAAGTGGGGGTACTCCTAGTCACAGGAGCAAGCAGTTTGGATGATTAAGAAGCCCTTATATCTGTGCTTTCACATGTCATATTAATGCATGTTATTTTTCAGTCTTATGGTGGGAAGGGGGTAACAAGCGTACACCCAATAATATGAAAGGGTTGTCTACCCCTGTGCTCCAAGTGAAGGCTGATTGGAGCGTGTGCAACATATGAGTGTTGCACATTCCCCAATCAGTGAGTATAGTTTGCAGGAGGTCAGACCAGCAAATTGGGAACTATTAGGGATTTTCAGGATTTTGAGCAACACGTGAGGAAGTCTGGAGGGAGTTTTGGAGAACATGAGAGTTCTTTGATGGAACCTGCTGTGAGAAGTGTGGGGGGGGGGGGGGCTGAGTGATATGTGGAGAAATGAGAACTAAGTAACTATCTTCTGGGGGAATTTTGAATCCAGTGGGGATCTGAGGATATCTGGGAGATTTTGGGTGACAAATACAGTATTTGAGTGACATGTGGATTTATTTATATTTTTAGATGAGTCGATAAGATGACTGATGTGAGAACGTGGAGGTCATTTTGGGGCTGTTTCTTTTTTTGAATAGAAAAATCTCCTTTATTTTTAGAGGTGGCAAGATCTGCAGATGGTAGGGAGGAATAGGAAGGAGCAGCCAGGGCCGTAACTATCTATGGGCCAGCAGTGCCTGGCACACAGCACAAAAGCACTATGGGCGCAGGACCGCTGGCAACACCCGCTCGGCCGTGCCACCGCAGTTGCACTGCCATCCGCCCGCCGCTTACTAGCTGCATGAAGCCATGCCCCTTCAGCACGCATTGTCGATATTTCAAATACTGGGGTGGCCACCAAATCTCTTTCTGGCACAGGGCAACAAAATGTCTAGTTACGGCTCTGGGAGCAGCATAGGAGAAAGGTGGAGGTGACTTTTACTTTAAAGAAAAAAAAAAAAACCCTAAAGTTAAACTGTACAGTTTTTACTGTTGTACTGCTAAAATAAAAGATGCAATGAAGGTACACTACAAACATGTCTGTATTTGTGTGGGATTTGTTAGAAGGAAAAAAAAACTCCTAAATTACCAAAAGAAAGGGGTCCTAGCATAGTATTTTGGACACAGGACTGTATTTTGTCTAGATGCTGAAGGTAATTACATAGCAAAATTATATGTTGTGATAAGAAAAAGAACCTGGCAGCCTCTAGTCCTTCAATGTCTGACTATAACCCAAAGGATCACTTTACCCTGACCTTAAGGCTATGTTACATCTCCTCTTTCACTGTTGCACCTTTACATAACAGCAATACTGAACTATGCATTTCTTGCCCCTTGAACTGCAACAAAAAAACTAGAGAGAGAGATTTCAAAGCAGAGCAAGGTCAAAAGAATTATAATAATCACAAAACAAAGTGTATCTTTTCGTGCTTACCAAAATACTGTCATTTGTATGCCAGCCTACCTTACTGCGGATATGAGCTACAGTAGATATGACAAAATGTACCATATAAGGAGCTGTGTTTGGCAAAGTTCTGGAGATACAATCTTCCAGTTCTACTTTTGCTTTACTGTTCCACAATATATTTGTAACTGAATTAATCTGCAGAATGAATAGAAGTGGGTCAACAATGGTCAATTCATTGGGGCAGGACAAGGCAAAATCTGTGAAATTTCACAGTCAAATATAGAACAAGGCAAAAAAATAAATAATTATAGAACAATTTGGAAAATGTTGCTAATCACTACTTATCTATTAATAAATACTGATGCTTCCCTGCCTTTTTGGGACTAACATATGAAGCTCAGTGCAGAATGTTTTGCACTGATGCGTCTGGAATGTCTGCTCATTGCACGTTAATATTGTGTGTTCAAACATTTGTACTTTTTAGGCAAAGTACGCATGAGAATGTGCTTTTCTGCTAACATGCAAATGGAGCTGCTAAATGCAATTACTAATAATCTAGAATGAGACTCGTCAGCAAAAACCAAGTTCAATAATCCAGTGGTAATGACAGTGTGGTCCTTTGCACAGCAAGGGAGGCCCTTGACAACGTACCTTTTCCACCCATTTATGTCATGTGTATATGCTCGCTCAAGACAGGAACAGTGCATTGCCTGGCCACATAGCAAAATATTGGTAAGGGTCTGATGATGTTGCTCTAGTCTTCCTGGCCCACCCATGGTTCACTACAAAGAGGCCTCAGCTCTGCTTTCTAAGACCTCAAGGGTTTGGGGCCCTGGAATGGAAACATCCTGGCATTGAGAGGCCCCCCACACTTCCAGGCACCCTGAACTCCCTACACGTCTGTCCCTACACTTCTGTTAGAAGTCCTCTATTGCCAGCTTCCTATCAAATTGTCAACCAGAAGCAGCTGTCAGGGTAAACTTTCTTCAGAGGGGTAAAGAGACACCACTGCTTCATTAACACCCAGAATCTCAGAGATTGGGATGGCCAATGACAGATATACCACAGAAAGTCTCCATTGTTGGTGCCATCAATAGTTTAGGCAAGAACCCATAGACAGGAAAATCCCAATGGTTTACACCACCAATGGCCATCAATAAGGGTGTCTGGTAGCGTGACCTGGTGGGCCGATCAGGAAAGGAGGAAAAGTTTATTGATTTGTGTCATGGGGTACAGCTAAGTGGAAGAAAAAAAAACATTGCCTCCTGATCTGCCATTGTTAACCATCGATGGTCATCCCTACTCAGAGATAAAGTAGGGATTCTTTCTCAGCAGGAATTCATACTATGTTGTTAGTCATCTAACAAAAAGTGAAAATTAGAGTTTGCCTTTCTTTTAGTGATGAGAATGTGCAGTGTACAGACTATGCCCATGAAGACTGATTACTGTACCTAGCAGTAATTATTTTCAAAAGGCTATACTAAAACCTGCCTGCGACTTATACAGATGAGCTTTCTGTGCAGTAATATTAGTTACATAACAACCATCTGTTCTATATCATACCTATGCAAACTAGCTTTCTTCTATGCTCCCTGCATAGTCAAAACTGTTCTCAAAAATGGCAGAAGGGCTTACACAACAGCCTGCAAATCTTCATCTGGCATCTACTTCCAAGAACCAGTGTCTTATAAGCAATATACTCCCTTTGAAGACTGAATTATCTCATAAAAATGTCAACTGTATACCTTTAACCTCTGGTATTGAATCCGTATGTTAAAGCTTCACAAAAAATTGCTAGTAAATAATACATGCAAATACAGTTTAGAGCCTCCATTGTCTTGACCTATGTATAAACTCCAGTGAAATACAAACAAAAAGATGATGATACTAATAAAACATTTAACTCTTCAAATATAATTTATTTTTTTTGGCAAACGCAGTACTTAATTACAGACTAACAGCAGAGTCGCCTTAAAAAGTGTGTAAAGTCTGTAATTAAAAACATACCATCGAACCGCCATTAGCAGAGTATGCAGTGAGTGTTATCTATTGTCTCTATCAAAGTGCTGACATTGCACTCTAGCAAATACAGCTGCTGCCAAGTTTATAAAAGTATTAGTAACAATGCTGTCCCAACAATAGCTCACATACTGTAGATCATATGTTCCTCGTTGTCTTCGGCATTTGCCAGTATGTGTCTATGCTTGGGGGACATGGTGACTAGAAATTAGAACGTTGCTTCTCACTATACACCATATCCTTTTCCACTTTCCTTCATCAGCTACTGATTGAGCTAAACAGACTGATCTCCAGTAATTGATTACCTGTAAATGTCCTCAATGAAGTGACTTTGATAGACACTGATGCCAGATTTTTATAGCCACAGCGCGCACGCACGCACGCACGCACACAGACAGCTCAAGATTACTGAGTATCCAAAACTTGTCGGAGATGTCATTGACAGTTACTCAGTGGCGTCACAAGGGGAGTGTGGGCCGCACTAGGTGAGTGATACCAAAATATCAGCACGTGCCTAGGGGCGGCACTTGTTTGGAGGCGGCACATGGATGCTTGTGTTGGTACTGCCAGCCCAAAAAGTACCAATAACTGCAAAATATATCCACTCTACTATACAATATGCCATCTTGAATGAAGTGTAAATGGGAAAGCCATGCACAGACTGCCCCTGTAAGCTGTCTCACTTAGTAAATATGTATACATAATTACAAGTAAAAAAAGTCATTGTTAGTGGCTTTTTTTTATTATTCTATTAAATTGGCTAGCATCAAACGGGGGCTTATAACCAATAAATAAAAATAATAAAATTAGGCTTGGGGGGGATTCTTGTTGTGCCTAGGGGTGCCCTCACCCCTAAATCCGCAACTGGTCTTACTGCCTTTGTACCTCCCAGCCTGTACATAGGAACCAAGTTAGATGGCTGCAACCTTCATATCGGGCACAGTGAAGCCCAATCTCCCTTGGAGGGATGGGAAGGGGGGATTGTGCACCAATATCTTAGGGTGTGTACACACGGTGAGATCCTTGCTATGTCCTATTTTTACTTGCGATTTCCCTTGAACTCCCCGGAGGCCAGATAGGACAGATTTTGACTAACTTTTCTTGAGATCTGTACTATGTGTGCTTACGATTTTGGCTTATGTGAGATTTTGGCTTATGCAAGATGTCATTGACATGTGAGATGAGCTAGATAGTACACCGATCTAGCAAGGATTGACTTGCCTGCACAGTCTATCTTTTCTTGCGATGCCGACCTGGCGGGACCGCGCATCGGGATCGCAAGGTGACTTTCACCTTGCGATCTGCACTAACTTTTCTTACGATTTTGACTATATAGTCAAAATCTTAAGAAAAAATCTCACCGTGTGTACACACCTTAAGACTCCACATCTCTGTTCTGAATCCATGCCAATACTAATTGTAAGGTCAGCATCTATACCACCCCAGTGAGAGCTGTGACACTCAACCTTAAATTTCCATAGCTGTCATTTTTCAGTTTAGCCATCACTAGTTTATGCTTGGAGTTGCTGCCATATTCTTTTCTTTCTTAACTTCCTTTGAAATACAGTTTTTAGTTACTCACATGCAGGTTTTACTGAAATATTGCTTGTTGCTTCTCTAATCAAGCATCAACATGCAAGGTAGACTGTGGGATACATTTTACTGTGGGACCAAAACAGGGTTCTAGCATAAAGTACACTGTTACAAATTAATAACCAGCACCACCTACTATCCCTCCACTGTATATTTTCAAGTATGGTTAAGGGTGTATGTTATAGGTTCCAATTTACTGGGTTGTGTGATTTCAGTGATAAAGACTTTAAATTTAAAGCAGAAATTTGTTTTAAGGAAAAGCTAACCTGGTTTCGCTTTAAAACAAATTTCCACTTTAAATTTAGCTGCTATATTTCCAAAATCACACCAGTTTGAGGAAACTGGAACCCATTGCATACACCCCTATGTCTGCAAACTGTTGTTATATTCGAACACATTAGCCAGCAGTACATTTTAATTCCTCCATGAAAATGGCCTCTGGCAGATGAGAGAAGTCCATAAAAGACATTTACACATGTTCTCATGATTGCATGCAAATTGTGAATTAAAGATGGTTTTAGGTCATACACATGACTGTTTGATGTAGATAAAAAAGCACTTAACCCACTTAGGGGTATATTCATCAAACTGTGCTATGTTATCTCATAATAGATAATGTTGTTTCCATGCGTTAATCTGTGTGGATGTTTCATGAAAATATGTAAAACAGGTTACTGCTCGTGTCATCTGCCTATGAAATAGCATAGCATTAAGTTATACTGTACATGTATATTGATAGATTATGAATAAATAGTCAGGTCTGGCTCATGTCTTTAGTTAAATCCTACTGACAGCAAAAGAGATACAACAGTTATTGTCCTCTAGCTGGATTTACATTTGCACGTGCCACCCATACCCCCCTTTATCAGTCGTAGCCCTCTGTGGTAACATCTCCAGGAAAGCCTACCACTCTGCTGGGCCTCGGTAATGGGAGGGGGTGTGACCAACAAGGGGAGGTGTGGCTAGACCCCCTCTGTAGAAAAGATGAAAAAAGATAGGTTATAGAGTGCGCAGCCACGTGCGGCGCGCAGTGGGGGCCAGTGTCATGTTCGGTGGGTGGCGACAGAGAACGGCGGAGGCGGCAGGTGCGATCGCTTCACGCAGAGAGAGATGACTGCTTCTGCAGCTTCCTCTCTCCCCAGCCCAGCACACAACACTTGTGACAATATAATTTGACATAATACAGCATCAATTTTCAAATATTGTTGTAAAACATAGTAGTAATTTACATCATGCACTATAAAGATGTAATAGAATTTAACATCATGTAAAAAATAAACTTAACAGGGGCTCACACAATTAATTACTTCTAATATGTAAAAAGCTAATTATTAATACAAAAGGAAAAATTATTGACTATAAAGGAACAAAATGCAAATTTAAAAAATCGTGACGCATAGGCGTTTCTATAATGGGTGCAGTGTGTGCGACGCACACGGGTCCCTGGGTCCAGGGGGGCCCACACCACACCCATATATTATACTTACCCCTCCGGAGTCCTGTGACGGCGGCCCTGCTGTGCTGTCACAAATCCCTCAAAAATGGCCGCCGCAGCCATTTCCGAGTGATTTGCGCATGTGTACTGGAGATGTCCCTGGGAAAAAGGTGCGGGCGCCATGTTCCCGGAGACCTGCGCATGCGCGGTAGACTCTGGCATTATGAGTCTACTGCTGCCGGAGAGGAGGGGACCCGCGACGGAGGCTGCACGCCGGTCCCCTCCTCTTTTAAAACGCCCCGCCTAGACTTGGGGCTTTGTGGCTTTTACAGATATCAGGCCTATCTACCACATATTCTTTGAGTATGGTGTATCCATGGGAACACAGTTATGTAGACATAAAATAAGAATTTACTCACCGGTAATTCTATTTCTCGTAGTCCGTAGTGGATGCTGGGAACTCCGTAAGGACCATGGGGAATAGACGGGCTCCGCAGGAGACTGGGCACTCTAAAAGAAAGATTAGGTACTATCTGGTGTGCACTGGCTCCTCCCTCTATGCCCCTCCTCCAGACCTCAGTTAGGGAAACTGTGCCCGGAAGAGCTGACACAACAAGGAAAGGATTTGGAATCCAGGGTAAGACCCATACCAGCCACACCAATCACACTGTACAACTTGTGATAACCATACCCAGTTAACAGTATGAACAACAACTGAGCCTCCTTGTACGGATGGCTCATAACAATATCCCTTTAGTGAAGCAATAACTATATACATGTATTGCAGAGAGTCCGCACTTGGGACGGGCGCCCAGCATCCACTACGGACTACGAGAAATAGAATTACCGGTGAGTGAATTCTTATTTTCTCTGACGTCCTAGTGGATGCTGGGAACTCCGTAAGGACCATGGGGATTATACCAAAGCTCCCAAACGGGCGGGAGAGTGCGGACGACTCTGCAGCACCGAATGAGCAAACTCAAGGTCCTCCTCAGCCAGGGTATCAAACTTGTAGAATTTAGCAAATGTGTTTGAACCCGACCAAGTAGCAGCTCGGCAAAGCTGTAAAGCCGAGACCCCTCGGGCAGCCGCCCAAGAAGAGCCCACCTTCCTTGTGGAATGGGCTTTTACTGATTTAGGATGCGGCAGTCCAGCCGCAGAATGTGCCAGCTGAATCGTGCAACAGATCCAGCGAGCAATAGTTTGCTTTGAAGCAGGAGCACCCAGCTTGTTGGGTGCATGCAGGATAAAGAGCGAGTCAGTTTTCCTGACTCCAGCCGTCCTGGAAACATAAATTTTCAAAGCCCGGACTACGTCCAGCAACTTGGAAGCCTCCAAGTCCCGAGTAGCCACAGGCACCACAATAGGTTGGTTCAAATGAAACGCTGATACCACCTTTGGGAGAAATTGGGGACGAGTCCTCAATTCTGCCCTGTCCATATGGAAGATCAGATACGGGCTTTTACATGACAAAGCCGCCAATTCTGACACACGCCTAGCTGAAGCCAAGGCCAACAGCATAACCACCTTCCACGTGAGATACTTTAGCTCCACGGTCTTAAGTGGCTCAAACCAGTGTGATTTCAGGAAATCCAACACAACGTTAAGATCCCAAGGTGCCACTGGAGGCACAAAAGGGGGCTGAATATGCAGCACTCCCTTAACAAACGTCTGAACTTCAGGCAGTGAAGCCAGTTCTTTTTGAAAGAAAATAGATAGGGCTGAAATCTGGACCTCTATGGATCCTAATTTTAGGCCCATAGTCACTCCTGACTGTAGGAAGTGCAGGAATCGACCCAGCTGGAATTCCTCTGTAGGGGCCTTCCTGGCCTCACACCAAGCAACATATTTTCGCCATATACGGTGATAATGTTTCGCTGTCACGTCTTTCCTAGCCTTTATCAGCGTAGGAATAACTTCATCCGGAATGCCCTTTTCTGCTAGGATCCGGCGTTCAACCGCCATGCCGTCAAACGCAGCCGCGGTAAGTCTTGGAACAGACAGGGCCCCTGCTATAACAGGTCCTGTCTGAGAGGCAGAGGCCATGGGTCCTCTGAGATCATTTCTTGTAGTTCTGGGTACCAAGTTCTTCTTGGCCAATCCGGAACGATGAGTATAGTCCTTACTCCTCTCCTTCTTACTATCCTCAGTACCTTGGGTATGAGAGGAAGAGGAGGGAACACATAAACCGACTGGTACACCCACGGTGTCATTAGTGCGTCCACAGCTATCGCCTGAGGGTCCCTTGACCTGGCGCAATATGTTTTTAGCTTTTTGTTGAGGCGGGACGCCATCGTGTCCACCTGTGGCAGTACCCAGCGATTTACAATCTGTGTGAAGACTTCTTGATGAAGTCCCCACTCTCCCGGGTGGATGTCGTGCCTGCTGAGGAAATCTGCTTCCCAGTTGTCCACTCCCGGAATGAACACTGCTGACAGTGCTAGCACGTGATTCTCCGCCCATCGAAGAATCCTTGTGGCTTCTGCCATTGCCATCCTGCTTCTTGTGCCGCCCTGGCGGTTTACATGGGCGACCGCCTTGATGTTGTCTGACTGAATCAGTACTGGTTGGTTTTGAAGCAGGGGCTCTGCTTGCCTCAGGGCATTGTAAATGGCCCTTAGTTCCAGTATATTTATGTGCAGTGAAGTCTCCAGACTTGACCACTGGCCTTGGAAGTTTCTTCCCTGAGTGACTGCCCCCCATCCTCGGAGGCTTGCATCCGTGGTCACCAGGACCCAGTCCTGTATGCCGAACCTGCGGCCCTCGAGAAGATGAGCACCCTGCAGCCACCACAGCAGAGACACCCTGGCCCTTGGGGACAGGGTGATCAACCGATGCATCTGAAGATGCGATCCGGACCATTTGTCCAACAGATCCCACTGAAAGATCCTTGCATGGAACCTGCCGAAGGGAATTGCTTCTTAAGAAGCCACCATCTTTCCCAGGACTCGCGTGCAGTGATGCACCGACACCTGTTTTGGTTTCAAGAGGTCCCTGACCAGAGATGACAATTCCTGGGCCTTCTCGACCGGGAGAAACACCTTCTTCTGTTCTGTGTCCAGAAACATGCCCAGGAAAAGCAGACGCGTCGCAGGAATCAGCTGCGACTTTGGGATATTCAGAATCCAGCCGTGCTGTTGCAACACTTCCTGAGAGAGTGCTACGCTGACCAACAACTGCTCTCTGGACCTCGCCTTTATGAGGAGATCGTCCAAGTACGGGATAATAATAACTCCCTTCTTCCGAAGGAGTATCATCATTTCGGCCATTACCTTGGTAAATATTCTCGGTGCCGTGGACAGGCCAAACGGCAACGTCTGGAATTGGTAATGACAGTCCTGTACCACAAATCTGAGGTACTCCTGGTGAGGTGGGTAAATGGGGACATGCAAGTAAGCATCTTTGATGTCCAGCGACACCATAAAATCCCCCTCTTCCAGGCTTGCAATGACCGCCCTGAGCGATTCCATTTTGAACTTGAATTTCTTTATATAAGTGTTCAAGGACTTTAAATTCAGAATGGGTCTCACCGAACCGTCCGGTTTCGGTACCACAAACATTGTGGAATAGTACCTCCTGCTGGAGGTACAGCTTGTGAATTGCCGCCAGTACTACCTCCCTTTCCCTGGGAGCAGCTGGCAAGGCAGATTTGAGGTAACGGCGAGGGGGAGTCGCCACGAACTCCAGCTTGTATCCCTGAGATACAATTTGTACAGCCCATAGATCCACATGTGAGCGAACCCACTGGTTGCTGAAGTTTCGGAGACGCGCCCCCACCGCACCTGGCTCCGCCTGTGGAGCCCCAACGTCATGCGGTGGACTTAGTGGAAGCAGGAGAGGATTTTTGTTCCTGGGAACTGGCTGCCTGGTGCAGCTTCTTTCCTCTACCCTTGCCTCTGGCCAGAAAGGATGCTCCTCTGACCCGCTTGCCTTTCTGAGGCCGAAAGGACTGCACTTGATAATACGGTGCTTTCTTAGGCTGTGAGGGAACCTGAGGCAAAAAAGTCGACTTCCCAGCTGTTGCTGTGGATACGAGGTCCGAGAGACCATCCCCAAACAATTCCTCACCCTTATAAGGCAATACCTCCATGTGTTTTTTAGAATCAGCATCACCTGTCCACTGCCGAGTCCATAATACTCTCCTGGCAGAAATGGACATTGTATTAATTCTAGATGCCAGCAGGCAAATGTCCCTCTGGGCATCCCACATATATAAGACGACGTCTTTTATATGTTCGAGGGTTAGCAAAGCAGTATCCCTGTCGAGGGAATCAATGTTGTCTGACAGGGTATCAGTCCATGCTGCTGCAGCACTACACATCCAGGCTGAAGCAATAGCAGGTCTCAGTAGAGTACCAGAGTGTGTATACACAGACTTCAGGATAGCTTCCTGCTTTCTATCCGCAGGCTCCTTTAGGGCGGCCGTATCCTGAGACGGCAGTGCCACCCTTTTAGATAAGCGTGTGAGCGCCTTGTCCACCCTAGGGGATGTTTCCCAACGTAACCTATCCATTGGCGGGAAAGGGTACGCCATCAGTAACCTCTTAGAAATCACTAGTTTCTTATCAGGGGAACTCCACGCTTCTTCACACAATTCATTTAATTCATCAGATGGGGGAAAAGTCACTGGCTGCTTTTTCTCCCCAAACATAATACCCCTCTTGGTGGTAACCGGGTTAATGTCAGAAATGTGCAATACATCTTTCATTGCAGTAATCATGCATCGGATGGCCTTTGTAGACTGTACATTTGTCTCAACCTCATCTACACTGGAGTCAGACTCCGTGTCGACATCTGTGTCTACCATCTGAGCTAGCGGGCGTTTATGAGCCCCCGACGGCTTCTGAGTCGCCTGGGCAGGCGCGGGCTGAGACCCCGGCTGTCCCAAGGCTGCTGCGTCATAGAACCTTTTATGTA